>NC_133526.1:13018986-13621819 GCF_048544455.1 Silene latifolia | reverse complement strand
TGAGTTATTTATGAGTTTTTCGGTAATGGAAGAAAGAACTTGAGGATCTAGTGTGAGTGTACGTAACAAGTGTGGATCGTGAGTTATGCTTTTGGCAATGGGAGTTTTATATAGTTTATATAGAGAGGTATGTCATGTTGCAGTAATGTGGAAGAGTTGAAGTTTTGGGTTAAGCTAAAGATTTTGAGGTATAGGTTAGGTGGAGTGATGAGTGAATTAAAGTATGAGAATTGTTTAAGTAAGAGAGCCTTAGATATATGCATGGTGAGTGTTTGGTTTATATACGGTTATCTTTGACATGTGGGGGTAAAGAGGGTAATGAGATATAGATAAGGTTTGGTATTAGTGAGTTACGAGGACGTAACATTTATCTTAAGAGGAGTAGGATGCGACAAAGAGAGTTTAATGGTTGTACTTGGAGGTTAATGGTTGTACAGGTTGTAGTAGATTTGGAAGTTTGAGTCTTGATGTAGAATAAAAGATTGATTCGTGTTGGGGTTGACTTTGTTAAAGGTCGTGGTCGTGCTTGTAGTAGTATGATGCTTCGGAGTGTGAGAATATTTTATATAGTCTTGTGAGTTGGATGATGATGTATATAAGTTCTATAGTGTTGTGGTTGGAGGATGAGGTTATGAGCGTGAGTAAACTTGGGGACGAAGTTCCTTTCAAGGGTGGTAGAATGTAACATTCCGTTTGATGTTTGTGAATGTTTTGATATTGGATTTTCTAGTGGATGATATGTTACGGAGCTAGCAGTGGTGTATGGAGTTAGTGTTGAGAGAGATATGATGTAGTTGATACGATATCGTGAGACATGTTGTGGAGGTAAGTATAGTTGGTGGAGTTGGTGTTAAGAGTTCATGTGTTATAGGGTGAGGTTTTGTTTTGAGTCTTAGTTGCGTTGTTGTGTCTTAGTCAAGTTGGTAGGTTTGTTTTTATGCATGGGTTGAACTTCGGGGACGAAGTTCTTTTTAAGGAGGGAAGATTGTAACACTACGGATTTTGTTAAGTTGAATACTCGACCGAGTAGAGCCTACTCGGCCGAGTAGTTCTAAGTGTGTGATATGTTTGGCTTCTGCCGAGGAATACTCGGCCGAGTATGCGGAATACTCGACCGAGTAGAGGATACTCGGCCGAGTATGCTCTATACTCGACCGAGTATCCGGTCCGTCGAGTGTTATTTTCGCGGTTTGATTTGGAAATGGTTAGGGCGTTATATATTACGATAAGCAGTTTCTAATTACAATTGACAAAACCTAAAACATCCTACGACGCTCTAATCATCTACGAATCTCTCCTTTGGGTGATCATAGCAATCGTATTGTCCTTTGATTCATCGTCGGTAAGTCCTCATCCTTATATTCAATGATTGATATTTAGGGTTTGTCTTTGATTATGAATTGGGGAAATGGGGTTTTGCAGTTAGTGATTAGAATTATATGATTGTTGCTGTAGGTGACGATGTGGTAATTGTTATGCATTTGTATGGTTGATTGCAGCGTAAGCGGATTGCGAAAAAGGTAGGGTTTCCTACTCGATTCTTGTTAATTGATTTAAGAATGTGATTGTATTGTGTTTTTCTTGTTCTCTGTGATCATCGGAGTGTTGGTGTGGTGATGGTGGTTGTGGCGATGTTGTGATGGTTGTGGTGGAGTCACTTGCGGGAGTGGCTTCACGCCCTAGTTCGCCCTCCGTGGAACCCGTCACGGGAGGGGATGTGCACATTAAGGGACAGGGATTGTTAGTCGCTCGTTGATGAGCTGGACTAGGTGGGGATGGGCTGCGGTCACCCATGGCGGAGTGGATTACCCATTGCGATGGGTAATGCAGGCTACACACTTCGGTGTGTAGTCGGTTACTATGGAGGATGATCAGCCGGTTATATTGTTTGTTGTCTTACATTGATTGAATGGTACTGACCCCGTTGTTGTTGTTTTGTAAAACCTGCGGTGATCCATTCGGGGATGGTGAGCAGACTTGACAGGTATTGCATTTGGTGAGCTTGGGCGGTCATGGGGAAGTCGTCATCACCAGTTGTAGTTTCACAGTCACGAGTCTTAGCTATGTTTTTGTAGTTGTCCTCAGTTGTATTCACTTTATTGGTGTTGGTTTGGATTTGGATTGTTGTAAACATTAATACTTTACAGTACTTCTAATAAATGTGTTTAGGACGGACGCTTTTGATATATACTAACCTCGGGAAACCGAGATGGTAACAGCCTTTCATGCTTGGGTAGTCCTGGTAAGGTACCTTGGTATGAGGGGGTGTTACATTATCGCTCGTTGATGAGCGGGGGTTAGGTGGGGATTGGCTGCGGTCCCCACTAGCGGTGAGGATTACCTGTTGCGATGGGTAATCTGGCAGGGTTACACACTTCGGTGTGTAGTCAGTTATTATGTGAGATCTGGAGTTTGGAGGTGGATGATGATCAGTTGGTTGTTTTTTCGTACTTGTCTTATTTTTATTATGCAGTAAAATGACCTCGTTGTTGTTGTTTTGTAAACTTGTGGTGATCCATTCGGGGATGGTGAGCAGATTGTGGCAGGTGATGGTTGTCTTTAGCTACGGGGACGAGATGGGATGTCATCACTTCGAGTCTAGCTTCCGCTATTACGAATTTAGCTGTCTCTGGTTTCGGTTGTATTGAGATCTTTATACTTTTCTTTTGAGTTGGTTTGAGATAATGTAATGGTTAACTTTTTATACTTTAATAAATGTTGTTTTGGAATGGTAACTTTGATATACTAACCTTGGAAAACCGAGATAGATAATGATAGTCTTTTATACTAGGGCACCTTGTTACGTGAGGTGTCACAAGGTCGAGAAACAAAAACGAGATGGTGATAGTCTTTTGAATTTGTATTAACATAATACTAGTTTTTAACCCGTGCAAAATTGCACGGGTATGTAATTTAATATTGTAGATTAGCAAAATTTATAAAAAAACACAATTACATTTTCTATGAAGATTTGAATTATAAATTACATTTGTAATTATCAAGTGGGACGTAAAATACATGATGTCTTAGGTTTATTGTCCGAGTACTGATTAAATATGATCTGTATGTCCTCTTCATAGTTAAAGTATGATCAATACCTACTTAACAAAGTAATCGAGAGACTGAGTAAAAGCCGAGAAATAAAATGAAAGGAGATTTTTGTATGAAGATTAACATCTTTTAATGAACTTATGTGAATATGCGTGAAAATTAATTAGTGATTTTGTTTATTAAAAGATTTATAATTGACAAAGTTAAACAATAAAGCATATACTTGTTAATATTTAACCCAACTGAATCTATTTTTTCCTGGGTCTTGACTCGCGAAGCTTGATATGTCGATTAACTCGAAGTAACCCATTAATTTAGGCCGAAATCCGATCGACTATATGACTATATATGACCGGTAAATATAAGTTTACCTTAATATAAAATATAGTACAAGTTAAACTATTATGAAAGTACTAATAGGAAATTATTTTTTTCATATATAATAGTAGCCTCCCTATTTAAAAATGGGATTTTGTTTTTACAGTAAAAATAAAACGGCAAAATAAAAGCGCCATAAACTTACTTAACTTGTTTACTGACTCTAACTCGTCCCCGTCATGTAACTCATATTACAAATTTGTCTCATGTTATAGAGTTCCCAAATTTTGAATACGTTTTGACCCAACTCGAATCATTTATATTTGAGTCTGAATAAACTGATTAATTATTTATATTTGTGTTTACATTTTTTAAGTTCATAATGTAGACCTATAAAAATTTGAATTTACCTGAATTAACCTGACCTGATATTTCCAAGGTCAAAACCCGTAAACCTTGACCCACAACTCGACACGAACATAAAATGATTTGTTATTTTAGAGTCGAAACCCTATCCAACCCGACCTACTCGACCCGATACGTCACTAATAAGTTGGTGTTAAATATGAATAAAAAAATATTTATTAATTTTAATACTTTAAATTTAACAACAATTTATATAACTTTAATATTATTTGAGGATAAAATAGCTATTTTTTTTATATATAAAAAAATAGAATTCACCTACAAAAATCAAAACGAACCATTCTCATTTTAACTCAAACTATTTTGTAACACTATTTCTTAAGGTTTTTACTTTTTTTTTTTATACTAATCAAAAGTCTTTTCAAAATTTCTTTTCAAGAATTGGTGAAAAAAGCTTTATATCCGATTTAATGTAATTTAAATATTTAATAAATATAATAGCAATTTTTAGTAGGTAATTTATTATCAAGTTTGATGTACTTTAAATGTATAATAACAATAAGTAATGAAGGCACATATATCTTTAGTGATATTGAGTGTATGTTTAGTTAGAGGTGGCAATTATTGACACGACCCGAAAACACGACACGAATCCGACACGAAGTTAGCGGGTTAGGGTCAAGACATTGTGACCCATTTAAGTAATTGGGTTGACACGGACACGACACGCAACTTAAATGGGTCGGGTTAGGGTCGAGCTATTTGGACACGAACACGACACGAATAACCCGCTTATTTAAAAGTGTCATGATATATTTGGGTTGAATCAATAATCAAACCAAACAATTTAAAAATAAGTATTTTCATTCCTCATTTTTAAGATATTAGGCTTATAAAGCTTAGTTTATTTTATTGGGTTAAACGAGTTAAGCAGGTTAAAAATGACCCGCTAAAAGATAAATAGGTTAAACATGACCTGCTAAAAGATAAATGGGTTAAACAGGTCGGGTTGGGTTATAGAAAAATTAAATGGGTTGGGTTAGGGTTGAGACAAATGACCCGTTTATGTAATTGGGTCGGGTTAGGGTTGGGGTAGTGATGACCCGTTTAAAGTTGACACGAACACGAACACGACACGACCTGATCTGTTTGCCAGGTCTATGTTTAGTAATATTGACTTTATTAATTAAAGGTCATAAGTTCAATCGCATTTCAATTTTAATTTTCTTCAATTTATTTGATAGTTGCTACATGCATTATATAAAAGTTAATAAATTATTTTTGATTTAATTATTCATTATTTGTTATTCATTAATATTTATGTACGTATAAAACACAATCGTAAACATTTACGTACAAAACATAAACATGGGGGTTTTCAGAAATTAAATCCAAATTCTTTGCTGCGGGTCCCACATTTATTATTATTTTTTTTTTAAAAAAAAATGTATGTGATGATGTGGCTTCATGAGGATGGGTTAAATGTTCTTGCTTTTATAAAGATAAGATCGCGAAGAAAAACGAGAGAATACCATATCTCCAACGTAACACATCCATGTCCACCAAAATCACTCCAAAATCTCCAATTCTCCATTAACACAAGATTCTAAAAAGCTTGACTCCAATGGAGAAACAACAACAACAATGAACACAATATTCTCACTATTATCGCCCTTACCATCACCATTATCAACCTCCACCACTTTACCTCTCTTCACTACACTTCCCACTTCAAAATCTCTCACTGTTTGCACCCCACGCGCCACCACAACAACCACCGCCAACACTCAAAACCATCCAACTCTCCTCTCTCTCCTCCGCCAAAGAAAAACCGACCAAGCTTGGTTACTTTACCAAAATACCCCTAATCTCCCTGACCCCACTTGCCTCAGCCGCTTAGTTTCCCAGCTCTCTTACCAAAATACCCCTGAATCACTCTCACGTGCTCAGTCCATAATCACGCGCCTCCGCCATGAAAACCAGCTTCACCGTCTCGATTCCAATTCGTTGGGATTGCTTGTTGTTTCTGCTGTTAAATTTGGGCATACCCTTTACGCCATTTCAATAATTAAGTCTATGTTAAAATCTAATTATTTACCTCATGTTAAGGCTTGGAGTGCCGTTGTCAGTAAGCTCGCTGCTTCGCCTGACGACGGCCCGATTAATGCTATTAAATTATTTAATTCTGTTATTAAGCGTGTTCGTCGAGTTGAAAATGATACCCTTGTGGCTAATTCTCAGCCTGATACTGCTGCATTTAATGGGGTGCTTAATGCTTGTGCTAATATTGGGGATGTAGGTATGTTTTGTCGGGTTTTCGATGAAATGGACGAGTTTAAGGCGGTTCCTGATGCTTTAACTTACAATGTGGTTATCAAATTATGTGGTAGAGTTAATAGGAAAGATTTGTTAGTTTGTGTGTTGGAGTTGATGTTGAGTAAAGGTGTTGAACCTTGTATTACTACATTGCATTCACTTGTCGCGGCTTATATTGGTTTTGGTGATTTAGGGACTGCTGAGAAGTTAGTTCAGGCGTTGCGTGAGGGTAGGACGGATATTTGTAAAGTCCTGAGGGACGCGAGTTTGAATGTTGTTGATGATGATTGTGATGACGGAGGAGGAAATGAGAGCGAGAATGATGCGTTTGAGAAGATTATTCCTAGGTCAATTCGTGATAGTACAGAAAATTTGTTGATGCCAAGAATATATAAGCCGAATTCTAGGATGTATACGACTTTAATGAAAGGGTATATGAAAGTAGGGAGAGTTGCTGATACTGTACGAATGTTAGAGGCTATGAGGCATCAGGAGGATAGTACTAGTCACCCTGATCATGTTTCGTATACTACGGTTATTTCTGCTCTGGTTAAAGCAGGGTCTATGGATAGGGCTAAGCAGGTTTTGTTTGAGATGAAAAAGGCTGGTATACCGGCTAATTTGGTGACCTATAATATTCTGCTTAAGGGTTATTGTCAGCAGTTGCAGGTTGACAAAGCGAAGGATTTGATGACGGAAATGACAGATGATGTGGGTATATTACCTGATGTGGTTTCGTATAATACAGTGATTGACGGTTGCATTTTGGTGGATGATAGTGCAGCTGCGCTAGAGTACTTTAATGAGATGAGAGCGCGAGGGATTGCTCCTAGTAAAATTAGTTACACTACTTTGATGAAGGCATTCGCTTTGTCCGGGCAACCCAAGTTAGCTAGCAAGGTGTTTGATGAGATGTTGAAGGATCCTAGAGTGAAAGTTGATCAAGTAGCTTGGAATATGTTGGTTGAAGGATATTGTAGGTTAGGTCTAATTGAAGAAGCGAATAAGGTGGTTGCGAGAATGAGGGAATATGGATTTCACCCCAATGTGTCTACTTACGGTAGCCTTGCGAACGGGATTGCAATAGCTAGGAAGCCGGGTGAAGCGTTACTTTTGTGGAATGAGGTGAAGGAGAGGTGTGCTGCAAGTAGAGAGGGAGTTACAGCAGATTCTTCGGCACCACCACCGTTATATCCTGATGAGGGTCTGTTAGATACTTTGGCTGATATTTGTGTGAGAGCCGCCTTCTTTAGAAAGGCATTGGAGATTGTGGCTTGTATGGAGGAGAATGGAATTTCACCCAATAAGACCAAATTTACGAGGATTTATGTGGAGATGCATTCAAGGATGTTCACTAGTAAGCACGCATCCCAAGCAAGGCAGGACAGAAGGCGCGAGAGAAAGAGAGCTGCTGAAGCTTTCAAATTCTGGTTAGGGTTGCCAAACGAGTATTATGGCAGTGAATGGAGTGTTGATTCCGGTGACTGACAGTTGTTCGGCCCAAGCAAACCAATGTATCATGTCTGAGCATGACTTGCCAGAAGAAAGCTTGCATCAGTCTCATACACACGAAGGGATAAACTCTAATCTTATACCCCGATTATAGTATTATATGAATATGTATGGCACAAAACTGTGTTGAAGCCCCTTAAATAGGTTTGGAAGGTCATTGACTGTATTATGGGGTCACAACGAATTAGGGACACAATTTACGATTCCATGGTCACAAATTGGAATCAAAATTTGGTAGCATGTACTGCATGTCTGTATCCAATAAGCTTGTACTTGTAAAGTCGTTACGCTTGGACAATATGATTAGTGAAGAAAATTGGTTCGTAAATACAATGTTGCATACTCCTATAAAGCAGAAATTATACATCTGTATATACATAAACGCACACAGTCGCACACGCAGAGAAAGCCAAAACCAGCTCTGATCTGAAGTCCTTAACAGTATGCCAGTATGGGATATGCCACGGTGCAGAGCTAACAGCCTAGCCTGTGTTTAGTGTTCACAGTCTGATATCTATCTCATTAGTAACATGCTCCGTTGAGGCCACACAGCGACTCTGATCTGACAGTGTTGTACAGACTTATGAGCCACATTGAAAGAGTGTCCACGTCTAGACCCTAGACCTTGATGACTGACTTCTCGAATAAGCAGATGATGCCAGCTACAAATAGAGTCCAAAATGTGTGTGTTAAAGATTTGCTTAAAATTCATGTCATCAAGAGGTAATCCCAAAAGATGGTGATTGCAATAATAAAAAGGCGATAATAAAATGCAGATGAACACAGCAGTACAGCACTTTTATGAAGCAGTGGCTAATTGTCTTGCTAAAAGTATCTTATTGTTGAACATCTTCAAATGCTAAAGGACATTAAGTCAGACTATAATTGGACAAGATCGTGTCGAGAAGCAACATCTGATAGGCCAGAAATATTTCAGAGATGATCATTCTGAGATCGAACAAAGGCAAAGAGCGTTCTACGTACCTGATATGTCCTAGGTCCCTTTTTGATCAAAAACCCAACTGTATTCAAGTTATCCACAAATACATCAATGTCTGGAACTCTTAGACTTATTCTGTCTGCCAGACCATATATTTCCTGGGTTGAGAGAAAGAGACTTCCTCATCATTTTGCATATTATACAATTAAATATGTTATGTAATAGGAAAGACTAGGAAATAAAATTGCATACTGAGATTGAAAAGCAATCTTTCTGGTCCAACTCTGATTGCTTATTCAGGGCACTTAAGAATCGCTTTGCTTCCTTCTGTTGACTCATTCCTCCACTGCGAGCAAAATCAATTACTCCATGTTCATCGACATACTTATCATACAAAGATTCTTTCATGATTTCCACAACATCCTGTAATGTCATTGAGATAAAAAGACAAGTGAGAATCTTTTTCAAAAAAATCACTAAACACTTACTTGGAAAATTATCAAATGCAAGTTGATTGTGTCATGTGATGTGATACACAGCCTCTATACTGAGGGAATTTGTGACATGATGCAACAGAAGTACAGTATCACCATTACCAGGCTTCCACATATGTTATTTTCAGCAGAAATACATTGTTAAAGTATGATAATTTCAAATTTAAGGCATCAGATGCCAATTGGATTTCAGGCTTGGCAGGAATAATGCAAACTCAATAGGAATTTCACTACTCCTGCGAGTAATTTGTCTTGCCATCTCATAATTCTAGTGATTTTTAGAGCAACGCATACAAGTAGTAAACGCTTCAATCGATTTTCCATACCATGAAGCAACGGTGATTATTATGTCCTATTTATCTCCATTAGTTTGTTAATATAATCTTAAGAGTTATTTGTAAAGCTATTCCAGGCTTTTTTTGGTTTACAAAAGTAAGCATAATTATATTTTCACAATTGTTACTCTCTTGGTGGTACCAAAAAAAAAAATTGTTACTCTCTTGGTTCTACTTACCAGAGCATCTTGTTCAGTTATCTCTTCTCTCAAGTCTATCCGAGCACGAGCCTCTGCAAGCCTTACTAAACTTTCTAGCTGCCTTGCAGTTATAGGAGTACCATCAGCTGAGGTGTTACGATCTCTCAACCGCAAATAAAAATTCTGCAGGATTTCTGCAGCTGACCTTGACATCCTGGGGAAAAAAGGGCGGCCCGGAAATATAACCCCTTTCTCATAAGAAAAGCCTAAGAAAAGACAGCTTGGACAGAGTACAGAATACAAAGATTATTGGCATACCGAGGAAAGACAAAAGTCCGTGCATAAGCAATATACTTCCTAAGGAGAGAAGCAGGCAGTGGGACAAATTCACTGTCTTTCTTTGGATCTAGTCTCAGCTTTGAAACCAAGGACTCATTTTTTCCACTGATATCTGATTCCCCTATGCTTTGTGACGCTACTGTAGGTATAGAATTATCAGCAGCATGATAGAAGTTGAAAGACTATAAAACCACAAACTCATGCACATACCACCTCTGCAAATCTTTTTGAAAGTGGAAGATTTATCTCCATAATCAGAATGAAGCTGCAATAGAAAGAAAGAAAACATATTTAATTATGTCTTCTAAAAACTTCTACACATAAACAAAGAAAAAGAAATGCTAAAAGCAAGGTATCAACCAAATGAAAATGACCAGAACCAACTTCAAAAGATACGTGATCATGTTGTACCCTATAATCTGCTTACACCAAAGTACCTTAAGGTCCATTAAATATCATCAAGAACCGTTATACTACCTGTACTTCTTGGATAGAGCATTCTATAGTATAACTTTACATGAAAGTTTTTTATCCACAAGTGCATGAATGTCTGTTGTAAATCTTCTAATCAGTTTAACTAAAATCACTCTTTTATAGAATTCAAAAAAAAATCACACTTTTATATAATGTGATAGATGAGAGACCTAAGAAAGGAGAATCTATTTTTGAAATAATGGTCAAAAATAAAATATTTGTCGTTTTGGGTCGGTTTTGAAAATATTTGTCAAAATGGTGTCCACGTAGGCTCGGGATTTCTGGACCTAAAACACGCCACTACCAATGGCGTGTTTATAATGAGTACGGAAAGAAACTTCATTAAAAAATGGACTAAAATAAACACGCCATTGGGAATGGCGGGTTTCGGAGGGGAAACACGCCACCCCTAATGGCGTGTCATATGTAATTTTTTTTTTTTTTTTTTTTTTTTTTAAAGTTCAGTCAGGAAAAAAATTGTTGTAAAGACACGCCACTACTAATGGCGTGTTTCCTTCACAAAACACGCCATTAGTAGTGGCGTGTTTCATGTCTAAAAATCCCGAGCCTACGTGGACACCATTTTGACAAATATTTTCAAAACCGACCCAAAACGACAAATATTTTTTTTTTGACCATTATTTCAAAAATGGACTCAAGAAAGGATGATTTATTGAATTTGAAGATCATTCTCGAGTTATAATCACAAAAAGCAATGAACTAAACAGCTGACTGTGTTTATTTGTTACCAAATGTGACTTGATATATAATGAAGCGTGTCCAGTTGTCAATTCAGGAAATCAGGAAACAACCAACTACCGTCACATATTGTTGACTGCCATTGTGTTCATAAAACAAAGAAAATAGTTTCTAAAAGAAGCATAAAACTAGGGCTGTCTGAGATAGGCTAACAGCAGGGCACAAGTTTTAGGGGACATCCTTAGTCACAGACTCAGACATTGAAGTTGATGACTTTTGCACAGTCGCTTTAGGTGGTTCACCAAGAAGACTATTACAGAAAGAAAATCATCTACCAGCATTTTGATGTTAAGGGCTAACAGCAGGGCACAAGTTTTAGGGGACATCCTTAGTCACAGACTCGGACATTGAAGTTGATGACTTTTGCACAGTCGCTTTAGGTGGTTCACCAAGAAGACTATTACAGAAAGAAAATCATCTACCAGCATTTTGATGTTAAGGGGACTCAAGGATTAAATTATGAATTAAACTGGAAAACAGTTATAAAGCAAGAACCATGTTTTGGATCTACCATCTATCAAAAGAGCTCAATATTTGTAAGCATAAAGTATGCCCAAGATGATTCCTAAGAAAGGCCACGATAAAAAGAGTGGTCACTGCTCCTCACTATTACAAATAGATCATCAATTAACATTTCAGACGGAACAATAAATTCAGAAATAGTTCAAATTCTGAGATATCTTGTTAAATGATACTACCTCCGATTCTTTGGAAAGGCTCCATCTGTTTTTTGCACAAGAATTAATGTTGCGAGTGGGAATCAAGTAGGGTGAGATTTTAGTAACAAAAATGTACTCAAAATGGAAATGAGGCAATTATAGTGAATAAATAAAAAACGGAATATGAGGCATTTCCTGAGAATCGGAGGGAGTACTAGAACAAGAACTATCATGTATATCTAGAAGTTGTTTCATTAAGAGAT
This sequence comes from Silene latifolia, assembly GCF_048544455.1. Lineage (NCBI taxonomy): Eukaryota > Viridiplantae > Streptophyta > Magnoliopsida > Caryophyllales > Caryophyllaceae > Silene > Silene latifolia. Next base: position 13,609,853 of record NC_133526.1, on the reverse strand, counting down.
CTATAAAGATTAACATCAATAGTATGCCCAAGTTGTTTCCTAGGAAAGGCTACCATTTAAAGAGAGACCACTGCTCCGAGCTCTTTAAGGCAGATAACTTCCCAGCTCTCTCTCTACTCGCTTATTATGAACAAATCAGTCACCTCAAAACACAGAAACAGGCAAATCCACAAGAGCTAAGAATGATGAAATCCTGTCATGTCTTTGTCTCTGTGTTCACATAAAGCTACAACAGGAAAGAACAAAAGCAAAATACAGTCATATGATTTCTTACAGCCATAATGTGCTCCGAAAGCCGTTTATCCAGATGCTCATCAGGTCTATCCAGCAATATGAAAACCAAGTCAAATCGTGAAAGAAGAGGAGAACTCATCTTCAGGTTTTCATTCACAGTCTTCGCGCGACTGAAAATCACAAAAAAAAAAAAAAAAATAAGAATTGCAAGAAAGAAATGAATCAATAAAGTCTACACATGTTGATGATATCATAAATTGATACTTCATACTATAGAACAAAAAAAAAACAATGAGAAAGAAAAATAGACATTACTCATAATGACCACCGACAGGGTTCGCAGCAGCTAATATAGTAGTCCGCGCTGATAGACTTGCTACAAGTCCTGCCTTTGCGACGGATACACATTGTTGCTCCATTGCTTCTAGCAGGGCCTAAAAAAGACATAGCAGTACTTTAATGTGCGTGAGGAGAAAAGATTTTACTTTACCTGAACTTACTAGAATCCATTTCACCATAGAAAATCCCATATTAGATAATCTTTTTTAAAAAAATAATCCAAAATCCATGTAGCCAAGGAAAGTGATATTCGTACCAAATCCTATATGAATTATTGAATCCCACCATAGTGGGTGTCATTTCCTGCAAGAGCTTCTTAGCCAAAAGCTTAAAATGATGGTTGAGACCAAACCAATGATTATGTATCCTAATATTTCCAATATCCATAATTTTTTTCTTTTAGAGGAAAGCCAAAAGAAAGGGTCCAAAAGTAAATGGTTTCTCTTTGAATTAATCATCCAGTATCTAAACAATTAATTAAAGGGAATTTGCAAAACTTTTTCATCAAGAATTCACAAGGGTTTAATCTTTCTTTAAGGAGGAGGGGAGAGGGGCTAAGCTTCATATGCCATTAAAAAAACAAAGAATTATCAAACACAAGAATATAGGGGAGGGAAATTCAGATACTAAGAAGGCCACACCTGATGTTCTGCAGACATCTTATCAAATTCATCAATGCAACATAGTCCACGGTCTGCAAGTACCACAGCACCTATAGGGGGCAGATGCTAGCATTCAGAGCAAGCTTACTTTGATGTCCAATAAAAATTTGAATAAAAAGAATACGAGTCTCAAAGTAGGAAGCCATATACAGTGTTAAAACTATACACTGATTTTAAAATGCTGACTTCCTGATTTACTCAATTACATAACGCGATTACATGACTAGTACTTGAGCTCAATGCTGCATCAAAGAGACATTTATAAAACTTTCTGTGGGACAAGAGAATAACACAAACAAAGTCAAAGCAAAATATATTAGATGATCCGTCAAAGGAAGCCTTACCTCTCTCATAGTCTCATGTAGTCAATTTTCCACAAATGTGTTGGAAAACAGAACGTGCTTTCTGTCAGAGGACATAGCTTAGATAGGAATTTGTTATGATCTAGGACTTTGTCTACCCCAAATAGGAGAGCTGTAGCTGTTTAGATGTAAACCCCCCCCCCCTCTCTCTCTCTCTCTCTCTCTCTCTCTCTCTAATGTTATAACTGCGACTAATTACCTCCAGTTTCATCTATTTCTGCTTTTGACAATTTTTTATCGAGGTACTTCCTGTGCTACTTCAATACCTTTTTGTTTTAGTTAACTTTAGGGGGGTTTCTGAAAACCCTATCCAGCAATGCTAATTTCCTGCATGCATAAGGACCTTATCACACCTAATGCAAGGCAAGTAGGCAACATATCCTTTCTGAGAGTAGCCATTGTCTGGCACTTTACTAGTTTCTCCAGGAACAAAGATATCATGTATTTCTGAAAGAGAGTTAGTAATGTACCGAAGATGTTATAACTTGCATGTGGACTCGTCACAGAAGTCAACACTCTTCTCTCACAGTTCTGTGGGGAAAAAAAAATTCCAGGTTCCAGCACTCCAGCAATAAACATACACATACCTTACATGAGTTCAAAGCACCACAAAAAAACCAAGTGTGTAGAATACACTAAACTACGAACAGAAGAACAGTCAAATAGTTCTAAGACGCCTTTCTTAGAGAACAGACTTGGTAACAGCTAAAGATGAAACTACAGATTCTTCCATGCTACTTAAAATCCAGTGGGGTAGATGTAAATCACTGTAATATACCAAGTTCAGAGAAACCAATCAATGCCTCGAAAGATGATTTTCTCTAAGATGTCAGAAGATATATTCCAAATTGTAAGTAGCCACAAGAACTTGCAGCAAAATGCTCTAAAAGTATTTCAAAAACAAAATGTAATAACCAAGCACTTCTAGTTCAGACTTTCAGATATTGGTCAAACGTGGTCGATATATATGCAGTAAAAAGAAGCATGCAGAATCAGTACCAGCCTCAAAAGCATAGTCGCTCGTCATGCGGTCCCTTACAACAGCCACTGTAAGGCCAGCATTTGTCGTAGCGTTTCCACAGACGTAAATGCCACGAGGAGAGACTGCAGCTGCTGCCTGAAGCAACTGGCTCTTGCCCAATCCAGGATCACCTGAGTATAAGAAAGTTCCAATGCTATGCTGTAATTTGCACGTGAATTAAAGGCGCACAGGAGTCTCCATGGAGCCCCAATTTTAAGAAAACATAGAGAAACGACATGTGCTTACCAACTACTATGACATGAATGTCTCCTCTGACAGGTACTTTATTTTGATCCATCGAATGCTTGCGCACGCCGCCAAACAAAGAGAGAGTTATTCCCGCTGTAAACATAGTGTAGTAGTTTTAACTTAGGAAACACTGAAGACAAAAAGAACTAGGATACATTTTTAGGCATAAGACAGATCTTGCTTTGGTTTTAAATTGTGGCCCAGACACATTTATGAATTTCACAAAGACTAATCCTTTGTTTGGATAGAGAGTTTTGAAGGAAAAGGGAGGAGAACAGTTTCCTTTGATTTGGTCAGCAAACATGAGTTGGAGGAAAAATAAATCCCTCTATTTCCCTCCTAAAAGAAGAATAAAAGTACTGCCAACATAGGAAATATTTGGAGGGAGACATTGCTCTATCATCCTCCCCTCCCAATCCTCCTTTCTTGTATCCAAATGAAGGGTAAATAAGGAACGTGTTAGGACACTTGGATGATGGTAAGTGAAAAGACTTTGAGAGGTAGAGGAACACCTAAGAAAACATGAACAAGGGTGACTCTAAGCAATATGAGTTTGCATGGGATTGAAGGATACAAAACTGGTGATGACTGAGTGGAAGGAAATAATTCATGTGAATGATGGATTTTAACTTTCTTTTTTTTGTCTTGTTATTTGATGTTTTATTTTACCTTTCTTCTATTAATTTTCTCAATTTTTTCGGTTCATTTAAAAATATTCTTTGGTAAGTTTCTCAAATTTTTAATATACTTCTCTTTTCTTCTCTTCACACTATTCATTTCCTAGCGTATAGTCCCTTCTAAATGTTTACCACATTGACAATCCCATATGATGATTCATACTAGCTGACTAAAAAATAATTTTGGGACTAAGACTTCATTGTCATTGTTGTAGCCTCAGTTCTGTCTTATATTTCAAATTTAGAAATCCTTTAGCCCTATAAGATTGCTGAATTGGTTCATCACAGCAGTCTAGCACTCTAATTACACGATTTAATACGTCCACCAGACATAACATATTCAGACATAAACAATTGTGTATCTTCTAAGGTATGTGCACGTTTACAGAGACTAAGAAACTGAGTTCCAAGAGTGAAAAGGAGACTCATAAGGAACGGTGTACAATTTCAGATGCTAGACTATTATATCAGGGATGAGTTTCGTGAATTGCATGTCCGCATGAAATGACAATTCACATCACCATAATATGCACAGTACGCATTAGGACCACACACAGAAATCATCTATAGATAAGACCCACACTGAAATGAAGAAATAATAAACTGGAGTAACCCTAAAAATGAAATAACAGGAATTTATATTACCCTTAACAAGTTCGTGGCCATATATAGATGGACATACAGACTGGATTATTTGTCGAAAGACATCTGGACCATGTTCTTCAGAGAACTTCACAATGAACTCCAGATCCCTTGGAGAAAAGGAAAATAAATCAGACATCTCAGACGCTCTAGCATCAGCAGTTGTGTATTGGGATCCCTCTGGAATAGACTGTGATTTGGAATTTGTAACAGAAACTCCCTCCAGATAAAGATAATACAATCCTTGGTACTTGCTTTTTGACTTCCCTGAAAATTTCCACATGAAGTAGTTATAGATGTTAGTTAGGTTTGCTTCAAAAAAAGAAAAAGGAACTTCACATAGCATTTTATGTGCACCGAATCAAGTCACTCAGTCATCAATCACTATCTTTAGAAAGACATGGCTCACACATACCAACAGGCTTTTGACTGACACAATCATTAACATAGACAAACAATATACATTCATACAGGAAGAGACAGACAAAGAGATCCACATTATGTTTAGGAAATACCTCCTCCAAGGTCCATGTAGTTATTAATTTGCCTAATAATTCCCATTACTGTCATCACATCACCAGGAATGCAAGCATCTACAAGATCTTCAGTAAGTTCGCATTCGACTGTTCGAGGAACCCGCCCCTCTTCATGATTTTCAGGTTTCAGAAGCTCCTGCAGCCTAAAAATTGACTACATAACACTACATCTAAGGTCTAGATAAAATAATATACATGACTACTTCAATTATTAGACATATTGAAATCTAAGGATGGTCATGCTCGTTCGATTTTCAGTGGACAAGAGTCTCGCCTTATTTTCTGAAAATCAATGGACTGTGCAGTAGATCTCATCGGAGAGAATGTTCTGCCTTTGCAGCATTGCATCACACATCTTGCTGGTGGAGAGTATTTCCCGTCAGGAAAAAAACGTTCTATGTCAGCTCCACACTGAGTGCATTTGAATGTCATCTGAATCACCAACGGTCTAACGGTGCTTACCTTTACAACAGTGCCCCTTACAGATACCAGCCTATCTGCCATTTCAACCCATTAAATAAAATCATCAGTTTCTTTTGCCTGACATGTTTACCAATTTCAGAGAGTCTTAGGTGATTTTTTCAGCAAAACATTGAGTCAAAGTTGTTTTATACTTACCGATATAGGCTGCTTTAAGGTTCTTCAAAGCAATCATAGATTCGGGATAGTTATAAGGCCGAATATTTATTTTTAGATAAGGATCCAACTTGCTTTTCTCCTTGAGAGACATAACCTGTGTTTGAAGAAGCATTCCGTCAGGACAAAAATAAAGTTTCATTACCATCTACTTACTATGGGTGTGAAACAACAGGAAAGCATAGGATAGCTGCGATAAGACTCACTGAAAGTTGTACCTTATGAATGGCCATTCCCATGCATAAGAGTGCATCTTTAGGGTTTTCTTCAAGATTCGTGTAGAAACACTCAAGATCGCATATCTTTTTGAACTCTTGAATGTTGAGTGACAAAGAAAACACCCCGTCTACATGTTTAACCTACAACATTTGGTTGAGCATTATGATCTTTCATAACAAAAGCAAACTGATAAATTGGACCTCGACGTTCCAGATAGTCAATATTTGCCTTGCTCACTAAAACGTCCATAATTTACGCCTGCTTTCAATATTTTCTACCATAACTTAACTGCATAATTAGCTCCACTCCAGGTGAAATGACAAAATTAAAATATTTAGTGCAAATCCCTTTCTCCGCCATATTGCTTAATTCACAATGAATAAGAGTATCATTTGAAGCATGTTACATTACTCCCTCCGTCCCAGTCAATAGCTCCACTCCAGGTGAAATGACAGAATTAAAATATTTAGCGCAAATCCCTTTCTCCGTCATATTGCTTAATTCACAATGAATAAGAGTAACGTTTGAAGCATGTTACATTACTCCCTCCGTCCCAGTCGTCCCAGTCAATAGTTTACATTTGCTTAATTCCCCCTCACAAAATAAAGTAAATGTAAATTATTCACCGGGACAAAGGGAGTATATAGGTTTAAGTGCGTGCCAGGGTATGTTCAAACTGATTCGTGATTCGCTGATGGTCGAGTGAGTCCGATGACTGTGAAACTAGTACACACAAGAGCACAACAATATCTCGAATCAAGGACATGCACTTAATCAATTTCAGCACCTCACTAAAGTGTAATCATCCAATGTCACAATATCATGTTTCATCTATCTAAGCAACAACGCAGTACCTAAACAGCCTAATGTACCGATGAGGTTTTAGCCTAGTAAGTATAACGGACGTACAGTGGATAATAGGTAGCACATTCGAACGATGGAAACAAACAATTCAATAACTCTTGCACGTCGGAAACAATGCTCAGAAGTATCGGCATACTAATCAAGCCTGATAAACCTAACCGATTTAATTGCAATTAAATAATCCGTGAAAATAACAGATATAACTAACAAAAAGGGGAAATTTGTAAAAATTAGGTTGGAGAAAAGTACCTGAGAGACGAAAAATTGGCCGCGAGGAGAAGCGAAGAAGCAGACGAGCTTGGAGACGAGAAGGTATCTGGAATCTTGATAGGAGAGCTCAATTTGGGGGAAGTATAGCGGCCATTGATGAGTAAGATCGCAATTGTAAGGTTCCATTGTTGAACCTCTTTGATTTTGCCGCATTTTTGTAATTGCGTTTTCTCCATTGCTTCTCTCCATAGCTGCTGCCGTATCTCCTCTCCTTGCGCTCCTTTTCTGCAGTTTGGCGGGAAAAATGGTTCCAGGTTTACTACATTCACAAATTTAAGGCGGTTGACCAAATTGTAGTCATATATTCTGATACTAGTGAGAGAAAGTTCTCTGTTTTTCCTTTGAATGTCATCACCCAAAACCGGTCTCCCTCCGGAGACTCCCCACCAATCAAATGGTAGCACAGAGGTTCCCTCTCCCTCTGAACAGTCCCCCGACATGTTTCCACCCCTCCCAAAAAACGCTAAGAGGAAAACCATGCACCTCTCTGACTTCCTCGCCGTCCCACACCAACCTGGGATCGTGTCCTCCGCCCCTATCCGGGGAGATCTCAATCCCTCTACGGAAAATCCTCTTACCCCAGGTGTTTCGTACTCATCGATGGCGCAGGGTTTTGTCACTAATCCTGTTTCACCTGAAAATTCTTGGACGGATGAAAATGAAAGCGACTCCGAGGACGACATTGAAGATGAAGAGGAAGAGGACCAACTATGCCCTAAAATCTATCTCACAAAAGAAGAAAAAGCAGCTCTACGCAAACCTTGGCGCCATGCTCTTATTATTAAAATGTTCGATAAAAAGATCGGATATCTATCCTTGATGAGGAAACTACAAACGAAATGGTCAATCAAAGGTAAGTTAACCTTGACGGATCTCAACAATTCTTATTATGTGGCCCGTTTCTCTTCCCGGCAGGACTATGAATTTGTTATTACGCAAGGCCCTTGGATGATCGACGACCATTACCTCACTATACGAAAATGGGTTCCCAATTTTACTCCCTCTGAAGATAGCATTAAGTTTTTGACGGCTTGGGTTCGTATCCCAAACTTGCCCGTGGAATACTTTAACGAAACTTTCCTTAAGAAGGTAGGATCGAAGATAGGCAAAGTCATCAGAATAGACAAGAATACGGCCTCGGCTGAGCGGGGTCAATTTACAAGACTAAGTGTTGAAGTGGATATCACAAAACCACTTCTTTCCAAATTCCGTTTATATGGCAAAATTTACTGTGTCCAATACGAAGGGTTGAAGATGATCTGTTTTAAGTGTGGTAAAATGGGGCATCAATCCGAGAATTGTCATTCTAATTTTAAACATCCTAATGGTATAACTGATAGTATGGCACCAGAGCTATCGTCTGTGGCTATGAACGAGCATACGGAAATAATCATCCCCAACTCTTTAGAGGCAGGCTTACGACCGGAGGAAGAGTCTGACTTCAGTGACTGGATGATGGTCCGAAAACCTCCAAGGCGAAAGCCAGTAGAGAAACCATTTGAATTTGGAAGCACTTCCAGGGCTAATTCGGGTTCGAGATTTGGTGCCCTTAGCTCAGCAAGCGAGAATGGCAATAATTTGGGCAAATCCAAAGGAATCTTCACACAGTCAACCCCTAATTCTGCTCCAAAAAATAAGGAAACAAATATTTCCCAACCACCTCAAAATAAGAAAATCATATCAAATAAAAATCTATCTACTAATAGAACATATCATAATATTCCAAAAAATAATATTCCAAAAAAATATCCTATCAAAGTCCAAAATCCTGTGGGCCGAGGGATTCTAACCAACGTTACCAATACCCAAACATCTAACCCTATTCCCTCAGCAAATCAAATCAATTCCAACCCTTCTTCTAAAACTATCATACGAACCCCTCAATCCATCAACGCTGCTTCATCTATTCTTTGCCAAAAAGAAAACTCCTCAGACGTTACTGTGAACCTAAGCACCATTAATGGAGCTGAATTACTCGACAGCAGTCGAGCTCCTCCCGTCGGAGGAACACTCAATCCAGAGCCTAACCCAAGTTCTCATGATACCACCTTATCGAAGGTTCATGTTCTCAACATGGGAGGGGATGGCCGTACCCTTTATGGGGGTGATGGCAAGGGAATCACATATAATGAATCTGACGTTCGAACAAGTTCAAGAGAATCCAACGAGTCTATGGGTCGAGATGTCGATTCCATGGAATATTAACAAGGTATTATCCTTAATCAGTCGAGCCTATGTGTCTCAGTTACCATCTTTACCTTTTCTTATGTCGGACAGAATACCGAATTTGACACCCAACTTACCTCACATCACGTGCATGGTTTGGAATTTCCAAGGTTCAGCCAGTAGAGCTAAATTAGCTGCTCTAAAAGACATTATTCGCACCTTTAAACCATCTGTTTTTGCCCTTATCGAGACGCATATGGGAGGAGAACATGCGGAGAAGGTTCAAAAGATCGTTGGGTATGATAGCCATGCCCGTGTTGACGCGGTTGGATTTCGAGGGGGGATTTGGGTCTACTGGAATTCGAATTTAGTGAGTATTACACCCATTACGAAACACTCTCAGTATATCACCATGGAGATAGCCCGGGTTAATGAAGTTCCTTGGTTTTTTACGGCTGTTTATGCCAGCCCTGATCCCAATAATAGAAGAGAGCTTTGGGTAGAACTTGAAGAGTTTGCTAGACAAAATAACCAGCCATGGATGGTAGCAGGGGACTTTAACGAAACTAGAAGCTTGTCGGAAAGACATGGAGGAGATAATAACATGGCCCGACGTTGCGACTTATTTAACAATTGGATTGACAACTGCGCTCTTGTCGAGTTAGAATTTTTCAGTCCGTTGCACACTTGGGCTAGGGGCAACACCCCGAGACACGGCAAAGCGCACGTTTGGACAAGAGCTCATGTAATAGCAATCTGGAGTATGTTATTTGGGGATGCGAGCGTGAAACACTTACCAGCTATACAATCCGACCATTGTCCTCTTCTTATTTCGCCAAACGGTTTTGCCCCCCTTAATTCGATACAACGACCCTTCCGGTTCCAAGCGGCCTGGTTAACTCACGAGAAATTCGAGGAGTTCATCACTGAAAATTGGCAATCAGATGGGAGCCTGTCATCTCAACTCACCCAGCTTTCAAGTAAGTTGCAGACATGGAACGAGGAGGTATTTGGAAACATTTTTAAGCAAAAGCGACATTTAAAAGCAAGAATTGAAGGATGTCAAAGAAAATTGTCTACATGTCGAGATAGAGGTACCATCATTCTGGAGGCCAAATTGCGCAAAGAACTTGACGAGGTATTAGAAAGGGAAGAGCTTCTATGGTACCAAAAATCTCGTGTTGATTTCATTCGCGATCGAGACAGAAATACTGCTTATTTCCATGTGAGTACTCTAGTAAGAAGATGGCGTAATCGGATTAACGCTTTGAAGAACAGTGAGGGTGTATGGGTAGATAATAAGGCCGAACTCAAACTTTTGGTGGGAGAGTTCTACAAAAACTTATACACGCAGGAAGGAGTCTATGAGGCCAATGCGGGGGTACCTTATGACCTTTTCCCGGAACTGTCAGGTGATGACTACGATTGGCTTACACGCCCATACAGCATAGCTGAAATCGAGAAAGTTATTTTTAATATGGGTGCCCTTAAAGCTCCTGGACCAGACGGCTTTCAAGCTCTCTTCTACCAAAAGAATTGGATCACGGTACGGCAAGCTGTCTGTGAGACAGTTCTGAAAGCACTTCAAGGTAAAGGCTTTCCTGAAGACTTTAATGATACACATATTGTCCTTATACCAAAAGTTATCGGCCCTGAATATATCACGCAATTCCGCCCTATTGGTCTTTGTAATGTGTCCTATAAAATCGTCAGCAAAGTCTTAGCTAATCGAATTAAAAAAGTTTTACCACAGTTAATTTCAGAGACACAAAGCGGTTTCGTTCCAGGTCGCCAAATATCCGATAATATTGTGGTATTCCAGGAAACAATTCATACAATGCGAAAAAAGAAGGGTAAAAAGGGTTTTATGGCGATAAAAATTGACCTAGAGAAGGCGTATGATCGTCTGTGTTGGGATTTTATTCGAGACACTTTGAACGATATGTGTATCCCTGCTTATCTGGTCGATGTCATTATGGAATGTGTTACCACAGCTAGGATGCAAATTCTTTGGAATGGCGAGCCCACAGAAATGTTTTCACCCTCGAGAGGAGTCCGGCAAGGGGACCCCCTTTCTTCATATTTGTTTGTCATGTGCCTTGAGAAGCTACAACAGCTTATCGACGAAGAAGTTCGAAGCCACAATTGGGTTCCTATACAAGTATGTAACAATGGCCCTATGATTTCCAATTTATTCTTTGCTGACGACATGGTTCTTTTCGCTGAAGCAAATACTCAACAGGCTAATATTATCAAAAAGGTTTTAAACATTTTCTGTCGGGCATCGGGAGAGAAAGTTAGCGTCGCAAAATCAAGGGTATTCTTTTCTTCGAACACCAGTCACGACATCAGAGGGGAAATTGCGCGTAATTTGGGGTTTGAAGTTACTGATGACTTGGGTACTTACCTGGGAATGCCGACGATAAACGGGCGTGTAACGAAGCAAACATTCAATCATATTCTCGAAAAATTCAACACTCGTCTAGCCGGTTGGAGTACAAAACATTTATCCCTTGCGGGTCGTGCTACTTTAGTTCAATCCACACTCTCTTCTATGGCTAACTATAGTATGCAAACCGCCAAGATTCCAAAGGCTACTTGTGACTCAATTGACGCAAAAACCAGAAGATTTCTTTGGGGAGGAGATGAGAATAAAAGAAAGATTCATCTCCTCTCATGGGAAACAATTCAGAAATCCAAAGACAAGGGAGGCCTCGGCATAACTTCATCCCGTCAAGCTAATGCGGCTTTTTTAACTAAATTAGGTTGGCGCGTTTTATCTTCCCCCAATAGCTTATGGGCTAGAGTTTTACGAGCAAAGTATTGTGGTGGAAGGTGTGATGTCGACATGTTTAAGCCTAAAGCGAACATGTCGAATGTTTGGGCGGGTATCACGTCACAAGCGAGCAACATTACTAAGGGTACGACTTCGGCGGTTGGGAACGGCCAACGTACACTTTTTTGGGACCACTCTTGGGTTGAAGAGGGCACCCTCTCTGACATAGCGACCATACCCATTCCGGATACCTTGCTCGGTGCAACAGTAAGCGATATGTGGGACGCAGAATCGGGTTGGAAATGGGATGAATTCGCTAATTACCTTCCGAATGATAGTCTTCAAAAAATTGCCTCGTTCTCCTTATCCCCCGACCCGAATCTGGTGGACTCTCTCTACTGGAATGGGACCTCTCATGGCAAATTTACCATCAAATCCGCTCTCAATATTATTAAGGGCATGGACCCGGTTCCCGAAACCAATCAAGTGAGATGGCACGCGATTTGGAAGCTCCCCGTTCAACAAAGAATCAAATTTTTCATTTGGTTAGCCGCCCATAAAAGAGCTATGTGTAATGTAGCAAGGGTCCGTCGTAATCTTTCTGACGATCCTAGTTGCCCTCGTTGTTGTGCTGAAGAAGAAAACATGGACCATGTCCTACGTCTTTGCCCGTTCTCTCGACATATTTGGACCCTCCTTGGTATACCCTCGTCTCTCCCCTCTTTCTATAACATTATTTATTCGGAATGGATCTCTTTAAATGCCAGTAATTGCATAGACGTGGGTATCGAGGATTGGTCGATGAAATTTGCCATCACTTGTTGGTGGATTTGGAGATGGCGTAATAATGTCGCTTTTGACCGAGCCTCTGAAAACCCAACAAATCCTATCCCTTTCCTTCTACAACAATTCGAGTCTTCCAAAGGAGCATTTGACAAATACTCGTTGTTCATCCCCACGCCGGGTACTCGACATAGAGAAGTACTCATTCGGTGGCACCCTCCTCCTCACACTTGGTGCCTTCTCAATACTGATGGGGCCTCAAAGGGAAATCCGGGCCCAGCTGGTTGTGGAGGTATTTTTCGAGACGATACAGGTAATTTTATCTCAGCATATCTCTTTTCAGGCGGGCATTGCACTTCTATGAGAGCAGAAATGCTAGCTTTACTCGCAGGATTAGAAAGAGCGAGAATTTATCAAGTCGCCAAGCTTCTTGTCCATATGGATAATGTAACCTGTGTAGACTTGGTCCTCAAAGATCAGCTCGTAAGCAATAGTATTCGGCCTCTTGTGATCCGTTGCAAGGAACTTATCCGTCTACCAGGTTGGCAAGTTCACATAGAGCACGTGTTTAGGGAAGCTAATCGGGCAAGTGACTGGCTCGCCAACCAAGGTGTTAACGCTCCTACTGAAGTTACCTTCCTTGAGGAACCACCGGAAGACCTTAGAACTATCCTCCGTGAGGACTTGTTAGGGGTTACTACCCCTCGTTTTATTCCTTAGTTTTCGGGTTCTAGCCCTCTTATGTACCCAAAAAAAAAAAAAAAAAAAAAAAAAAAACAAATTTAAGGCGGTTTACCCAAATGGTAATGTATAAGGGTCAGACTCACTAAAGTTTTAAGACTCTGCTGCCACATTAGTTTTTCACTAACTTTTATTATTATTTTTATATTGCTCAGACTCACCTCAGACTCTATACATTATCAATCAAACCCATCTCAGACTCTATTTTCCATTTCACTTCTTTTTTTTAAAAACTATAAAAAAAAAAAAAATGACACATGGGATCCATTCATTGGATAATTTTCTTTGAATGTGGGGTCAAGACTCACCCAAAGTCTTAAATTGAGTCTTGGATTTCCAAGACTCAACTTAAGGCTCTGTTTGGCAAAACTACCAGAAAAGGTAGCTGAAACCTGAAAAGGTGGCTGAAAACTGAAAAGGTAACTGAAACCTGAAAAACTAACTGATAAGGTAGCTGAAAAATAGGAGCTAATAAGGTAACTGATTATATAAAAATGTGTTTGGCAAACTAGCTGAAAAGGTAGCTGATTTTGGTAAAATGACGTAAAAGGTTATGAAAATTATTTAATATTATAGAATAAAAGGGGTACAAAATGGAAATAAGTCATTTCAGGTACCTGATTTCTCAAATGCTACATGAGGTAGCATTTCATTTCAAATATCTTATTTGACCAAATAAGCTACTTGTCAAACACTTGCAAAAAAATCAAGTAGCTGAAATTTTGGTCAAATAAGCTACTTTGGTCAAATAAGTTAACTGAAGTGTTGTGCCAAACAGAACCTAAGACTTTGTTAAGACTTTGGAATATTATTTGTAGTCTTGACTCTTGAGTGAGTCTTGTCTTTAGACTTACCAAAGTCTTGTTTCAATACTACCAATAATCTTACCCTAAACACAAATTACTCTTTTACTCCCTCATATTCCGAATAACTGTCCCATTTGGACAATGACACGAAAATTAAGGAATATAGTTAAATAATGAAATGTAAAAAATAGGGGTAAGATTATAGGAGAGATGATGTTATGATTTAGATGGGTAATTTGTTAATTAAGATGCTAATGACTTCCTCCATTTTTACACGGCTTTTTGTTTCCCTCCATAATCATAAACACATGGCTGAAGCTATGTTTTTTCATTACATGGTTTTGATACACACGCGGTTTTGCTTAAAAATAAAATGACAAAGTATAGTTATTACACATTCAAATAAAATTACATTACCTTGAAATAAAATTACATTTCACTTAAAATAAAAATACATTAACTAGGAAATAAAATTTCAGCACACAAATTGAAAGAGCGAAAGAGAAAATTGGACTTCAGATTAACTTTCGATTTCCTTCAACTTATCTTGATTGGCGTCTTTGAGTTGTTCCATAAGCCAAGTAAACCCAAATTGTCAGTCCAAATGTTACATATCCAAATCACCAAGATTGAAATTTGACACCAAAATTGAAATATGGAGCCAAAATACAAACAGGAGAATATTTGCGCCAAAACCAAAATTTCAAAAGAGTGCAAAGTTCTTTGTGCTATAAATAGAAGGTGTATTTATTAGAGTTCATTGATAAACTTCCGTCTAAAAAACACATTTCAAATAAAGAGCTATCAAACAAAAAATTCACAAACATTCAATGAAAAATCTCACAAACTTAGAAAGATCAAAAATTAATGAAACACTATTGAATAACAGCATAAATGGAAAACCAAGACATGGTATTATCAATGAAGTGGCAGCAAGGTTTTCAATGGACATGAAAACAATAACAAGGATATGGAAGGAAGCACAGAAACAGAGATATGCATCCTTACCAGTGAATGTGAGCAGCAAAAAGAAAGGCAGCAAGAAAGTGGGGAGAGCGTTTTTAGATGAGGAGAAGCTCAGATCAATTGCTCTACTAGAAAGGACAACACAACACTCATTGGCCACGAACTTAGGTGTAAGTCAGTCAACAATTTCAAGATGGGTGATGTCAAAGCAAATCAGGTCACACACTAATGCACTCAAACCAGGGTTGACTGATAAAAACAAACTTGCTAGATTAATTTCCAGTCTAGAACATTTGGTATATCATGAATACACTAAAAGAGTTGTTTTCAAATATCAAAGCAATATCATTCACATGGATGAGAAATGGTTTTCTAAAACTAAACCTAATACAAGGTTTTACTCGGGTAAAGGCGAAACAGACCCTTATAGGTGTGTACAGTCTAAGAGTTTTATAGAAAAGGTCATGTTCATGTGTGTTGTAGGTAGACCATTGTATGGGTCAAATGGTGAATTAATTTTTGATGGAAAGATAGGAATATGACCATTTGTTATGGAAATATCAGCACAAAGAAACTCAAAAAACAGAGTAGTAGAAACAATGGAAACCAAATGTATTGAGTCTATAAACAAGCAAGTAACAAAAGATATGATTATAACTCGTGTGTTGCCAGTAATAAAGGCTAAATGGCCTTCTAATGTTAGTAAACACATAGTCATTCAACAATGTTCGTCCACATTTTAGCAATGATGATCCTGATTTCAAAAAGGCAGCAACATCAGATGGATGGCAGATTGAATTGGCTTATCAAATACCTAATTCACCAGATTTGAATGTCTTGGATTTGGAGTTTTCTTGGTCAACCCAATCTCTTCAAAAAAAAAAACGATCAAATTGGATGAACTTATCAACAACACAACCAAGGCATATGAAGAACAAGATGCACTTAAACTCAAGTATGTCTGGATAACATTGCAGGCATGTATGCTTGAAGTAATGAAAAAAAAGGTGGCATAGATTACCCTATTCCACATATGCACAAATCAAAACTAGCAGCACAAGGTTTATTGCATAAATATCTCAATGCTAACATTGATTTAGTGAAAGAATGCATACAATATGTACAGAATGTTGGTGATCCAAGCACTATAAGTGAATTAGTGAACAGTTTGACAGAGAATGCTGAAAATATAGCAAGTACCAGTGGCACCAGTAATGAACCAACAGAGGTCATTGAACCTGTTGGAACCATTGCTGAAGCAAGTGAAGGTAGTAATGACCCAACATTGGACAATCCCCCTGTTGGTAGCATTACTAAGTGGTTCCTAGATTTATGTGCAGGGGAATGAAGAAGCAGAATTTAACATCATCAATATGAAACATTTTGGACTGTTAGAAGTTATCAAAGACTGGATATGTTATCAAAGTCAATCTTTTTGCGCATATAAAGTAAGAAGCAAGCAAATCAAACAATCAAGAAGGTCACACTAAAGAGGATCTTGTGACTGTATTCGAGTTTAATGTAGAACTTTGCAACTCTTTTGTACTATTCAGTCTTTCGCACTAATTAGGATATTAACTTCAGACATGATCAAATGAGTACAATAAGCTTTTGTAAACAAAACTTGTCAACGTTGTTGTACATACACAACATAATCACTACAAATGGTGGTGGCATTGTATATGAACAACGACATTGATAACCAATCAACTACCCTCAACATTAGAGATCATTGGGTAGATAAAATAAGATGAAACAGAGTACATATCACCAACAATTTTATCATCACTAGTCCATTAAAAAAAACAGTTAAAAAAATTAAATACAGGGAATAAAAAATCAACATCCTAACGATTCGTCTTCGTGTGTAAGATCAAAACCAGGCCAATACTTAGAAAGCTCATTTATAAACCATCTTTTAATAACCGGATTTTTTCTTATGGCCACCAGATCTAATTCATCATCTGAATTAGAAAGAACATCAGAGTTACATGCAACATCAACTGATTTCTCCTCATTCTCATACTCCAATAAACCCCCAAACCAAAACTTAGGCCAGATTCTACATAGTTCTTCCATATACCGTTTTCTGTTCTTTAGAGATTGACGCCTTTCTAACCACCTCTTACCCTTCCTCTCCCTCTTCTCATCCACCATTGTTACAAGCACAATATTTGAGCCACATGCAACAACATCAGACGATCCTTCATCATCTTCCATCTCCATCTCATCCTCGCCCATATCTAAATCTTCATATATCTTCTCCATACTACGAAGATCAATATCACCAGAAAAAGATTAAATTTTTTCCATTGATTGCGAAATTAATCAAAGCCGATGAACAAAGTTTATGAATCAGATCATGTTTTTGATGAAGATTAAAAGAGGAGATGAAATTTTGATGAAGAATGGAACATTGTTGATATATCTGATGAAGATTAAAAGAGGTTATGAGAGGCGGAAGAGACATAAAGAGAGGAATTGTGAGGCGGAAGAGAGAGAACTAGGATCTAATTCTTAGCGAGTTTATCAATTCTTAATCTTAATCCTCAAATTAATCGAGTTATACTTTTATTTTCATCAATTACAAACATTAATTTAAAATATCAATGTAATAAGATGTGGAGTACAAATTAAATTAAGGATAATTTTTATAGTTAAGGGTTTTTGTAACATTTCGTGTCTGTTATGTTTAATTGATGTGTCAAAAGTGTGTGTTAACTGTGTTAGAAATGCGTGACGTCCGTATGTACGATATACAATACCCTTCTGATGTTTGAGTACGGGAGCGAACTTCGGGACGAAGTTCATTTTAAGGGGGGAAGACTGTAATACCCCGTATTTTATATAATCAATTAAACGGATATTATTATATATTAGTTATTATACATTTTATATTACTAATTAAGTCAGGTTAATTGCTGAGTCGATAATTACGTTAGATTATTTTACTTAACTAGCATTGTATCGATCTAAGTTAATTGAGACGGGTTTATAGGGAATTCGAAATGTGAGCTAACCCATTTGCCCTCGACCCATTTGAGTTTACCCAATAACAGGTTCAACCCAATTAACCCTAAACCCTAACCCTAATTATAACCTAAACACTACAAACCCTTCCCTCACCCGCCTCCCTCACGCCTCCCTCTTTCATCAGCTCCAAACTTCAACCTTCACGCAATTCGAGAGAGAGAGAGTGTGTGGTTGCTAACGGCGCAGCAGGGAAGAACTAGGGGCTGTTGTCGACGACCGTGGGCGGCCCTGGTGGCAGCTGTGGCGGTAGAAAAGGTAAGAGTTCAACCCTTCTCCTCTGTTTTCGCTTTTATGTCGGGTTGTTGGTGGCTGTTGCGTGTCTTAGGGAGGTGATAAGGGTGGTTGGAGTAGGGGTAATGGTAATGGGTGGTTGGAGTCGCCCCTATTGGTGGTGGTTAGGTGGGTTTTAGGCGGTGGAAATGACGGCAGGAGGTGTTGTCGACAGGGGTAGTCAAACGGGTTTACATACGGGTTTTCAAGCGGGTTTAGATGGGTAGGTTTGGGGTGGCGCCACCGTGGACTTGGGGGAGGTCGAAACGGCGGTGCCACTGTGACTGTGTGCGTGGCTAGTCGGTGAGCGAGTTGTGGTGGTAGGATGGAGTATTGTTGATGACGGTGGTGGCTATGGGGGCGCAAAGGAGGGGTTGTTGGTGGCGGCAACCCCGCTAGGTGAGGGGGTTGGCAGCTCTGGTTTGACTCACGGCGCGATCGACTAGGTGGGGCTTGGTTGTTGGTGGTGGGGTCGAAGTGGGGAGCAGATGCGTTGGTTGTCGTGGTGGTTGGGCGGTGCGTGAAGGGTGGGGGTGAGAGTAAAGGCGCGTGTTGTGTAGTCGTTATTGATTCGTTTTCTTTATTATTCAAGTTATCGTATTTAGTAGTTAATTTAACTTCCGAGTTATTTAAATAATTAGAGACGGGTTGTTGAGTTGTTCAATGTTTGATTCGGGTTTTCGTAATCGTATAATTCGTTTAATCTTTTATTTATCATATTAGTTATTCAATTTAATTCCCGAGTCAGTTAAATAATTCAAGTCGGGTTTTGAGTCGGGTTTGTTAAAATGGAAAAGCTACTATATCGGGAAAGTCCATTTTAGGAAGTTCTATTTTTAGTAACTTCTATTTTAGGAACGGGAATAGTTAAGTAATTGTTTATCATTTAATTATCTTTCAGAGGGCGCATTGTTGTGGAATATTCTTTGGACACCCGACTATTTGACCGCAAATGCGAGGTAGGGAAATACACTTGACCTATTATCGTTGATGTTGAATTGTGTTGACTTGTTTGGGTGTCATATGACCAAACTGTGAACGTTGATTTGATTCGTGGTTGTTGACTTACATTATGATTCATATCTTTGGAAGGTGATTTTGAATTGATCGTATTGAGTATATTATCACAACATTTGGTAACCGGCATGATTTTATGATTTATCAGTTCAATGATATATATATATATATATTGTGTTGCATTAATTTCTTTTGAGCATTCATATGCATTGGAGATGGAGGATGTTGTGGTGATGTGGTGTGGTGATGATGATGTTGTGATAAGGCCCGGGCGGGTTCTGCACAGACTTGCCCTGGTGTCCTCAACAAGGAAATGGGGCGAGATCGGATACGGTCGATATATATAGTCTACCGGGGATCGGTATGGGTGGGCGTTCCGGGTTATGAGTTATGAGGCGAGGTTATGAGATATGAGTTGAGATGGAGATGGAGGTGACGGAGGAGCATGCATATCATATTTTTTGTTGTTTCATTGTTTTCCCTACTCAACCTCGTGGTTGACCTTGTGTATTCGTGAACACCTGTGATGACCCAAATATTGGCGAGCATACTTGACAGGTTTAAGAGATAGAACGGGAGCTTGGTGGGCGTGAGACACTGGATCAGAAGACTTAGTAGCTAGATCATCATCTAGAAGACTTTCACTTTTATTTATGTTAGTTCTTTGTAATTTGATGTAAGAGAGGTTTTGTAATAATTAAGTTAAAGTAATTATATAATTTTGCCTTGGAGTTTAATTTGCTATTCACTACCTCGGGAAACCGAGATGGTAACAGTCCGGTTTATTAGGGAATGTCTTGCTAAAGGCTCCTTCATAACCGGGGTGTTACAGTTTTATATAGAGGGGTGGTTGGTGGCAGAGGGGGAAAAGGGAGGGGCGGTGGGCGGTGGCGTGTAGTTAGTTGCGTGTGTCCTTTACAAAATGAAACATGAAAATTATGGTTAAACAAATTATGCGCAACCATACCATTTGAACTTTTTTAATTTTAATGTCTAAAATCATGTTCATCGGTGAATAACGAATATACTGTACAACCTTTTGTATGAGTAATAATGAAGGCGTAAATACAAATTGATATTTTTCTTAGTATATCTGTTAGTGATCGTTTGACTATAGATTTGTTATACTGCAATTTCAGCAAAGAAGAGTGTTATAATGTTCGATTTGTGTATCATTTTACCAGATGGGCTAAATATGATAAGTTTGTTGCAGGGTCTTCAAAATAGTTATGACAATCCGAGAATAAAAATTAGTGAGCAGACAATTTATATGGTCTAAGGAAGGCTTGAGATGTCATAAATTGAAGATTTTGTTGTGGGTTTGTTGTTTGTGTTATTAAATGTCAGTGGCTTCTATTATTTGCGTTTGTTGCTTGAATATCTAAAGTCGTGGCAGGTTTAAATTTGGAAATCTTTAACTTACCATATGACTAGACTTTAGTTGACTTACAATCTATTGAGTGAGATTAGATAAAGAAGAAGCAAAACTTGTTGGTATTGACTTATGGTTGTATGATTGAGACTAGTTTAGCAACTATCAATGACTCTCGTTGGTGTGGATTCGATTCTTACTATGCATGCCTAGCTACGCTAGTTAGTTGACCTAGGGAAATATAGATAAGTTTTGGGGTCAAACTTGACACGTCCTTTTAACATGATACAATAACATAATACAATAACCATAAGTGCACCATGAATTATTTTTCTTGGTTAAAAAACGCACTATAATTAAAGTTCACAAAATCTCATTGAAAACGGCACGTATTCGTCACCTTAGAGTGACGGATACCATTTCTCTCACAAATGACCCAAATAGAGGAGAGAGAGAGAAGCACATGGGGGTGCCCCCACCTTGTCCTCCCTCCTATCCGTTTTGTGGGTGACATTACCCGTCACTTGCTCCAACCCGTCTTCAGCAAGACTAACTGATTAAAGTTATAAATTTGGTTCGATAGATATTAATAATATTGTGATAAAAAAAAACGATGCTATGACGTGTTTTTTTTTTCATTCAATGCAAATAATCCAATAAGTATATTCTAAAGTTATTAAGATCAATAGATTACTAGTTACTACACACTCAAGCAAAAAAAAAAAAATACGTAATTGCTAAATCTCGCACACCGTTTTACTTAATCCTACACATTTTGCCATGGTTTTCCATCACTACCCTCCATATTTAAATAATAATAATAATAATAAATTAAAAAAAAAAAAATCACCCAAATTTCCAGGCCACAGCCTGACACCTCCCGCCACCCCAACCCTTCCCTCTCACCATCACCGACAACCCTTCCCAACCACACAAGCCATCCCGCCGACAACTACTCAGACGGTCTTGTCATAGACCACCGTTTCCAGCCTCGCCGACAACCACTCTATCCAGCATCGACATCTTACCCAGCCCCGACCACCGAGACCATCCCGTCGGCGACCACTCAGACCATCCCGCCCACAAGAACCCGAGCCGTCTACGCCGTCTGCGCACCCTTCCAAACCCCTTCTTCCACATCGCCGACGACCCAAACCCTTACTCCCATCTTCATCGCGGCACCCTCTAACCCCTTCTCTCTTCGATGTCGCCGACGACCCAAACCTTGCTCTGATCGTCATCGCTGACAGCCTGGTGGCTTGGGTAGAGGGTGGCTGTTACAATGTCTCACCCCTCTCTCTTTGCCTTTCTCTCCCTAGGGTTTTTTGGGTGTAAAAATGTGAGGGGTAATGTCGGAATAAGATGGAAAAAAGGGTAGGATTTAGTAATTTTTCGTGTTGGAAATAGCACGTCCCAAAAAATATAACGTGTCCAATAGTTTATTACTCTATTAAGGTTACATTTAGGTCGAAATTCTCTTCAAACTACATAATTTTACATTCCTTATTCGTTGTACAATTTAGAAAAGGAATATATCTTAACAAATAAAAAAAGATAGATACTTACTTGCGAGTTGCGATCATATTTCATATTCGCCATATTTAAATTTGTTTCATATTCGTATTTGAGATTAAAAAAAATATTAACAATTGTTATGCTACTATTCTACGACGACATATCCACAGTACGTACTACTACTAATTACTTGAATACTACTCCGTAGTCGGGACTCGGGAGTATGGGTAGGGATGTCATTGGGGCGGGGCGGTGATGGATATAGGCTCCCCCGTACCCGTACCCACCAAGAAAAACTCGTGCCCATCCCTGCCGGCTGCCCCACCACCCGTGGCGGGTACAAATTTCCAAAACCATCCCCGTCCCAACGGGTAAAAATATAAAACCGTACCCGCTCCGCCTACCTCTTTTATTCGATAAATTTTTTCTTAAAAGTTGCTTTAATCACTACTATTAATTTCCAATTTTTTTCGAATTTACCTTTATAATTTTAATTTTTAACCAAATAAGTTAGTAAAAAACTTTATAAAATTGCTATTATTATCATTATATATTAACTATAACTAAATACTCCCTCCTAGTCTGAGTGTTGGTTCCCTTTCTTTTGGGCATCAAAATTAAGGAAATGAATTTGGACCACACAAAACACTCTACCCCACATGGAATTGAATTTGGACCACACAAAACTTACCAAAAAAGGAAAGAGGAACCAACACCCGACTAGCATGAAAATAGAAAGAGGAACCAACACTCAGACTAGGAGGGAATATGATTTATAAAATTATTATAATCCTACTAATTTTTTTAATGATTGGCGGGCAGGCGGGTATTTGGTGGGTAAGATGCGAAATCCATCCCCGCCCCATGACCCATGGCGGGTACAATATTCGTACCCGCACCCGTCAAAGCTCTACCCATCCCCGCCCCCAACTGGGGCGGGTGCGGGGCGGTACCCACTTGTACCCGCCCCGCTGACATCCCTACGTATGGGTAATCCATTCGGCAAGCTCTTGAAAGCGGCTAAGTCAAAGCCCAACTCGAGCTCTAGCCAAGATTGATCAATTATGGGCCGCTCCTGAACTAATATAGGCACCGATCTAATACTCAACTCGACGCTCTTTTTATTTCTTTAGTACAAATTTTAATATTCTTAAATTTATTTTAATTTTATGTTATTTTTGTATTTATAAGCTTTTTGTTGCGAAATTTTATAATTACATTCATTTAGTTAATTTTTAAGAAAGTAAAAAAATGTAAACATATAATGAGAACTCGAGCTGGGATTGACCATTTTCACAACCCTATCATTGTCATATGACCCTTTTCAAAGCTCGAACTCTAGACGAGTTCAATTTTCGGTATACTAGCCGATCTCAAACCTACCCGAGCACGATACAACTTGATTTGTGTGTAGTAGTCTAGTGTCTACCACTCTACGAGGGAGTAATTAAATTTGCGTGTCTCTCATATATCTCCTTCTCAGTTAACTCCGCATAGAGAACGCAAGAGGAACCACCACAACATTTCGTGCGAAACTACTACGGAGTTCTTACGATTTTTCGTATCCTTCACTACTCAACAACTCAGGTACCTCAAAATCCATACTTTCTCAACAATTTGCCCTTTTCCCCTTATTTTCGTTTCGAATTTGTTTCTTTTTTACCTATTTTTTGACGTTTTTTTAATAATGTTTTTGCGATTTCAATTAGGGTTTTAACATGCAATCTACCGATATATCTACTGTTGATGTGGACCCTACCGACAGTAAATTGACTGGTAATAAGGAGAATGATGATGTTGTTGAAGTTAGTAAAACCCTACCCGAGAACGACGTCGTTTGTGGGGTTGAGGAGGAGGGTTTGGAGAAGGAAGAGGGGAATGATGATATGGAGGTTGATTTTGTCGAGAATACCGGTTCAATGCCGGTTTTAGAGGGTTTTGGGGATGTGGTTGAAAAGGGTTCTGTTAATGGGGAGGAGAATGGTGTTGATGTGGGTGATTCGAGGGCGGGTATGGGACAATCTGAGTGTTCTGATGTTTGTGGTGGTGAGGATGATCTGGAGTCTGGGGGTAAGGCGTCTGTTGCGCGACGGTTGTTTCCAAAGGCGGTAAATGAGGATGTAGTTGGTGAGAAGGGAATGTCGGGTGGGATTGACGGGTCATCGATTGTCATTGATGGTGGTGTAGTTGAGGTTAATGAACCATCGGGTGTGATTGAAAATCAGGCTATAGGGGATATAACGGATGCTCGTGTGAATGATAAAGAGAACATTGAAGGTAATGCAGCTGAGGGAGGGGATTTTGAGTCCAAGGGTGAGCTTCAAAACCGGGATTTAGCAGGTGTAACTGATTCTGTTGGGAGTGACAAAAAGAACATTGGAGACAATGTCATTGAAGGAGGATCTTTGGACATTGATGGTGAGCTTCAAAATCAGTCTGTAATGAGTGATCCAATTGTTGGCGTAACTCCGGTGAGTGAAGAAAATTTTTCTGTTACAAAGGGAGACGGTCTTGGTGAGGCAAGTCGTGGGAGTAAGAGCAAAAAGAAGGGTAAATTTTGTATATCCGATTTAGTTTGGGGTAAAGTGAGGAGCCATCCATGGTGGCCAGCTCAAATATTTGATCCAGAGGATGCATCTGCACAGGCTAAGAAACATTTCAGGTCCAAGAGTTATCTGGTAGCGTACTTTGGGGATCAAACTTTTGCTTGGAATGAGGAGGCAAAATTAAAGCCATTTGAACCACATTTCTCTCAGATGACCAAACAGAGTAATGCTGAAGCATTTCGGGATGCCGTGGAGTGTGCTTTGGAGGAGGCTGCAAGCCGCGCTGAATTTGGGCTCTCTTGTCCTTGTATCACTGATGATGTTTATAGTAGACTAAAAGTTCAGGTCATTGAGAATGCTGGAATACGGGAAAGTACACGTATACGAGAAAGTAGAGAGAGATTATATGCTGCATCAACTTTTGAGCCTCTGAAATTTCTTGATCATGTGAAAAATTTGGCACAACTGCCTCTTGTCGAAGAGAATGACCGACTAGAACATGTGGTGGTGCACGCTCAAATGTCAGCATTTTATAGGTGGAAGGGTTGTTATCACTTGGCTGAATTCGGACAATTGATAGGGTATGTGAATAATGAAGCTGATGATCCGGCCAGTAAGACGAAAGAAGATATGCACCAAATGATCAGTGATGCAACTTTAACTCCACAAGAGAAAATGGAAGAAGAAGATGATGTCAAACCCCATAAAAGGAAGAAAGTGTCCGGCGACAGTGGTAAATCAACCAAAAAAGTGAAGCACTTATCAGACTCGATGCTTAAGAAAGCCAAAAAGGACGTAAGCAAGCAAGAGGATGATGTTGAGGAGACTGAAGAAAAAACAGACAAGAAATTCATTTCATCTCTTGTGAGATGCAAGAAGGCTAAACTGTACTCTAATGAATCAAAATCAAAGGAAAACAGTCCTCAAATCACACCTTCAAGAGAATCGAAGCCAGGACTGAGAGTTGGAGAGGGCATCCTTAGAGCTGCACTCCAACTAAGTCAGCCATCTCCTTTACTGAAGCTAGACGTGTCATCTCAGGGGGAAACCACCAAAAGCAAACACAGCAGGCAAACTGAAGCTAATCCTTTCAAGAAATCGTCTCCCGATGATATTCTCTCAAAGGTTCTCTTGCTTGCTGTGGATCCTCTGGAAGAACACAGCTTCGTGAGTTCTATGATAAGGTTTCTTGCTGATTTTAGAGGTTCGGTTGTTCAGGACGTTGTCTTTCTGAAGAATGATGGAGAATCTGAAAGCTATGATATTGTTGACAAGTCCAAGGAACGGCCTTCTGGATCTGGGCATGAGGAAATGAATGAAGATATTGTTCAAAAAGAAAGCGGTCAAGAAACCGAAAATGTTTTATCAGAAAGGGGACCATCGGATGAAGATATTCCTGACGAATCACCAACAGCTCTAACACTCAAGTTTACAGACATGGATTCTATTCCCACAGAAACAAAGTTAAATCATATATTCAGTTCCTTTGGTCCTCTTAAGGAATCAGAGACTGAAGTTTTGGCCAAAAAGAACTGTGCTAGGGTGGTCTTCAAGAGACGTAAGGATGCTGATACTGCATTTAGTAGTTCGGGAAAGTTTGAAACCTTTGGCGCATCTCTTGTTTGTTATCAGCTGAATTATGCACCTTCACCACGCAAGTCTTCATCACCTGATGCTAAGAGAAGAAGAAAAGACGAAACACTCGTGGAAAGCATTGGAGCTTGATTGTCCATACCTGTGTCATTTGGCCGTCTTCTTGTAAGTATTTGACACCAGTCATCTGCTTCTGCTCTATATTTCAGTATTTCACTTGATTAGCCTGATCTACTTTATCTTTAGTATGACTTATCACTTAAGTATAGCTAGGGAGTTGCTGATTCGAGATATCTTTTTGAGTAATCGGGAAATGTCAGAGTAATGAATTTAGGCTTTTCACAGTTAATGTGTATATTCTTGTAGCGACTCTGTTAGAATTGCTCTTCCAAGTTTCAAGTTACGGCTCATGTGTTTGTGTGTGATATTTTCAGCATATCATTTAGTACTTGTTTCTGTTATGGTAACACGGTTTGAGATTTTAAAACCCAGCTAACAATGTCATGTTTTGTTGGAGTGTAAGCTACTTTGAAGTTTCGATATTCAGGGTATGATTGGTGTGAGAAATGGAATACAAACGCATTAATGTCATGGATTAAATGGGCGGCACATAAGTGAGGCGGGTATGGTGTTTTTAATCACATGTTAAGGTTGATGTCGAGTTGAGAATTTAACCGTGGTGGCCGGTGGGTAGTTCAGCAGGTGTAGACTGTAGTTGCATGTTTTTCTGAAGGGTGTCAAATATCAACTGCTTTGTCCGAGTAACTTCCCTAGTGCTACATTGGCGCATGATTTATGTTTCCACTCACTGTCCTTCACCGCTGCTAGTGTTAAATAGGGCAATATCCAATGTCCGCCCAATTGCCCATGCCATTCTCCGTGTTTTTTTTTTTTTTTTAATTGTACTTGACACGCAACCACAACTAAGCTGTGTCAAATCGCCTTCCAACACCAGGTTGAGACCGTCAAATTTGAGTTTGATTATTAAGGATTAATTTATCGACTGCTCCATAGGATCACTCACACCGGAATACCGGATGTCCAAAATGAGTTAGGGTTGTCAAACCTACTCTTGGAACCCTCAAGCTACATTTGAGCCACATAAATTGCAATTTAACCATTAGGTCCTTTCAGGTGGTTTTAATCTAGTTAAATGTTAATAATGTAAAATCGCATGTTATTATTTACCACAAATATTTGTAATATAAACATATGATTGCCCTTTTTTTCACCAGAAGTACACACCACACCCAAAACTATGCAGACATTTCTTTTACTTGATACTGAAGTCTAAACAAATCAGAATCAATAGCAGAGAAGATATCACTTTTGGTTATTTTGTTCAGCTACCCGTAAAGTTTCTTTTGCCATGGCTGAGAATGACGAAGCATCATCCTGCATCTCTGAAGTTTTCATGCCGATACCCTACAAACCAAGACAAAAACTCATATGAGAGACGAGACGACTGTAAGCATACGACCACCCTCTTCCTAACTACGTATTTATACAATGATCGCGTACAAGACTAGTTGACAAAATCAAAGCAAGGTCGCAAGGAAAGTGGCCTATTTGCATGCTTCCAATGCGTCTCCAACTAGTCTCTCTAACTCTATTAAGAAGGATTCTCTAGCTCTACATAGATTCCACATATCCATATGTGTAGGGCCATGGCATGCAATTTTCCCCCACAAATGATGCAAGCAATACCTTTTTTTTCGCAATTGAAAAGCGACAAAGTTTTACTACGGTTTCAAATCTTCTTTGGCTAAACTATACGATAACCTATTAGGTGGAATAAAAGAAAGATAAACAATAAAAAGCGGCAACAACCACGTAACATCTTCTAGAATGCACGCGATATTTTGAAAATGCGCTACCTCAGGTTGTTTGCAATATGGTGGTATAGAGACACCAAAACATAGAAGATATTGTTATAATGTTTCATTTCATGGATTATTATCAGTTTATCACATAACTTGAAGAAAGCACTAGCAGTAGTAGCTAAGGATTTACCTCTGAACTAAGATTAATAAAAACTAGTCATAAAGTAAAATAATTTGTTGCGATGACTAAACTATAATACACCAGCAGTCCAGATAACAAAAATTTGAATAGTTATGGGTCTGATGGAGTAATGTGCGAAGGTGTCTTGTTATTTTCATTTAAGTACGATGAAAGCGCTCTATTTTCATAAACTGATTTTGCTAAGAAACCAGAAGAATTTATTTTCCTAAATTCAGTATTGTATGTAAGTAGGCATTACAGAAAATGGAAATAGTGGGAAGTTGGGAACAAATGAACAATACCTGGAGTCTTTTCACATTATCAGCCAACTTACTTTGAACCATTTTGGCTAGACTTGGATCCTGTAAATTAATATGAACTCATATAATAAGTTAGACTGGCCCCCACAAGTCTACTGCAACTCTCCTCTGAGACCTAAGACTCACCGTGAATGCCACAAAAGGATACACTCACAAGCGGAGTTAATATTAGCCAACAGCAAGACATATTACAGAAGACAGTCACAAATCCACAAGCAAACGAAGACAGTATTAAATTAATTAGATAAAATCTTACACTAGATGATGAATATCCATATCTCCTCTTGATTTGATCAACCGACTCAACCTTTCCATTCGGCTGCTCTTCTTGAGCTGAAGATTTCTCATTTTTTGTTGTCATTTGTTTCAGTTTCCCTGGAAATGAAATTATTTTAATCAGAGAGGCAGCAAAACATGTGCAACTGTGATTGTTATGATACTATTTGTCTAAGATGCAAGGCACAAATGTCGGCAACCAGATACAAATACAAGCTACGATGATCAGATCAAACAAACACTTGCCGTGCACATCACGTAGTCATCAAGGACATATTTACTGTTTCTCTAAGCTTATTAATCTATTTCCTTGTGTTGCTCAGAGTAAAAAAGAACATATATACATTAATCACGAGAGCTTAAATCTTGGAAGCCATAAGAAGGAAGAAGAATGTACTAGCCTTTAAATGACTGGAACTTGCTTGCCAATTTCTGTTTACCGGACAATGCCGTCACATTATTCCCCTTCGGGTTTCCATCCACATCATCAAGATCAATGTCATCTGCAGGACACAAGAAAGAATGAAAGTGTCATGCACTTGTCTAAAATGTATATGTTCGTTGCACAACGAGATAGTGCAAGCAAGCTAAAAATGAGCATGGTGATAGAATATGATGTCTTTTGATTTTCAGGGTCGATTATTCAGAGATATTTCAGGATTTCAGTGAGTCATATGAACATAGCAGACACGAGGTGAAAGAGTTATAGCAGTAAGCCGTAGCTCTGAGTTTCCTCTTTATCAGTTCTTGATCTAAAATGATACATGCACAGCTTCATCTTGCTAAATCTGATCCCTCTCTTCACTTGTTTTTATTGGTAACAAGTAAATTAACAATCGAAAAAATTCGCACTTTGTATAAATGATCAGAATCAGTCAGATGGGCGTAAAGATTTTCTTTAACGTATCCAACATTTGGTCAAAGACGGGCACATCCGCTCACCTATATCCAAGTCAACATCATTGACCTCCAACACCTTGTCTGCATCTTCAGTTAGAATAGGAAAATTTGCAACTGAAAAAATTGATGAAAGTTCTTCAGAACTTGCACTCACATCTGCTCCATGAATTGGTTTATTTACCGTTCTCTCTTGGAAGACACTCCCAAATATGCCCTGTCAGGAGACAAATTCTTAAAAACAGATTTGCTTCAACACAAACTGACGGCAAACAAAGACAGGATATTGTTGAATATGCGCACCTTTTTCTTTTCTTTCTGGTTGACAGGAGTAGTCGGCCCATCCTCTGAAGCTATCATATTTTTATCATAGACTTGTGAAAAGGGATCCAACTGTCTGAGGGAATTTATTATAAAAATTCAGTTTAAAAATACACGTGGTCCAATCTACACATTTTTTGTCTCTAACCACTCAAGAACGAAGAGCCTTAGTCCAGAAAGAATTTTTTTGACTCGTCTATACTTTCTTCCTAGACATGTCTTTAGGAGTCGTAGAATTCTTTGGCTTTGTAAAATAATGAACCACAGTAAATACCTTTTAAGAACCTCTGTCCTTCCGAATCCATTAAGTAGCAAATAAAGATCAATAAATAAGTCATCATGTCATTGCAAGGGAAATGCTACAAAAATTCCACCCTTACCCTGCTTGAAGCAGAAGCTGCTTTAAAGAGTGGGTGAGGAAACGGGACTAACTATGGAACAGTAACGGTGAAGTACGATGATTAATCTTTTTGACTATCATTCCAAGCATGTATAGGAGGAGATTTGATGGATAATACATCACCTAACAAATGTTATCCAAGTGATATGAAATTGGATAAATCCAGGGAGGTTTAGAACATGCATAAGAATCACTCAGCCATTTAATGACTATCCCTGCGATATGATTCCTCCTATTTCCACGTCTTAAAAGTTGCCGTTTGGATTCTATGCTCTCCTAAATGTTAAAAGAAGTGGATTAATATGAGGAAAAAAAATACCTGTATGATTCATTATGTAACAGCATTGAAACAATGAAAATTTCCTGATCACTCCTTATCTGAACCAATCACAAACACCTCGATAAATTGGGTAAACATTATTTCGTAATAATGAGATCAGATTTTGAGACGGCAGTATACCATTATAACTTCTCCATCCGGAGCAGAGCATAAGTAGTAGTCAGCCAGATATTTTTCTTGCATAGGTGTGTGTGTCAAACTTCTCAATGTAGCTTCTTTAACAAGAGATAGCTCTGGTAAAGACCTACAATTAACGAGGGAAGCACTATGAAGAATATGAGAATATATACATATAAATTGCTTAGGTGGGATATTTAATCCAAAGCAACAACCCATGAAAGGACAGAAAATAAAGAAAATGTACACAACATGAACTTAAAAAGTACATGTGCACATTTTCTGAGATTTCATGCCTCCTATTCTGAGCCATAGCCAATGGGGGGATCCCCATAATATGTATTTAGGTCTTGTTTATTTTGGCTTCATTTTTCCAGTATGAGCGTGACTTGAATATGGATGGGTATTAAAAAACGTATTTCACCAGTGCAGACAGATTTGTCTACTACACGATTGTGCACATTTGCATACATTGTTCTTTATAAAAATGTCATGAACATATAGTATAACATAGTTTCTTACAGGAACAGGGGGTATTCGATTATGCACATGTTCCTGACATGGCTAGTTACTTGGCTGTTTTATGATAACAATTGAAACTTCTCAAGTGAAATAAAATGATCAATTGTCACGCCTATGTGACCACGTTGGGTGTTGAGTGCTCACTGCATAGTACAACATTATTTATGGTAGCAGAATTTAACCTACCTTATTTCAACTTTTCCACATGCAAAGAGAAGCATAACTCCTAAGCTGGAAGAAGAAGTGCAGATCAATGATGCCCAATAACAAGAAGATGAATGAAATTTCTTTTTGTAACAAACCTTCTTCTCCCCCTGAACTGCATGTGAAAGGGAATAAATATATGCAGCTTTTTCAGAACAAAGCAACAATAACTCTGATTTCTGTGATGTATCCTCTGCCAAACCTCCTTTATTTGTATCTGCACAGCCATATATTTAGATGCTTTCATCACATATGCCCATCAAGTAGTAAAATGTAACTGACACCAGATTGCTCGTAAATATACGTTACCTAAAATCTTCATTAGTAGAGCTCTGGATGGTTTCTTAGGGTGCACTGCACTACTGCTCAGTGTATTTCCGGTATCTGCGTCGAGTGTCCATACAGAAGAATCCCTTGTGGCCACAACTAGTATATTCTTTTCCAAACCAAGAATGTCAAAACATTCAAACTGCAAAGATGTAATATCTGCGGAAAGCACAGTTTCAATTTGCTTATGATATAATACAGAGGGACCTTCCACGTCGATTAGCGAAATCTGCAAAGAACATATCTGAACACATTAACCCTTTGATGATCCATAAATGGATTTCGTGATCTTGGCTCGAAAACATTATGTAAAAACATTGAAACAAACATCCTGAAAATTTTAAGGTCTTTGAATGGGTGTTTTAAATCTCAATAGACGAGTCATTCTGCAGCAAGAGTATTATTTTATTTCAGAGATCCAAAAGTTTATCTGTTTCTTTCATAAAGACGCTGTTTTTCTCCCAAACAACAAAATTTTCTGACCCTGTAATGTTGATGCTCCATATTAATTATGAATTTTATTTGATCCAGAAGGACGGGAAAAAAGGCAAGGGGAAGTAGCAGGAGTTAAGTACAGGATAGATGGAACAACGAGACTTAAAAGGGTTTCGACACAAGCTTACATTTCCATTAGCGCAACCCACTGCTAGATGACTTGAACCAGTTCTTTTGTTTAAATGAAGTATAGTTCCATTCACTTTGATATGCTTAACAGTCTGGATGACATGATTGCTTCCTTTCTTTGTAATGCCTGAGTACAAGTAACTCAAAACTCACTACACCACAAATATAAAAATTAAAAATACCCGACTAATAATATTCTAAAACATATGGTAGAAACAATTTACCTGCTAAAGAGAAAAAACCACTGTCTGTGGAAAAGGGTTCTTGCTTAAATTGATACATACGAACCTGTTCTCCAAATACAACAACCAACAAAGCCTTAGTCCCAAAATGTTCTGGACGGCTAATATGAATTATCATCCGAAACCGCTTAGGGATGAGTCCCAAAAAAATGTTTTATAGAAACAAAAAGTAAATGAAATACGATTAATGTAAACGAAACTGGTAAGTTGTAAAATTAAAAGTAGGTAAGAAAAAGTGAAAAATGTGAAAATGTGAAAAATTCGAGTTGCAGACAAGTTTGAAATTAAACAAAATATAATACAAGTCGACAAGTAACAATTTTTTTTCAAATAAAAATAAAAGTAGATTAGAAGTTCAAAATCAAACTACATCCTCCACGCGGATTCTCTCTCCTTAATGCCCTCTGCAATGCCATTTTTTCTCTAATCCCCAAACAAGCGAACACATAGCATTGGAGAGGGTATTGTCGAGAAGACCCACCTTATAACAAAATAAAATGCTCTGGAGAAAAGTATGGTGGGATTTTTACCATTCCACTTTTATCCCCAGAAAACAGAATCCTTGATTCAGCACAATAGAAAACAGCCGTAACTGGCACACCACTTGACGATGAATCATCCTCACCCTACGATTCAACAGAAAAGGTTTGGACGTATTTAAGAGCCCATTAATAAAACGAAAAAAACAGATTACCAATTTTGAAAAGATATAAGCTTTCTCCTTCACATTTGTTTAAAATTATTCCTTAGTCTTTTTTTCTCATTTTCTCAGTCTTCCTGCAATAACTGTCCACCCACCCCACCCCTTGTTTCGTTTTTCTCTTGGGTGTTTAGGAGGGAGCAGGGCGTGTTTGTTGCCATAACACCCCTTTATAGTTCATCTCGTTTATAAGTGGTCTATGGATAAGGATTTAGACAACTACAAAAGTAGGAAGCAATTCATTCAGTCAGAACGCATCTACAATTCTACAAAATGTGGGACATTGGCACTTGTAAATACTCAAAATTACAACTCACCAGTGAACAAATTATTTTGTTCCCAATACATTGTACTTTGTAGACAATTTCCACACACAAAACTACTAATTTGAAGTTATTTGAGTAGTATTTCAAAGTTACAGCATTAAACTCCTTTTTCATTTCCATTTGATTTATTGATATGCATAAACAATTACTCTTTTTGCATTAAAATATGCCCTTGTCTGTTTGCACTGCAAACTACATGAGAAGTAAAAGAAGTACAGTAGTTACATTCTCATTTTATCAGATAGATATCTGCAATTTGGTAGGTTCTCTTTTTTGATGTGGCAATTGAGATGCAGAAAATTCATCCAGAAATAGAACTACCATATCCAAACTGTTATAATGAGTTCAGAGAGACCAATTACCAGTTGAGTTAGTGATAGAAGCGGGACTAAGAGAGAGCAACTGACATCCCAAAAATTTATGGTTCCGTCGCTATGCCCTGTTATATATAAATTCTTTATCTTTGAAAATCCAGTGAAGTGAGTTGGAATGAAGTGCTTTGCCTCGGAAGGAAGAAGGCTTGGTAAATTTTTCGCCACCAATGTGTACTCCTATACAACACAAGATTAGGCAGCAGCCAACAAGGAAAAGGATGGACGCGAGGAAAAAAAAAAGGAATTACCTCAATAGTAGAACCTATTATCTTAGAATGGTTTGTTAAAAATTGAGCAGACGTGACAATTGAAGTATAATAGGGAAGCTTTATTGTCAATCCACTTGGTGCTGATACTGAAGATTTTTTTTGGGAGAGCAATAAATACTTCTGAATGGAATGATCATCATAGGCATACATACGACCAGATTTTCCAAGCAAAACTAAAAATCCTTGTTTATTTTTGGACAGCTCATTTGGGCACGAAATGATCTCCATATTAACACATGGCTCAGGCAGCTGAAGCCCAAGTTTAATCGTCTGATTTTCAGAATCTTCGCTCAACAAGATCACCTGCATTGAACGCTCCATAAATGATACGGAGTAGTCGGTTTTCCAAACAATTTATAGGGAAAAAAGAGGGGAGTAGACCAAAAAGAATGACATATTATTGGATCAAAGAGCCCGCCAACACTAAAATGCAGGCTGAACTGAAGAATTGTTAATGACCTGATCTTTGGAAGTTGGTCAGTTGATGCAGGAAACAACAAAGTACCCCAAAATAGCTTAAGAGATGTTGAAAAACTCAAAACTGAATCTAAGTACCTGAACCAAGTCCATATGAGTGGAATCAGAGGCACCGATAATATATAGCCGATTAGCTTTCCCATCTGAGTATACCCACTTGAATGATGCAATTGGAATCTTTTCCAATTTATAACCTAAATTGAGCTTTGAAGCGGGAACAATTTGGGCATTGCAAAGCTCCCCAGATTTTGCAGAACCACTTCCAGTGTTTGAATTAGGAAAGATGCTGTATAGTAAAATATCCCCAGTGCTGTAACCAACAGCAACTTTACTTCCAAATGGGCACACCCAGCAAGCAGAAGTAACAATTTTTGTTTCATGGGAAAGTAGTTGTGTTGCAGACCCACTTGTTGTACACATAGCTTTGCTTTCTTGTATTGCCCATAATACCATCAACCCATCCGCAAATATCAGAAAAATTCTGCTCATGAACAGCGAAGATGGATGAAATGTAATATTTATTTCAAGTAAACGCGAACAAACAAGAGATGCAAGTGCTGTATTTAGGTTTAACTAGAAACCAACAACCAAAAGCAAAAACCTTTACTCTTCTACAAGCTCAGTACAAAAAACACCACAAAAGTAAAGATCTGGCTTTGTTTGTTTGCTCAGCCTGATGTAGCTCTCACAAAAGGTTAATCTCCACACTATAATGCTGCATCAAAACTATGTAGTCTTAACCGAGGATTGAGAGATTCCAGCGTGTACCACAACATGTCAGGGATGTTACCCTATTTTTTGTTCTCTGAGAGAGTGCTGTTATCCTCTCATAAACTTAGAAAGTACTCAAACTATGGCTTTTTAATTGTTTTCCAATGAGATTAGTAAAATTTAGGAATGATTGGTAAAAACGTTGATGGCTAAATGGTGCAACGTAGCACCAGTAGCACGACGTCATAAATGTTACACACGCAGTGTAAGTTTTGGCCTTGAAGAGACTTTTCAAGACATAATCATAGATCGTATTTTTGGCACACTATATCAACAAATAAGGAGCAGCAGCTCAAAAAAGCAAAATATTTAGTCAAAGCCATCATAATCTCTGTATAAATGGGTCATTCAACAAAAGTCCCTTTAGTCATTACAATTTTAATGAAGGCAAGTATGTAAGCGACCTGTGACATATCAAGCGAGACCCTTTCATGAAAATGTCAGCAAATTTGGAACACAAAGGTACTTGTCATTTCAACTATTGCTGATATTCCATCGACATGCCAAGGAAATAAAAATAATAGGCCATTAGCTGGATAAACTACCTCTCGCTTTCTGCAGTGGGTTGGGGCAATATAAACCTTACAGGAGATGCAACTGCATCTTTATTTATCATTCCTGAAAAAAGCAAGTACCACATCACAAACATTCTATCTCTCTCTTCAAAACCACGTCGTATGGTACTATGGTGTACACCCAAAGAAAGGGGGTAACCAGTTGCAAACTACTAGTTTTAATGTTTATGGAGTATAATTACTTGGTGATGCTAGTTATTTCCTTATTCAGTAACAAGTGAAAAACGGTACACATTTGGAAATCAGTATCCATCATCACTTTTAGCCTTCTAAAGCACTGAATATTCCTTAAAATATGGTAAAAATGAGAAGCTTTAAAAATTTAAATAGATGAAAATCACGCAAGTCAGGGAACTCACCATGTGAAGCTGAGTAGGGGATGCAGTACTTCATCTTTTCGATGTGAAACGATTCTTGATTAATCTTCCATATAGTTACAGTACCAGTAGATTCTCCAACAAATCTGTCAAGAAAGTAAAATAAAAGAGCCAGCTAACTAGTTAAGTCTCAATAACAGGCTTGAGAATATTCACTTTTAGTCCAAGACTCCAAGTACATCTCCTTTGCTCTCAGTTTCCTTTGACCACTAAATGAAGCACATCAGGACATCATCATAACAACATTTCAAAAATATATATGGATTCAAAATGCTTACATGAACTGTCGCAGTACAGCGAAAGATGTGATCTCTTCATTGGATTTATGAACGTGACACAAGATCTTTCTTTCGATGTTCCAAACCTAATTGTGAAACAGACGGGTGAGAATACATGAGTGTAAAAAAACAAGTAAAAAAAAGAGAGCACATTAACCGTTGGGTTTTAGCTACCTCAATTCTATCTTCGAAAGTGACATTGAAAAGCACGCCGGAGTTGGGAACGAACTACACAAAGCCATGAATTAGTCACTATTGTAACAAACTGATGAACAAAGAAAGGCAACACACAAAGTGACAGAACTGAGCATATAAAATTTCAAGAGTACTAGATAGCAAAGAAGGCCAAAAAAGCAAAACCTGTAAGAACTTGCTAGGTTGCTCATCATCAGACTCCAATAACGCTTGTGTGTTATCTTTACCGAGCAGCTTGACTTGCCCATGCCTGTGAAATTAACAAATCTACTGCAACTTAGTACTTATAAGAACGATGTGGTAAAGCATGCAAATTACCATTCACTAAACAACTCATTTGATTGGGCTTGAACTGTCCTCAGATGACAGCAAAATAAGATCCATAGGCAATGGTCTTCAAGCATCACATTGAAAAGCAATGACAAATAAATTGCTTATAATTATAACTTCAGCAGAAGTAGATCAGAAAGCAATATGCTCATGCAGTTGAATTAAGCAATACTAATATGAATATTTTTGATAAAGTAAACAAGCACTGGAGTCAGGAACTAACCTGGTTGACAGAGCAAGTATCTTCTGAACGGGATCATAAGCTAACGTAGTAGCAGCAGGTGGAATTCCATGATGGAAAGTGACATGAGGATTGACATCTTCAGGTTTCAGAATCTCAAGTAACCCCGGACTAGACAAAAAAAAGTCCAACACAAAGAAAAATACCAAGTTAAGGGAACTGCATAGACTCATAGAGAATAGCAATCAAGTTAAGTACTATGGGAGAAACAATCAACTATGCTAAGCTCAACTGGCAAAAGGACACAAGACCTAGCAAAACCGACCCAACTCGAATGACCAAATGTATCCATACTCAAACAGGTGAATCTGAATTTGGCTCTAAATGCCTAAACCCAATTGACTAATTTGACAAGAACTTTGATGGTAACACGCGCGAATCATATACGAGCCCGTAATGACTCGACCTTGATATGACCCAATCCCAATAAGCATATATGTATTCATTCAAAATGTTGGTCTACATATTGCACGAAATCCAGTTTGCCAGAAACATGTAAACAATATTGAGATTCTGGTTCATGATGAAATAGTGTGTGGACTATTGCTTCGAGCTATCATACTCGGACACTGAGTCACACTCTCACCAAGGCTCCTGAACAATGAACATTTGTTGATCTTCTTTCCAAGGAATCAGGACCAATACCCAATTTATTGCAGGAAATTCTGTGTATTGTATTATGATTGGTTCTACTCCCTCTGTCCCGGTCATTTGTTGTCCTTTTCCATTTTGGGCTGTCTCAGTTATTTGCTGTCCTTTTTATTTTAAGAATGAATTTGACGAGTAATTTGATTATTCTCATTCAATTTGTTCCACTTGTCATTTAGTTATTGACCGGGACGGAGGGAGTACTTTACAAATACTGATACGACTTTTGTATCTTAGGATTGTGAATGAAAACACACAAACCATTTCTTGAAATCTCCTGTCAGTCTCTCGTTTGTTAGAGATACGATACAGATAGCATAACTGTACAAGAACAGTCTTCCAACATGCTTGCTAGTACTCCGTACTACGTATTAAAGCATGTTAAGCATCAACAAAACCTCCCAAACTATTCTATTACTATCATTCTCTTCCGCAAGGATGAAATAGGCTGATCTTTTTCACATAAACGATTGATCAAAAAACAATAACGGTAGCGGTTGGAACGACCGCCCTCCTAACAACGATAATTTCGAAATTTTTAGTTAAAATTTCAGTTCTTTTGTCTTTTGGACACAAACTTCAAATTCTAGTTCCACCACTGATTACGCGAAAACCAAACACAACAATTCATTCCTAATCATTTACTACAGATCCAAAACTCAAAAGGCGCCTAAATTATTGGACACCAAACTACTGGATAACAAGTGATCATATATCAACCAAATGTAAACTTAAAATTCAAAACTTCAAAAGTACAGTTACTCCCTCCGTCCCAATTATCCGTTTAAAAGGAATAAAAAACGTAAACAAATGACTGAGACAGAGGGAGTAATATCTAGATTGAGTAGTAGCAACAAACCTTCTTGGTGGCCTTTTCAACAAGCTTCTTGACAAACATCTTGAGAATTAAACCCACAAAATATGATCGTATAGAAAACGGAGGGAAATAGGAGTTATTTATTACAGACAAAATGCATTAGTGACGAAATCAAATAGAAATAGAAATAAGACAATAGACTCGGGAAGACTTAAATTGGTAACGGTTGATTTTATTTAGGGACTAGTATCTTTTACTTAATCATCATTTTATATCAAATATAGTATAGACGTATAGTGATTAATTGGATTTATGATTATGGATTAAGTACTATCAATCTCTTTTTTTTTTTCTTTTTTTTTTTTCAAATAATGGTCCAGACAACATACTGTAAGTTTGTACTCCTCCGTCGATCGTTTTTGTTGTCTTTGGTTTTTTTACAAAAAAGAAAAAGGAGAGAGAAGTAAATAATTAAATAATGAGTGGAACAAATTGAGTGTGAATGATCAATTTACTCATCAAGTTCATTCTTAAAATAGAAATGACAACAAATGACTGAGACACCCCAAAATGGAAAAAGACAACAAATGATCGGGACAGAGGGAGTAATAAATAGATGGGGTCTAGATGAAATTTACAATTTTTGAATTTTTTAAAACCAAATTGGGGCATAGAAACAACAAAGCGTCTTGCTTGTGACGGACAGTGTCACTGTCCATCACAAGCGGAAGACGGATAATATCCCTCTCACAATAAGGCAAGTGAGGTGGGGGGGTGGGGAGGGGCAAGTGGGGGAAAATGAAGCACCTATGGATAATGTCACTTGTATATTGTGAGATAGGTACTATCCGTCTTCAGTTTGGTGACGGATAGTGCCCGTCTTCAATGAGAATTTGGGTAGAAACAAACAACAAATTATACTCGTATAAGTGTATAACCAAGCAAACATTTTT
This sequence comes from Silene latifolia, assembly GCF_048544455.1. Taxonomy (NCBI): domain Eukaryota; kingdom Viridiplantae; phylum Streptophyta; class Magnoliopsida; order Caryophyllales; family Caryophyllaceae; genus Silene; species Silene latifolia. The sequence goes on along the minus strand of NC_133526.1, from coordinate 13,569,633 downwards.
GTAAAGTCGAGTCAAGAGAAACACAATTCTATAAAGATTTCTTTTTGTATTTAGTTTTATATTGATATTTAATTTGTCTATTGCGTAATTCATCACAATAATTATTAATTTTTAGAATATATGCAATAAGTTCCGTAATTAAATAAAGTAGTTCATAATAGAATGGCTAAATATCATAGTTAAATATACTGTTTTACAATAGAAGGACAAATAATACTGATTGTTAGCGTTTTTTCGTAATTTGAAAAACGTAGACAATCAATTGAAACAGAGAAGGTAGCTTTGTATTAAAAAAAGATTTTATAAATACTTGTAAAATTTATAGAAATTTATTGTAAAATTTTTATGACTAATGGGTTATTTACTACTCTCCCGTCCCGGTCATTAGTTATCTATTTCTATTTTGGGTTGTTTCAGTGAATAGTTATCTATTTCTTTATTTGGTGATTTTTTGTGGACATCTTTTATGAATATATAGGGTTATAAGTTTTGTATGTTCCAAATTCACTCATTTCTTTTTCATTAATCTTTGTGTCAAAAGCAATATAGCTTAACCTTTAAATTAAGACATTCACGGTATCCTTACACGTTAAAACGACGGAACCGGAAAATGTTACTGTAGTAATCAAGAAATTGGTCGGTGATTAGTGAGGGGCCTATCACCTAGGGAGTATTCCTAGAATTTAACACGTAGCAAATAAAATAGATTGGCAGTATATTAAACATGAAATCAATGGGATTAGAACAGGTGGACTGGCGAAAGTGACCAAACTGTTTTAGTTTACGTGGATGACCATCTAGGCATCTAGTACTAATCATGTGGTCCGTTTTTGAACCCGCATTCTCCATAATCTCTTCCTTTTCAAAAGTTTTGGTTTTTTTCCCTTTATTATTGGCGAGAATATACAATGAGACCATTTGTTCGTAGAATCTTAGGAGACTATTAACATTTTTTATTTCGGGAAAAATTTACTTTGTGCTTAATACAAATTATACGAGATTAATGAATGTTTTGTTGTTGGCTAAGCTCGATCCGAAGCTGATGCTCCTTGAGTCTTTGGACTTGAGGTCCTTGAACCTGTTCTATTCCTCTTGATTGTGTTTCTGAAATAGGGAACAAAACTAGCCTTGGGGGTTCCAAGGAAAGCTCCTTTGATGCCTAAGTCAGTTTTTGTTCTCACTTCGGGGTCGATAGAGTCTCTCGTGAGGAGATCTCCTTAGTCAACTAATATTAGTTCGAGGTTGGATAAAAAATTGGATACCTTAGGAGGTGAATTGTGTCCCTATTTATAGGGGACAACTTCGTACGAATCGAAGGGACTCACGTGGGGCTTCCACGTGGCTCCGACCGTACTACTGACATGGCATGAACCGACAATCTCGGAGATGAGTCGTGGTTGGATGTCACCCTCGGCTTGGAACGGACTTCGGCCTCGGCCTCTCTCAGGGCCTCCCTTCAGCATGGGAGCCCTACTTTGAACCATTTGGGCCTTTGAGGAGGTCTCATGGCCTCAAACTGGCTTTGGGCCTAATAGCTTAAGCCTAATAATCGTACCCTAATAATTATCAGTCTATCATCTTCAAGACCCTTTTTAAGTGAACATATACATATAAAAAGATGCTCTATTAATTATAGCTAATGACACTCTTCTTTTAGTTACTAGTTCAGTAGTTCTAGTTCCTACCCCTCAGACAAAACTAGAAACAAAGATGGCATAACAGAGTGCAACCATGACTTCCATGAGCCATTATACCAAAACCAGTGCTTAAACAGCTTATGTACTCAAGTCGCGGACAGCCGAACACATTTTGATATAACGCTGCAATGGTGTGCATCACAACTTGTCATTTGCAGAAACACCAGTCAGACCAGTAAACTATCAAAAGCTATATTTGCCAATTATCAGCTGTGTAAGAAACTAAGAAATGATCTTTGAAGTATGGAAAAGTTCCTGTAAAGTAACCGAAGAGACTGAGTGTAACTATTAGTTCTCTAGTGTTTTATGTTGTAGTGAATCGTACCACTAAAATGTAACTCTTTCTTCACAGCCAAAAAAAAAAAAAAAAAAAAAAACTCACTGGAACCGTCATCTGAAACTATGGTGCTAGCCTAAACATCACATCCGATGTATCGTTCCTATTATGTTGCCTGCAGAATACTCTACAGGATGCTACAAGATCAAGCAAAACAACATCCTACTCATCAGGTAATCAAGGTTAAGCAATCGACTGTTAAAAGTTGGCTCTCTGAATTATCAGAGAGCATTCATCAACACAATTGGTGCTTAATCAAAACATGAAACTGTGACTGAGAAAGTAGCTTCTTGTTAGAAAAGTGTAACTAATATTATCCTTGCGAAGACGAAAGCAGTAATCACTCATGAGTCACAGAAAAAGCAAGAAGCTGTGATTTACACATATATACTGGATATCAGCAACAATCACATCAATCCATAGCGATCCCAATGATCCCTTACTCTTAAGAACACGGTGCAAAAAAGATGTTAACCACAAGACATGTAGAGGTCAACTCTTCAAGTGGTGAGCCTCCACCAAATGTCAACATAAACATACCAAGGAAGCTCCCTTTATTTCCACATTACATACTTTTCTTTCTTTTCTTATTTCCCCGGTAAATTATGGAGGATTTTACATATCTAATGACAAATACTCCGTAACTATTACGCACCTCATTTAGAGATGGTAATAGAGTAGGTCTTATTTAAGACCGCCTTAACTAAAGACGCCTCACAACCCTTTTTCATTTACAGACTTGTTTTAAAAAATCGAGTTTTCGACTTTTCCCCGATCTCTCTCAGTACACCCCCCTGAAGACGTGTCAGTAGCCCCAAATCCCCTGGCCCAAGTCCCAGAAAAAAACTAATTAACCAAAACATCCTCATCCCTCTTCATACACTTTACCTTCTCTACTCCTCTTCCCCTCTCTTAACCTCATGAAAACTACTTCTACTCCAACTCCAACTCCTACTAAACCGACATGGTCCGACCCGCCCGAACAATCTCCCATGTCGTCTCCAACACCGTCACCAATCACCGCACCAGCAACACCAATAACCACACAGAATCATCTCGTTTCGCCTCGACAAAACATCGACCTAAGCCCACCTTTACTAGCCATGGTAATCATAGCAGCCGCGGCATTCCTCCTAATAGCTTACTCTCGTTTCCTATCACAACACCTTTTCCCCCCTCTCCGCCGCATCCTGCAACACTACCGTCGGTGGCGTTGCAGGATGCGGCATCATCATCATTTCCCTCCGTTCCCCTCATCTGATACCGATTCCCTTCCTCCTCTTCCCCTTCCTCTTTACGACTCCGATGCAGGAGGAGGATTCTACGTTTACTCTCCGTATTACGGTCTCCATGACTCCGTCATTAATACAATTCCGTTAACTACTTATAATTCTTCGAAACTCGATTTGTTCGAAGATTGCGCTGTTTGTTTACTCGATTTCGAAGACGGTGATTACATGAGAACATTACCTCACTGTTCTCACTCGTTCCACGTCGATTGCATCGACGTGTGGTTACGTGCTCACGCCACGTGTCCTATTTGTCGCGCTAACGACTTCTTCCCGCGCAATTCTCCTATGATACCTCTCATGTCCGCGAGAATCCGTCCGTCTTTCGAGAGCGTGTTTTTAGCACCATTACCTGAACAATTATCCAGCGAAATTCAACCTGCCGCCGCCACTGAATTCCTCGTCTCGCCATCGCCGACAAGACGAGGAATATTAATTCAGTCAGACGATCGTCGTCGAGACATCAACTTATTACTAAAACGATCTTACTCATTCAGCTTCGAACGACGAAGCTTCGCCTCAGAAAGATTATCCGCAACTACACCGCATCGTCGACAACGTCGGCGTAGCTTTTGGTTGAAACGGCCTTCGTCATGGAGAGTATTTCCGTCGCCGGCGATTTTCCGACGACGGAGTAAATTTCCGATGTCGGAATCATCAGCTAGTTGGAGATACGGCGGCGGGAGGATGTTAGGGTATACGTCGAGTAGGATGAGGATGGGAGATCCAGAAGCATTAATATCGCCGGAAAGGTGGCGGAACTAGCAGGGACGGTTACGATATTAAGTTCAAATCCTGGTTCCGCTACGGGTCGGGTCGGGTCGGGAGGAATTAATGAGGTGGGGGAGAAAGTAGACGACATGGGGGTACAGAGGTATAAATGCTAATTAATGGTGTAATTAATTGGAGGTTGTCGAGTATGCGTTTAATGTGTTGATATTGACGACTCATTGACTAGTACTAGTAGGGACTAGGGAGGGAGTGATAGACGGATACAGAGAGATTAATTAATTACCATACTAGAATTTACGATGATGATAGGGTATTATCGGCTGGTATTGTGTAATTACTATACTAGAATTTATGATGATAGGGTATTATCGGCTGATATGGTGTAATTACCATACTAGAATTTACGATGATAGGATATTATTGGGTGGTATTGTGATGTGGGAGGGTGTGATTTGTGAGAAGGTGGTAATGACGTCTTCATTTTTTATTATAGTGCGTTAATAAGATCAGGTGGTATGATATTTGGTGCAAGACACGGGGATATGAGAAGAAGGAAAACCATGTTTAATTCGAATCTAGTCTCGTCTTGTTAATATAGAGCATTATAATTTGGTGGTATGGATTAGTGATCGATTAATTTTAGGAGTTTCCTATAAAACGGTTTTCTATGATCTTTTACAATTTGAGCGTTAAGGGCCGTAAAACAAGTGGTTTTGTACGAGAATTATTGTAATTCTAGTATGTAATAATGTCTCTCTTGATCTTTCTTTTGCTCCCTATAAATTAAAATCAAGGTTGATGGAAGTTTGGTAAATGAATGTTGCATGTATGGTTTGGTTATATACTCCTATCTTGTATGAATATTAATTATTATTGATAATGTTTTTATCTATTTGTTTTCTTCTTAATTTTTGCTTGGTAGTGCGTCGGTACACCACTTAGTTTACTAGTGGAATTGTTGAAGGACGTATGATGTGATAATTATATGTAATGGGTGTGAAAGGGAACGAAAAAGTAAAGGGAGGTTGTTTCATATTTCCTCTCTTTTTTAATTCCTTTATTTGCTTTTACACGGTTTTTAGAATGGTATTTTAATCGCATTTTTAGATATGAAAGCAGCATCCAAAATAATCATGTTTTTAAAATCTTCTCCATGATAATAATATTTTAAGAGAAATGAATGATAAATACAATTTATTAATTTAAACATTTAATAACCTTCTAAATTTGGTATTAATTTAGAAATTAGAGAATAAATTACACATAAATTAATGTAATTAATGCATGTATTAAGTATTTATTTCCTTTATCCAAAATAATCATGTCTTTAAAATCTTCTCCATGATAATAATATTTTAAGGCAAATAATAAATACAACCCATTAATTTAAACATTTAATAACCTTCTAAATTTGGTATTAATTTAGAAATTAGAGAATAAATTACACATGAATTAATGTAATTAATGCATGTATTAAGTATTTATTTCCTTTTTTAGTTTCTTAAATACAACCATTGGGTTGTATTTATCATTTACCATATTTTAAATAACATATTCGTGTAATTTTGCACGGTTTTAAAAAAGGGTTTTTAAACACGTGCCAGAAATACCCAAAAAACTAAAACATAACCTTAATTACATACAATACAAGTTGATGTTCGGGTTTAAGCCGTCATCATTTATATAATTTTGCACGAGTTTAATACTAGTACATGGTCAAGGGACATGGTCAAAAGCTGCGCGGGGGGCAGTTTCAGTACGACGCCCAAGACCACCATCGACGGGAACAAAGGGAGTATTAGTTTGCTGGGCATCATTCTATTGTTTCTATTGGTTGTAGACATGTAGACATGTAGACATGTAGTCATGTAATTGGGTCAAACGAATATCTCATATTACTTGATCAATTTTAGGACAATAACAATGGTTGAAGTTTCATACTAAACACATCAACCCACATAATTAATTGTGAAACTTTTTATTTCTTCTCAATGGTAAAAACTAAAAAGTTTCATACTTTCTAACATGAAACCGGTTTCTTGCTGTAGAAACCGGTTTCATATAAGGAACTTTTTATTATATATATAGAACAATGGGTAAGAACTAAGAAGTTCCTTATAAGATACTATGAGACTTCTTATTTATCCCCATTTATATTGCCCTTAGAAACTTAGATTTTTCCAGTGTAGTACGGAGTATATGAGAATTTCAATTAATTTACAGTGGTATTGTATCAGCAAGACATAATTATCAACTATAATAAGTAAACTAAATAAATAAAAAATTAATGGGATCAATTGTTCATCTTAAATTGTTGTTTTTAGTTATGTAAGTCGTAAGATGAAGACTGAATGATGAAATTGTTAAAGATTAAAATGTATACATAGATAATATTGTGGCCTTGTGGGAGGTGATTAGGTGAAGGTAATTAAAGTAATAAATTAAAAGAAGGTTAATCTCGTCATTTACTAGAGCTATATTAGTAAATTAAAAGTTTTAATTTACAAGAGGTCTTTGATGATGCAGGTAAGAGGGGAAGGGCTGAAGTTAAGTTGAGTATGATGGGTGGCGGAGGGAACTAAGATAAGGGACAATTTGGTCATTTACTCAGGTGTAAAAGGGTAATTTGGTCATTTACTCAGGTGTAAAAGGGTAACTTGGTCATTTAGTCAGGCAATGTTAGCAATTTCAGGACGATAAAAAGAAACACAAAATCTCATTGAAGACGGGCAATATCCGTCACAAGCTTGTGACGGATTTGTGACGGATACCATTTTCTCTCACAAAATACCCATTGAAAGGTGAGTGGGAAGCACATGGAGGTGCCCCACCTTGTTCCCTCTCCTTTTTTTGCGAGAGGTCACAAGCTTGTGACGGGATTAGCCCGTCACAAGCAAGACTAGCTGAAAAAGAAAAGGTTTAACATTTTTCCAATAGCCAACTGTTTTATTATACCTTTATTAGATGATGTTTAGTCATAGATAAGCAAATAGATGGTAATTTGGCGGTGTGCACTTCATAATTTTAAGTGAACTGAACAGAAAAAGTCAACCTGTTGGTTATGGTCTTTGTCCCACTCATGAGACCCGAATCCGACCCTTGGACATGCTATTTTTTTTTTTTTAAAAAAAAAAAAAAAAAAAAAAAGAAGAATTTATAGACAGAAGTCTAATAAGAACAGTATTTGTTAGGGTTATAAGTAGATTGGGGGCGTGTAGACGTGTAGTTACTTGTATGTTTTCATGGAGTATTATGTTTGGTGAAATAGTCCAAGTATCATCAAACGTTCATTCCGAGGTATCATACTTGGACAAAGAACATTTTGATGGATCTTTCCAAGTTGGCAACTCGCATCTTCTTGCATCGTTGCACCCACTTGACAGGCATTAGGAAAGGACTTCAGGAATCAGGGGCCAATACCCAGAGTACTGGGGGTAATTCCTTCTCCTGTCACTCTTTCATTTGTTACAGATACAATACAGTGATACAGATAGCATAACTAGACAAGTACAATCTTCCATTATTTGGTTAGCAAAATAGAGGTGGAGGGATTACGAGGGGAGGAAAAATGAATCCCTCCAAAGTCCAAACCAAATTATTTCTCCTCCAACAAATGAAAGATTTGGAGGGAAAATGAGCTCCTCCTTCCCTTCCTTTCCCCTCCTACTTTAGATAGAAGGATGTGGAGGGATAGGAAAGGGAGGGACTGAGGGAGAGCAAGGATATAAAATCCCTTATTTGGATAGCAAATATGGGTGGAGAGAAATGGAGGGGCAGGGATCCATTTTCCCTCCTACTAGGCAAACAAAAATCCTTCAATTTTCCCTCCCTTTCCTTTCCCTCACTTTCCTCCCTCCAAGCTAAATCTACGGAATCTAACATCCCAGGAAAACACACCCACCGCAATGTTAGAAGTTGGCTCACGAAACTATCAGAGAGCATTCATCAACACAATAATCAAAACAAGAAACTGTGGCTACGATTTTGCATTTTCAACATTAACAAGTTGTAAAAGACAGGTCCTCATGTTTGATGCAAAGAATGAGTAGAATGAAACTAGAGTGAGCTTAAAAGAAGAAACAGAATAAAGGAGAGGATGAAAAACCAAAGATAAAATAATCCTGAACATCAACAATATTGTTGCATAATTTCCTACCACAAAGCAAAAATGAAACAAAAATATTGTTCACGAAAAAAGCATGAAAACTCGGTTCTATCACTATATCCCAAACAACAGAAACACCATTTAGTATGGCATACTAACAAAATTACTGACGCTTAAGACCTGGGCTTCTCCTTCTTTTCCTTGAAAAGGGCAAGAAGTGACACACCAGCAACCTTCACGACCTTGAAACGAACTCCGGGAATATCTCCAACAGCATGACCCTTACGTCCGAACCCAGCAATCAAAACCTCATCCTAAGTAGAAAAGTTTATGAAATTGTGTAAGCTACCAAACAAAGAAAGAAAGGCTAGAAGCATTTATAACCGAAGGTGAAGTTTGATATTGTCCCATTTGACTTTGGCAATCAACCGACTTTAACCATTGATTTTTTTTTTAACACGGATATGTCGAATTACAATGTACAATTGTTTGATTATTATCATTTCAAATAAGTTGTACATAATGTACATTATGAGAATATTGGTTAAAATCAGTATCATCTGACCATCAAAGTCAATGGAAAGAATACTGATTTGAGGGAGTAAAATCGAGAAAAATACTTACATTCTCTTCAATGAAATTCAAACAACCATCATTGGGCACAAAAGCAGCAATCTTCTTTCCATTCTTGATCAGCTGCACTCTAGCACACTTACGGATAGCAGAGTTAGGCTGCTTAGCTTCAATACCACTGCACACCAGAGCAAAATATTTCAATTAATCTACATATATACAGCAACCTCCTAGAGAAAAATATCAAATCAAATAACTCAAAAGACAGGGATTACATCTTCTCGAGGACAATGCCCTTGGCGTGTGATGATCCAGAAAAAGGCTTCTTCCATTCATTTCCTTGGTGAGACTTTTTGTACTGCTTGTCAGCCCACCTCTGATTCCTTCGGTGGGACTTGAGCTTACGGGCAGCTCCCATACCACGTGTCTTCCTGTGTAACAAACATCAGACTTCTTGTAAATCCATCGATACGACCAACATATGTCCAGTAATCTATAATGTTAATATAAAAACTTTCTCCGAATCACAAGACTCGAAACCAATACTCACTCCGTCCCATTCATTTGTTTACCTTCTATATTATTTGTGAGGGATATATTAATCAAAGGTAAATAAATGATTGGGACGGAGGAAGTAATATTTTTGAAATGAAAAGAAAAATCATGAAACAAATTCACTAATTCACTATAGTCTGATTACAAACTTTTCGAAAATAAGAAACCGGCTTTCTTTACTCTCAGTAAATAATTTGTAAACTCCTCCATACTATCCATACAATTCTGGTAATCTAAGCTGATACTCATTTTCATAGTGCTAGGAACCATTTTTAATCAAAGGTAAACAAATGATTCAATTTGTCATTCTCCAATTACACACATTCTGAAGATAGAAACCCGATTAATTTACTCTTAATAAATACAGTAATTTGTAAATTCTTCCATAGCATTGATATGGTAATTCTGGTATTCTCAGCTCATGCGGAATTTTAATCAAAGGTAAACAAATGATCGGGATGGAGGATAAAACAGTCTCAATCCCACAAACTGTATACAAATACAAAGTATCTGAAGCCTACTACCCATTAATCATATAACCATAAGAGAATCATTAATTTAAAAACATGATCAAAATAAAATAGTTCTGAATCCAAGCATAAACAATGAACAACACAAAATGAACAATAAAAGGGTAAAAAGTGTGGTAAATTCAAGGAGAAAGGAGTTAAGAGAAGGAATTACCCCATGATTAAATTGAGATAATGTGTATGAAACTGCGGCAGCTGAGGTTGCGGAGAGCTCTGTACAGCGGTAAAGGAGTGAGGCGCAGCGATTAAAACCTGCAACTGAGATGTGGAGGCGATTATATATTAGGGTTTTTCATTTGGGGTGTCATTTTTTATGCTTTAGGGCTTTGTAATTTGGGTCTAATTTTTAGATTTGTTTCTGGGCCTCTTTATTGGGTTTTACTAGATTATACTGTTACTTGGAACGGTTATCAACGAGTTGGAGCCCGAACTTCTTTTCGCACTATTATGGGTCGGTTGCTCTATTAAACTTGGCAAAGTCAACTTAACTTGAAAAGGCTAACCGGAATTTGACTCAAACTACAAGACCTAGATGACTAGATGTCACCTGAAATAAGAATTGATCCAACTCACCCTAAACATGCCCGAGTTTGTTGACTATTAAGTTGTCTGACTCAAAATCACTCGATCTGAAACTACTCAATTCAAAAATGACTAGACAAAACATAAATTTAAATTGATGCTAAAATACTTGAAATGAGTGATTTGAAATTACTTTTGATGTCATCTGTGTAAATAAGTATTTACCGTCAAAATAAAACTATACAACACATACTTCTCTCTTAATCATTGACCTGAAAATGATCTGGCTCAATTAACTCGACCAGCATGACCAGAAAATGACTCGACTCAACCCCATCCAACTCGATAATGTGAAACATCCTAACTGGCCTAACCCGCCCAATCGGCCCGACTCGTTTATCAGGTTTACGACCACTGAACTACTATTAGTAGTTTTTTGGTGTTGACCAGGAGTTTCCCCTATCGACAGTTAGGGTAATCTCTTTTGGGGTACTGAAGACTGACGTTTTCATTCGCAAGAGTCAGAAATCGAACCTTTGACCACTTGTTGAAGATATGAGAGTCCTTACAACTCACACAAGCCAACTTTGGTTGAACTACTATTAATAGTAACAACACCATACTCGATCATCTGGGTTTGTGATGCATTTTGCCAGGTAAAGATCTTTTACATTACTATTTCTCTCAATTACTTCTAATACCCTAATATAAAACCGTTATTCTCCTTCATTTTCATCAAAACACTTGACCGTTGGATATTCTCGAAATAAAATGTCATCCGTTGAGAGGTAATGGAAGTGATGGGGCATATTCTGCACCCGCTGACCGAGTCAACATATTGAGCAAGGTCAAAGATATCCACAGCAAGTCAACGAGTTAGACAGCTTCACCGACGCAACACGTTTACTGTCACCTATGTCCCGCCACGGCGACTAGCCGGGGCACATATCCGCGTACTCATATCCAAGACCCCTCGGCATGGAGTCAACGGGGCCCGCCGGCCTGCCACGGGTCCCTCGGCCGAGGGTACATCAGTCTTTCCACCTGCTAGCCACTTGGCCACTTGGCCACTACGTGACAAAAGGTGAAAGTCTATAAATACTCCTCAACTCTCATTGAGGAAAGGATCCGAAAAATAACCTAAACACCTAATAACGGTAATATCTTCCTTATCTCTCTACAATATATACTTCGCCAAGTAACACGCAACTTAATCCGTTTAAGTTTACTGACTTGAGCGTCGGAGTGAGTTCGCTCGGTACAAAGCCGAGCCCTCAGTTTGTTCATTGTTTCAGGAGACCGAAAGGAGGATTCAATCAAAGACGTCATTCTACAAGCCACGAGTGGTAACAAATAATCGCTCCGGAATTACACCGGAACAATTGGCGCCGTCTCGTGGGAAAAGATACTAGAAGCTAGTTCACATTCATTCCCAAACACAAAAAAAAAAAAAAAAAAAAAAAACACAAAACAAAAACCCACCCAAAAAGCTAAGAAGATGTCGAAACAATAAGAAGTATTCGTGATCGATTTAAACCGAATTCTCGCCAAGATGATACGTCCACAATTCTCGAGTTGTGCACCCCCCACCGCCGAGTAATTCAACCGGCGTACGGGATGCCAATAATACCAGATACACCGCTGCTCGCCGACCAAGTCACCATCATGGGACATGTGGTTGATGCAAACTAAACCGAAGCTACTCCGGACCTAATGGGTAGCACGGCTCACACCTGTCACTCCGACAAGAGCGGCGGCACCCGCACAGAGACCAGGGCCCAAAACGTGACTCCGAGAGACTTGAACGGAGCATTGGAAGAAGCGACCTCGTCAAGACGCCGGGGAGCCAGAGTGCTAGTGGTAGACCCGAGTCCTTCCCGCACTCGCGGGAGGACAGCGTCGCCGCAGCACCGACGAGGCCCGCCCTGCAGGAGTGAAAGAAGTCCGACTCGCCGCAGTCGAAGAAGAAGTCCGACTCACCGTAGTCGGAGAAGAAGCCCGACTCACCGAGTCGGAGAAGAAGCCCTTCCCGCCACGGGGAGAGGAGCCGGACTAAGGATGCGAGGAGCCGATCGCCGCGTGTCGTTCGACACGTGGTCGACACCCCTCGGTGACTATGTCCTAGAAGTCCCGTGCCGACTAAGCTAAAGTTGCCGCCCATATCATACAAAGGGGAGAGCGACCCAACCGACCATGCCGAGGCTTTCGAGTCTTACATTTCGGTGTGGGAGCAACCTGATGAGGTTTGGTGCAGAGTCTTCCCAACGACCCTGCATGGGATGGCACAAAGTTGGTACAATGGACTACCCGATGGGTCGATATACTGTTATTCCGACCTAAGGGACACATTTTTGTGATATTCTGCAATAAGAGGAGGGCCGTCGAGACATCGGATCTCCGACTATCGACGGGAGGGGGGCGAGTCTCTCCGAAGTTATGTAAAGAGGTTCGACGCCAAGGTTCAGCAGATTCGTGAGCGAGCAATGGTGAGCCGGCGGCCTTCGCATCGATGAAAGGCCTCCCAAGAGGAGACTTAAAAACGAGCTCATCAAGTGCGGAGGCCGAACTTAGACTCCGCCGGGGAAGATGGCCGACCAAGCCATTAAGGTGGAGGACTACCACAAAACCCGGGTAGGCCTCGGCGAGACCGGGCACTCGAGAGAGTAAGAGCGCCGGGAGGACAACCCGGATGAAAGACGCCGTGACAATAACAGTCACGGTCGACAGTCCGCCAGGAAATGAGAACTCGGCGGGCGCGCGGGGGAGTTCGGGGCCGTACTACCAAAAGCGGTACAATGATCACACCCCCCTGGTTGTATCTGCCGCCGAGGTCTTCGCCCGAGCAAGAGCGAGGGTCGAAGTGGGAAAGGCCTCCTAGGCCGAGGGGAGACGGTGACACGAGCCAAGATCTTGTGAGTACCATGGCCACACCGGCCACTTATATCGACAACCGCAGGCATCTCGAAGAATGCCATTCAAGAGCGATCCGGAAGGGGAGCCTCGGCAAATATGTTTCCAAAGGCCAAAAGGCGATGCGGCGGCTCAAATAAGAAATCCGTCTTTGAACGGATAGGAGTAATCCATGTTGTCATCGGGGACAACGAGAACGGTGGGTCCGCTCATGGGCACAAACGGCAGATCGAACGAGCCGTATCAGGCCATCAACTTTGTGCCCAAAACAGCGATCCCCGCTTCCAACATCCCCGATATGACTATTGGAAAGAAGGACTACGAGGGAGTCATCGCCCCTCACAGCGACCCACTTGTAGTCCACTTGGACATATCCAACCACCTGGTCAAGAGGTGCCTGATTGACACAGGCGCCTACACGAACATCATGTTCAGGGAGTGCTTTCTCAACCCGGCCCGAAGGTTGAAGACTTGAGCCCCCGCACCAATCCGTTGTACGATTTTTCCGGGGTACTGGTACCCCAGGGTCAATCGGGACCGCCAAAGTGATGTTCGGCGAGGGTAATGCGGCTAAGAATGTCCTAGCTGAGTTCGTGGTCATTGACGGCTCGTCCGCCTACAACGTTCTCATAGGCCGAGTCACTCTGAGCGAGGCCGATGCAGTAATGTCCATCCGGGCCCTGACACTGATGTATGTCTCGGATCGGGGGGAAGCGCACAAGCTCGTCTCAAAGGACGAGAAGGACGAGGTGGTCAACGTCCAGATATCTGCCAGAGGGTGCAACATGCAATCCCTCAAAGTGGCAAAGAAGTCAGAGAAGGGGAAAAGCCCATCCTTACAACAGGAGGGCGACCTCATGGATGCAATGTAGATTTTACCAATCTTAATAAAGCGTGCCCCAAAGATTGCTACCCCTTGCCTCGAATAGATAGTTTAATTGACGCCACGGCATGCTACACTATGCTGAGCCTGCTGGACGCCTTCTCAGGATATCATCAGGTATTCATGGCCGAGGAAGACATGCCTAAATGCGCATTCATCACCAGTAACGGCACATACATGTATAAAATGATGCCGTTCGGTTTGAAGAACGCCGGCGCAACTTACACAAGACTGGTGGACAAAGTGTGCCAAAATAAAAAAGGGCGAAAATTGAGGCTTACGTCGACGATGCTATTGTAAAAAGCAAGTCTGACGGTGATCACTTAGCCGATTTACACGAGACATTTTGTTCACTAAGGAAATACAAGATAAAACTTAACCCAATGAAATGCAACTTCGGTGTCCGGTCAGGTAAGTTCCTCGGCGTGCTTGTCAACGCCAGGGGAATTGATGCCAATCCAGAAAAAGTCAAAGCAATATTGGACCTGCCGGAGCCGAGAAATCGAAAAGAGGTTATGATGTTGACCGGGAGGATGGCGGCTCTCGCCCGCTTCATCTCCCGGTCAGCCGACAAGAGCACCCCATTCTTCAAAGTGCTGAAGGGGAATAAAGACTTCACCGTGGGGAGGAACAGAGCACGCCTTTCGTGCAACCGAAAGCTCATCTTCAAACTCTCCCCAACCTCGTCCGGCCGATCCGGGGAGGCGCTATACCTATACATAGCAGTTACCTCGGCCACGGTCAGTGCCGTAATCGTCAGAGAAGAGGACAAGCAGCAACACCCAATCTACTTTGTCAGCCATACATTGTTGCCCGCCGAAAGAAATTACCCACTGATTGAAAAAGCAGCCTTTGTTGTCGTCGTTGCCGCAAGGAAACTGAAGCCTTACTTCGACGCACATCCCATGACGGTCTTAACCGACCAGCCATTGGAGAAAGCATTGGAAAAATTTGAGCAATCCGGCAGAGCTCATCAAATGGGCAAGAGAGCTATCCGGCCGGCATTCAATACAAGCCGAGGCCCTCGATAAAGGGACATGCACTTGCGATTTCTGGCCGAGTGCACATATCAAGAAGAGCAAAACCCGGAGTATGGGAAGTATACACCGACGGGTCCTCCACGGCAAACAGCTCGGGAGCCAAGATACTTATCATCACCCAAACGGGGACGAGTTTGAGTACGCCTTGAAATTTACCTTCTCGGCCTCAAACAACGAGTCCGAGTACGAGGCGGTGATAACTGGAGTCGAGTTAGCTAGAGCTGCCGGCGCAGAACACATCATTTTGAAAACAGAGTCACTTTTAGTGGCTAATCAAATCAGAGGAGAGTACGAGACTCGAGACGACGGAATGGTAAGATACCGGGAAAGGGTAAAAGCCGACACTTCAAAATTGAAATCTTTTCAGATACAATGCATTCCAGTGTCCGAGAACAACCGAGCCGACGCTCTCTCAAAGCTTGCCAGTTCAACCATCAAGAATGTCGGTCGAACCGTCTTTGGTGGACATCGGGAATACCAAAAGCATTACCGAGACCGTCGGCATGGTAGGCGACATAGAGGCTGAGACGACGTGGATGACTCCGATAATGAAATACAAACCGATAAATGAATTTAGGAGGACCGCAGTCTCTCACAGAAGATAAAGAGGATCGCAGCAAGATACTTGGTGTTTGAAGGAGAATTATACAGGAGGTCCGTGATAAGGCCACTCTTAAAATGTGTCGGCCCAGCCGACGCGGAGCTAATATCTTGTGAAATTCACGAGGGCATCTCGTGGTCATCACATGGGGGCAAGAACACTAGCCCACAAAGCTCTCCGAGCCGGCTACTTCGGGCCCACCATGCTTGAGGATTCCAGAGCCAAAACCAAAAAGTGCAACAACTGTCAAATGCATGCTCCGGTGATACATGCACCTTCCAGAGACTGCGGTAGGTACTTAGTCCCCTTCCTTTTGCAGTGGGGGATGGATCTACTAGGGCCGTTTCCAACGGCATCCGGAGGAAGAAAGTACTTGATTATCGCCATTGACTACTTCACCAAATGGATGGAAGCTGTAGCGGTACCTGCCAAGACCACGGCGGCCGTAAGAAAGGTAATCTGGGAAAATGTCATAACTCGTTTTGGGTTACCCCAAGTCATGGTATTTGACCACGGCCGAGAGTTTTGGAGCGACACAATAATGAACTGGTTGGAGGAACTTGGCATCAAATTTGCATACTCCTCCGTCTGCCACCCACAGAGCAACGGACAGGCGGAGGCAACCAATAAAACAATCCTCAATGGTTTGAAGAAGACAGTTGAAGACCTAAAGGGAAGATGGGCCGATGAACTACCCGGCGTCCTGTGGTCCCTCCGGACCACGGAGAAAGAAGCAACGGGGTACAGTCCATTCCACTTAGTCTACGGGTCCGGCGATCCCGGCAATTGAAGCAACGGTGCCGACATTCAGAACGACCACCTTTAACCCGGTTGAAAATGAGGAAGGTCTAAGAGCCTCCCTAGACCTGGTCGAAGAAAGCCGAGATACAGCACGCCTCAACTTGGCAGTATACCAAAACCGAATGAGAAGAGCCTACAATCGAAGAGTCCACAAAAGGGACTTAAAAGTAGGGGACCTAATCCTAAGAAAGTCGGCCGCCACCAACAAAGGAAACATTCATGGTAAATTGATGGCTAACTGGGAGGGTTCCTACAAAGTGGTTGAAGAAATGAGGCCGGGTACATACCGACTGACAGACATGGAGGGTGTGCCTTTGATGAGTCATTGGAACACTGACAATCTCAGGAAATACTTTGTATAGCGGCGGAGGTGTCCAAAACAATTGTTGGCACCCCGGCGCGTGTTTATACCTAATAAAGGATCATCCAAGTTTTCCATCAAAGTGTATATCCCCCCCGTAGTCATATCGAGGTAGACGCCACGGCCCAAGCCGGGCAGTCACCCCAAGAAGTAGACGCGCGGCGATCACTACCAGCGTAGATTGATACTCGCGAAAGCGACCAACATGCCTTAGGAACGTATAATACGATTGAGACGCAATTCTAGCCGCCTCGGCCAACCGAAGGCCTGGCAGAGGAAGCGATCAATATGTCTACAGATACGAACGCTGTCGAGCCGTAACCTCTAGCCGCCTCGGCCAACCGAAGGCCTGGCAGGGGACACAACGGTCGATACGCTAACATGTTTACAGCGGCGGTTGGGAAGCGCAAATCGGACGCCTCGGCCAGACCGAGAGTGAAAGAGGAAGCGACTAACATGCTAACATGTTTAAGAAAAAGACGTTAAACACGGTTGGGAAGCGCAAATCAGACGCCTCGGCCAGACCGAGAGTGAAAGAGGAAGCGACCAACATGCTAACATGTTTAAGAAAAAGACGTTAAACACAGTTGAGATACACATTCTAACTGCCTCGGCCAGGCCGAAGGTAAAAACGAAAAAGCGCTCAATTAATAACGCAAGAAGACAAGTGAAGGATTGTGATCAAAACCCTGGCCAAGCCGAGGGCCAATAAACAAGCTTTATTAAAAAATGATTACAAGTAAGGAGAATACGGACGGCCGTAGTCCCCATAGGGATAAGCCAAAACACAACCTACCAAAGTTTTACAAAATACAAGGAAAAGAAAAGCAAAAGGTTACAGACATATCGTTTGAAGCGCCAAAAGATGGCAGGGAGGAAAGGCTTAATAATTGGCCCCCGAACAGCTGAAGTTATCCGAGATGCCGGGTGAGCCTGATGACAACCGCCCGTCTCCCTATGCATGTTGTTGCTTGCCATCGCAACGTTAGCAACATCGTCGTCTTTGGTGGGCGACCGAAGCTGTCTTGGCGGCCAAGAATCGTCTTGGCGCCTCGGCCAAGACCTCGGCGGCCTCACATTTGCCTTCATCCTCTCAGCTTCCTCTTTGGCCGCCTTAGCCTTCTCAGCAAGGGTCGCCTTCTCCGCGGCCTCCTCTTCCTCCTTCTTCACCCTGGCCTCCTCTTTAGCCTTCGCCTCCACGACCTTCTCTTTAGCCTCGAGCTTGTCATCAAGCAGCGCGTCGAATTTTTGCCACGAAAAGGAGCCATCAGGATAGAGCTCCCCAATCACTTCCCTGGCGGCTTCTTCGGCCAGGTCCCGGTATTGGGCGCACATGGTAGAAAGAATCTCGCTTTGGAGCGTCCCAATGTCCAACTCCCTCTGGGCGATGATGGCCATCTTATCCCGAAGCGCCTCCCCCTGGGCCCTAAACATGTCCCTCCACTCGTCCCTCTTCTTAGCATTGAAGTCGGCGACGGCCTGAAGCTTGTTGCGCTCCTCCTGCAGCTTAGCGAAATCAGCCTTAGCAGCCTCAACCTTGGCTGTCTCTGCAAGGACAGCCTTTTCAGCGTCCTCCCTAAGCTTCCGCTCAGCATGGACCGCCTTTTTAGCCTCAGTCTTGGCCCTCTCAGCTTCCTTCTTCGCAGCATCGAGCTCGAGCCTGAGCCGCTCAAGCTGTGGGGCAGCTTCGGCCAAGACCTTTTCCTGCTCCATAATATGAGCACCGGCCGCCTCAGCCCACTTCATCTGCATCCTGGCCAAACTCAGACCCTCTGCCCTAAGCTGGGCGGGGGTAGGCTTCGGCAAGGAGGAACCGACGGAGGCATCTTTACCACCTGTCTGCATAGGTCGCTTGTCGACGCCGTTCGACATTGTGTCCGGTGGACGGGCGGTTGATCTACAAAAAATTCAATCAAATCATCCATGTCAACATTCATGGACAAACCAGAGCTTGTCATCGGGAACGCCCAATGAACCAAGCTAAGTCCGAGCCATAGGATAGATCTGTGCCAGGCTTGGACTTCTTGGTCGGAGGACCCATTTCCTTGCCGCCCTCGGTAGCGATGGCAAAGATAAAAGCCGCGGCAACAAGCGGCGGCAGCAGAGGCTCCTTTCTCTTACGAAAGAGAGGAGGTTCCTCTTCCGCAGCGACTTCCTCCTCGGCGGTAATATCAACGACCTCCACCGTCTCTATCGGATCAAGGTATGGGAGGTGGGCGATGTCGCCGTCGTCGCCGCCGAAGGCTTTGTTTTCCGCGTTCGGCGCGGTATGTTACTAGCAACCTTCGCCTGGGCCGCCTTCGTATCCAGGGCCTTCAGCTGCTGATCCATGAGATCATTTGGCAACGGTCTGCGATCACGGGTTAGGGCCTTAGGATGCGAGTCAACAACTCTCTTGTCCTTGGCAAGCCCCATTCTCCTAAGGATATCCTCTGACAGTCCGGGCCAAAATGATGCAAAGAAAACAAAGCAAGGGTTAAGCGGAAGGAACAAATCAAAGTTCAAATAAAGAAACATTAAAAGCGAGAGATGGGCCTCACACCGACCCCACTCACCCCGTCCGAGGGCCGGTATGAGGCCGACGTGGCGAGAGCGACTCATCACGAAGAATGATCTGCGTGGGGCATCCATCCCTTCGGTATCCGTTCTTCTCGGCCTCAAATGACTTCATCGCCGCTTCTCATCCGCATTAAAAGGGACCATCAAGGCGTCCATCTTAAGCTTACTCCAGGGAGACCCATTTGTCATGCTCCCCCTTACTCTCGCACCGCAAATTGACGTGATCTTTGGAAGGCCAAGGGGTAGTGGGTAATCCTTCGGAACCTCGACGTACACCCACCGCTCCTTCCGGTCCTTGCGGGAAGAAAGCTTATCGACGGAGACATAACCCGCTCCGTCGCACGCTGTACCATCCAACGCGACCGGGGACGGCGCGCAGGTGATGTAGCCGCGGAATAAGTTAACCGTTGGGGCTTCCCCTTGAAAAGACGAGAGCCACACAAAGCGACTATAGTCCTAATGGCCAACGGGTGCAGTTGGGCCACGACGACGTTCATAGCTTTAATTATGGCCACGACGTGTTTATTGAGAGGAAATCGGAGCCCATACTCCAGGTGTCTCATGTACACGCCGATGTAACCCGGAGGAGGGCAACAGACGGCCTGACCCGCTCCAGGAATAACAATCTTATACTCCCTCCCAAAGGAGAAATGACGCCCAAAGAAGTCAGGACCAGAACAATTGGCAAATTTATGGATCCAAGCCCGGTCAGGGCCGATCTTACAGGCGTCGCCGTGATCTAGGACGTACGGCCTCTCGTCATCAAAATGACCCCTTTCCTCGTCATCACCGTCATCATCAAAGTCATCAGCATCATCGTCCCTCTCATCATCATCATCCTCCCAATCCTCCAAAGCTTTTGGATCAACTTCGGGAGAAGGAGACCTAGGGCCCCCAGACCTTATCGGGATGGCGTCCAGTATCTCCTCCTCATCAAGACGCGACGGGGAACCCCGGCGCGCAGATTACTAGGTCGGCGTCCGAAGTCATGTTTACAACAAAAACTTAAAAAGTTAAAAAGTTGGAAAATTTATTTGTTTACCTTGAAGAAAAAGTGCTACGCCGAGTAACTCTTCGAAGAATAGAGAGAAGTTTCGTCAAAGAAAATTAAGCAAGAAGAAGGAAATTTTTTGAAGGAGAAAATTTTTTGAGAAAATGAATTTGGAAGGCCAAATTCAAGGGCTAACTCTCCTATTTATAGGGCAAAGCCCACTCAATCCGACCAATCAGGGCAAAGCCCATGAAACGTCAACCAATCAACGCTGAGCCACGTGTCAAGCATGCGGTAGTGGAATGTCAATCGACAAACATTTGCAAAGCTTCTCCAACACGCTCCTTGACGAATACCAATCGCGAATCTTCTTCGACACGCTTCTTAAATAATCTACTTGCCAAACGGCACCGGTGATCATCCAAGCTTGGCGACGGCCGGGGCAATCAAAGCATCCGCCACTCAACCTTGGACCCGCCGGCCGCGACATCTTCTCTTCCACATTCGATGTCAATTACACATCCATGTGGAGGGGGGATATGGTACGGCCGAGCAGTAACCATGCCGAGGTAGAAGAAGAAGGCGGAAAATTTTTACTTGCGCGAGAATACGCTCAACACTCATCGAAGGTCCATACCACGGCATAGCCTACGCTGGGGGCAAATTGATGGGGCATATCTCGCATTGGACGACCGAGTCAACATATTGAGCAAGGTCAAAGATATCCACAAGAAGTCAACGAGTTAGACGGCTTCACCGACGCAACTGTCGGCTGTCACCTATGTCCCGCCACGGCGACTAGCGGTAGGGCACATATCCGCGTACTCATATCCAAGACCCCTCGGCATGGAGTCAACGGGGCCCGCCGGCCTGCCACGGGTCCCTCGGCCGAGGGTACATCAGTCTTTCCACCTGCTAGCCACTTGGCCACTTGGCCACTACGTGACAAAAGGTGAAAGTCTATAAATACTCCTCAACTCTCATTGAGGAAAGGATCCGAAAAATAACCTAAACACCTCATAATCTGGTAATATCTTCCTTATCTCTCTACAATATATACTTCGCCAAGTAACACGCAACTTAATTCCTTTAAGTTTACTGACTTGAGCGTCGGAGTGAGTTCGCTCGGTACAAAGCCGAGCCCTCAGTTTGTTCATTGTTTCAGGAGACCTAAAGGAGGATTCAATCAAAGACGTCATTCTACAAGCCACGAGTGGTAACAAATAACTGCTCTGGAATTACACCCGGAACAGGAAGGTTATGGAGAAGATCGTTATCCCATTTTGCATAGATTCATAACTTTGGAACCCAACTAAGACCTAATTTGGATCCTCTCCAAGTCTCCATTACTTTTCTTCATCTGCTCCATAATATACCCTTATATTCTAATTTTTTTTTTCTCTATTCATGAAAATATTACTTTTGTGAAATAATTACAACCACTAAATTGTCTCAAAATTTAATCCGAACTGTTCAAAAATAATAAAAAGTCTATTTCTTTTCAAGTAATAGTAGTCACAACTCACATTGACTGATTAAATTAAAAAAGGCGTACAAAATAAAGGGAGTAGATGAACATGACTACACGGGGAAGTGCAAAGTGACAGAGTAAAGTATTCAAGTTAGCAGAGTAAAACAGACAGAAGAAGCTACTTCATTTCCATTTCCATTTGCGTTTTCCCCCGCCATTTCTTTCTTCTTTATCTTCTCTCTTTCAAATCCCCTCCTTTTTTTCTAGGGTTTTATTTCTCTCACTCCATTCGTCCTTCTCTCTATATTCATCAGTCTGCATTTCATTCTTCCTGGTATGCTCCTCTCTCTTTAAACTCTGCATTTTTTCTATAAATGTTCAAATAAAGCTGTTTTAGCCTTAATATTTCATGTGATGTTTTATGGTGTACCCTAAGTTTTTCGGTGTTCTATGTTGTGCCCTCATTTTTTTATATTCTACCTTGTACCCATAAACTTTTTACTTATTTTTCCATCATGGCCAAGTTTAACTCTCCATTAACTTTATCAATATCAAGTAACTGTACTTTGACTTTTATTCTGATTTATTAGTGTTGTATCACCATCTTATATGAGAAATATTATAAATCACTTTTAATCAAGCTACTATTATAAACATCCATTATGATTCATGACATGATAATGGGGATTTGATGAACTTTTAGTTAGATTCTTATATTATTTGGTGGGTTAATAGGTAATGCGGCCAACTAATAAGTAAATGAGTAAGTTATCGATTAATTTGAATGGTAAATAAACGATTTAATAGTCAATAAAGAAACCAAGTTAGCAAAGATAATAAATAAGGTCATGGTATAGACTAATTTATAGAGTTTAGGGTTACACCATAAAATTTTAAAAATGTAGGAATACAATATAGAAAATCGAAAAATTCAGGGTACACCGTAGAATATCCCATATTTCATTTACATTTTATTTAACAATAACGTCGGGTTGTTACATTTTATACTCCATCATGCATTTTGTCATTTCTATTTTATTCTTATTTATTTATCGACTAGGCCACTTCACTCAAATACAAGATTAATTGAGTGAAATATACAGAGTACTATGTAGTAACATATAATTGGTACCCCTAAGTTAGACATAAACTTATCTTTAACACTAGCCAATAAAATGGTATTCTCTCCAGTCATTTGTGAATAAAAGGTAGACAAATGACCCAGACACTCAGACAGAGGGAGTAAATCCCCACTCCCCTACGTTAGGCATATAATTGGTGTTCAATCCATGGCATCCTCGACTTAGAGAGAATAATGATGTTTTAGCGATAAATTAGTCAAATGAAGACAATATAAATACGATATACATAGAGCAATACTTTTGTCGTTGAAGAGAGATTTTTAATGGGTGAAATCTATGAAAATACTACGGAGTACTACTTTTTTTATTCTTTCCTATGCATTTAATTTGACGGTGATTATAGGTATGAAAAATCATGAAATACATGTTTGCTAGCTCCAACTGAACCGTTTCTGCTTCCTGAAATTAATAACTACCGTCTACCGTTTCTTCTCAACTTCATTATTTCTTTTTTCCGTTACATTTCCCTCCCCCCCTTCATTTACATGCATTTTATTCATTATTCACCCTTTTAATTAAATTGTTTCAATATACTATCATTTGTTTATTCCTTGTTAGGGATATTTTATTCGAAGATAGACAAATGAATGTGACGGAGGAAGTATTTGATTTGGTTTGATTAACTTTCTTTAAAGTATGTATACTTAGCATTTGGCTTGGAACCTAAAAAAGAAAAAAAGCAAGATTAACAAAACATAACGTAGTTTAGAAGAGATTCTTACTAGTTTGTTAAAAGTAGAGAGTTATAAACTTAGTAGTACAAAAGTGTACATTACAAATATATTTTTATTGGGTTAAGAATATTATGCAGCTTGTTTATTGCTTCTTATCTTTACTTCCTAGTTACTTATGGCTTTAAATCTTCCTTTTAATTAGTCTTGCTTATAACCGTTCTAAGTTATAACGAAGAGTATGCACCATCACCCCTCAAAAAAGTGTTGGTTTAGATGGTTTTAAATAAGAATTTGTGTTTATTTTAACCCTACCCTTTTGTTGTTTAAGTATATTTTGGGTGAAGAAACAATTTTTAAGACTGGAGTAAAAAAGAGGAAAAGGTAAAAAATAGATAAAGAACGAGGTGTAAAAAAGTGGGTATTTGCTGTCTTTGTTTGTGTTATCTTTATTTGTTTAATTGAGATAGTGAAATGTTATTGCTTTGTTTAAAATGTTTCTTATGTGGGAGAGGTAGGTGCAAGTGGTGGTTGTTTCTATGGAGTTTCCTTGAAGGGATTGTATTGTTAGCTTTGGATATGTATTGTTGTTGTTGGAAATTAGTCATCATTATATGTTATTAGTAGTTGTAAACTCTTTTCATTCTTTCTTTGAACTTGTATGGTATTACAGATATCGACTGTACGCGCCAGGACTACTCTAAAGATATTTGAAAAGAATTGACGATTGATTGTTCGTGTTGCACTCAATGCAGACTCCAAAAGCTAGGTAATATGGCGTGTTTGTTTTGTTAGCTGTTTTACATGTTCTGTAATCTGTTATGTTTTGTTTTACCTGTGTATGGCAGCTTCCGCTTTTCCATGGCCGATTGTTTGGCAAGTGAAGTAGATAAGCATGTGATGTAGTCCATTGCCTTTTGTAGTTTTGTTTCATAATGCATATATGTTGTCTTAGTACCACTCTTTGGGTGGTCACAAGATTCCTGGTCTAATTTACTATTGAAAGCTATCTGTTTGAGTAACTGAAATTGAAAGCCAGGCTGTGCCTGATGGGAATTAAGCGTGTCATTAACTCATTATACACCCTAACCAATGAGAAAACTGCAATTGACGACAAGGAGCATATACGTGATAGATTGGGCGCACCTAATTTTTTTTCGTGTCTGAAGGTGCTCTTAATATCGAAACCAAAATAATTTTCGCTGTTTTGATTGCTAATTACTAGAGGTTACTGTATTCAATAAGCTGGTTTTTAAGCAATTCATGTAATAACTGATATTTTGTAGAGTAAGTCTATTAATTCCTAGAACCTCTTCACCAATGGGTGTTTGCTGAGATTTGCTTCAGTTATCTGTAGCTCTTGGATATGAACTTATTACCGTTCATTAATTGGATGTTCCTGAAATTATTCGGGACTGCTTAGTTGCGTCTTGTTACTGTGTTGATGCGCAAATATACTACAACAACAACAACATTACCCCAGTGCCTCAATGGCTCCCGCAAATTGCGGGGTAAGGGGGGGTTGGATGTACCCAGCCTTACCCTTGTGTTAGCAACACAAAGAGGCTGTTTCCGAATGACCCAAGATGAAAATTGCGTCGAGAACTGCATTGAAGGACCGCTACTTCACAAAAGAAAGAAGCGCAACCACTTTAGTGAGCCATTTTGATTTATTCCATTATAATCCATAACCAAAGAGTAATGAGTCTATGGCTCCATTGGAAATAAGGAAAGCCATGCTAATGTCAGTAAAATAGCTTTAATATTCTGGTGATTATTATTTTTCGTCGAGCCATGCTTTTACTGCCTCCATATGAACTATGAAGTGAATATCCACTGTCACAAAGTTGCAATCAAAACATTAATTGTTCATTACTGAGTTTATGGCTATTGTTGAATCTCGGTTTATGTACAGAGTTTAAAACTAAGAATGTACTCTTCTATTTCTGTAACATCTTCCAACTTTCCTTTTCGGACCATCTCTTTGATATCTCCAATTCTCTATCATGTAAGTGACCCACTTATTTTGTGTTTGTTCATAAATCATGTGCCATAGTTGGAGATATAAGAAATCAATGAAATGTAGGGAAAAAAAATTTGCGCCGTCTTCAGGCCAACTTCAAACTGTTTGATTCATGACTTAGCTTGGCTCAGACTATGCTAATTATCAATTTTGAACAGTAGGAATGGCTCAGTGGAAGTGCCACAACGGATGTCACCTACCTCGCAAACATCCCAGAAGTCATCTCCCTCTACAAATAGAACTTCTCGACAGGTCAAGGTTGCAAGATTCGATTCTAGCTCAGTGGCTTCTCCAAATGCATCAAACAGAACACCTAAAAATAGAAGTCCTAAACTCCTGGATCGTGGATCTCCACGAACTCCTATGACCGAGGTATTCCATTCAATTCACAGTTAGTATCGACTTCTAAATAAAGCTGGATATAATACAGTCTCAGGAATCTGTTACTTATAAGATTTAGAACACTTGTTGGCCGAAGCCTACTGCTTTTCTTAGTTGACTGTTAGGCTTATTGGCCGGAGTCTACTATATTTCTTAGTTGACTGTTATGAACTAACATAAAATAAAACTACTACAACTAACTGTTACATCTTCTGCTTCTTGTGTTCTAACTTTAGAGAATTTCGTCGATTTTTTTTTTTTTTTTTTTTTTTTTCTGATGAGGGGGTTGAATCCCCCCGGGCCCATGCATTCCCGCACCATCACATGGACCATGTAAGCCACCCCTTCGGGGCTGCAGTGATCAAGTGATCATCGTCCCAGCTGTAGTCGAACCCGAGAACTCTCAACTCCTGCATTTCTGCTAACTTTAAGGTTTAACCCGGCTACCACTGGACTAACACCACTTGGTTAATTCCGTCGATTTCTGAGGAGCTACTATTTCGCTGATTTGGTTTTTATCTACATGAATACAGAAAAAACATGTTTCCAAGTTGTCTGATCTTGAATCTCAGTTAGCTCAACTTGAAGATGAGCTAAAGAAAACGAAGGATCAACTGAATTCATCTGAGACAATGAAGCGGAATGCTCTTCAAGAGGGGGAAGAAATGAGAAAGCAACTCGGCATCATGTCCGCAAGGCTTAAGGAGTCGCACCAACAGCTTGATGAGTTTTCTACTTCTGAAGATGCTCGGGTTCAAGAACTCCGGAAACTTTCTCAAGAACGTGACCGAGTTTGGCAATCAGAGGTTGAGGCGATCCAGAAACAACACTCCATGGATTCAGTTGCCTTATCTTCTGCTCTCAATGAGATCCAAAAGCTTAAAATGGAAGCCACACATTCCAGGCATGCAGAAACAGCACAAGCTGAAATTGAAGGTCTGAAGGTCGAGCTTTCTGAAACCGTTGCTGTAGTAGATAATCTTAGACAGCAGGTTAGTGATTGCAAAAGAGCTGAAGTTAATGCACTGCAAGTGGCTCGGGAAACCCAGATTCAATTAGAAGAATCCACGGCAATTGCAAAGTCTCTACGGTCTGAAGGGCTTAAAGCGAAGGAGGCTTATGACAATTTAGCCTCAGAATTGGTAAAATCGAAAGAAAAAACAAGTTCTCTTGAGAATTTAGTGATGGAACTCGAAGAGAAGCTGCGAACTAGGAGTGAAGAACAGAATGAAGGTGGCGAGAAACAGGAATCTACTGAAACAATGGTGATTAAAGCCGAACTTGATGCATTAAAACTCGAGGCTGGCCAATTGAAGTCGGCACTAGACGCTTCAGAACTCAGATACCAGGAAGAATATCTCCAGAGCACATTGCAAATTAGAAATGCGTTTGCTGAAGTTGAACGAGTAAAATTGGAAACAGGCACAAAAGAGGCTGAATTGGAGGCTGAATTGAAGAAAGCAAGAGCAACAATCGACATGCTAAAATCGGAGAGTAATGAATCTGCGATGCTGAACGAAAATCTGAATAATCTCAAGGTTGTTCTATTGGAGAAGGATATTCAAATTCAAAGTATAATAGAGGACAATGAGCTGCTTAAGGCAGAGATACAGAAGAAAGAGAGTGTCACATCGGCAGAGACGAGCTTGATGAAACCCGAGTATGTGACTGAGGAAGCAGAAATGAACAGCAGGAAGTCTGATAGGGTTTTGGAGCAGCTTGATGCTGCGCAGAAAGCTTACACTGAGCTTGAAGCCGAGCTGAAGAAATTGAAGGTTCAATCCGATCAATGGAGGAAGGCAGCTGAGGCAGCTGCTGCAATGCTCTCTACAGGGAGTAATGCCAAGTTTGTGGATCGCACAGTTTCCTTTAATAGTATTGCTGCGAAAATGGAGTCTCCGCTTTCTGATGACGACTCCCCAAAGAAGAAGAATGGAAACGTGTTGAAGAAGTTTGGTGTGTTATGGAAGAAGGGTCCGAAGTAGGCACGCAGATAAATCCCTTTTTCTTTGCTTGCTTGTATTTGCTTATGCTGAGATTACTACTCTCGTTTATGTTTTAATGCAAGTTTTGTATAGTTTTAATGAACATATTGTTATTTCACGTCTACCATTTCAGCGGACTGTGGACGTGAATCTGGTGCATGTATCCGTCTACCATTTCAGCAGACCGTGGACGTGAATCTGGTGCATGTAGCTGTTCTTCTAGTAACAGTTGAATTGGTGCTCTTGTTAATGTGTGATCTTTGATGATTAAACGGAGTTTTCCAGAAATTCCATTAATCAGGAAAATCGACTATTTTCGTGTTGCTAAAATCTGGATTTGAAGGCATCAAATTTGTTAATAACGGGTCTAATACAATCAAACAACTATTCATAACACAGTACAAAGTGGCCTCTCAGTGTTTGTGTTTCTTGTTCTCTGCTCGTCTAGACGGTCTATCCATCATTTTCTTGTTCATCGTTGTGCCATGAACAGTTACATTGTTCAATATACATTTCATCGTTGTGCCATGAACATGACAGTAGCTGAATCGCTTTCGTATCTTTAAATTACTTGCAGTCATCATAAGAGACCGCAATCATAGAGCTACGTATCAGAAAAACTCTTACCAATGAGGCCGTAATTCAGCATAGAATTTGATTCAACACACAAGTAAAACCAACTATCGAAGCATTTGAAAGAGCCAAACCCACAACGAAAAGGAGGGGATTCAAGTTTAGCTTTACAACACTCGTGACAGTACATTGCGATACTTCTGGATGCTTAACAAGTACGAAGTACAATTTACAACACTACTCGGAATTACATTGTGATACTGATAATCAGGCATCGATTTCAAGTTTCAACATCTACGCTACAAGCACGTAAAGCGCATAGATTATGCCAGGGATGTAGCCTAATACCGTCAACAATAGACATATCCAGAACTCCGCCTGCAATTTACACGGATAAAACATTAAATTCTGAGAGCTCACAACAACAGTCTCAAAGGCTCCGCATTTGGGGATTGGGATACGAGGGTGCGATATACCGGATAGGTGTCTACTACTCACTCCGATCCAGACAGATGGTAACACTTACCGAAAATGGATGAACCATACCAATGGTAACATACCATATTTGGTATGAAAAATAACTAAATTACCCTTACATCCACTACCTATTTACAACTTTACCATCCACTCACCCACTCACCAACTACTTTTTTAATCCACCTATTTACAACTTTACCATCCACTCACCCACTCACCAACTACTTTTTTAATCCACCTAAACTCATGTGACCCCAATCAATATTTCCTACTTTACCCCTCACTTTTCCACCTTTTCTTAAATAACCACTTTTTACTTATGTTTAAGTCTGTCTGGATCGGAGGGAGTAATAATTATGACAGATTCGATGGCATCAAATGATATTACTATTCACTATAATGAATAAAAAGATGCTAGGATCCCAAAAACTTGATTTTTAATAGTTCGGGTATTTTTAGAACATTTGACAAAGTTTAGGGATACCATTTGATATTTTCACAAAAACCGTAGGGGTACCACGTAGTAAAACCCTAAAAACAAAAAAAACCACGAGATTCGATCCTAACCTAAAACAAGCATGTAAACTCCTAAGACATGAACGGGGTATGCACTATGGAGGACGGATCTAGGTACACAAATCTCCAATGATCGAGACATACGCAATGGTGAAACTAGGGGGCAATATCAGGCCACCAAATTAATTTACAAGTTAAAATAACATACAGAATTGACGACCAAAGGTCGGATCATTTTTCAGTGCCAGTGATATCAGGTCAATTTGATTATGAGTTACGGAGTAGTTTGTCGCCAACGAGATCATACAACTATGATTTTTTTTGTTCAAATCGGATTATTTCGGATAAAGTCATTTCGGATTCGAAACTAATCTTATAGTGCGATCTAAAACAACAACTCCCTCCCTATGTCGTATGACAAGTTGACTGTAATTTTTAATTAAAAAATACATTTGATAAAGAAGAAAAAAAAAAAATCTTAACAAATGAAAGGGACGGAGGAAGTTGTAGAATAATCAAAGAAAAAGGATAAAAGAAGGTAGATATAATGTCGGTTTTTCTAAAATGTGCTGTAAGAACGACAAGGAAGTTAAGAAAGAAATTACCCCACAGCCATAGCGAAGGAAAACACCAACAGGAGGCAGCAAAATTGCAAGTATTACTTCCACAAATGTCTCTGATCCCATTTTTTTTCTCTTCTTTCTTCACTAATAAGTACGTACTCTTGGTCTGAGAGGTTTTTGCGTATATATCACACTTTTAGTAACTGTTTGGAAATTACAATTCAACCACGATTATGACGAAATATGGTTAATTTTGATTTATTTAAGAGGTTTAAACTTGACGAATTCTGGAGAAGACGCCACGTAGTAAATTTGCATGGCATGCCACCCACACGCGTCTTTTTATTTACACCCCCACGTACATTTCTAACTTGTTTCTGGACGATCAGCATTTTGGGCCGTCGGTTGTATTTCTTATGACCGGTAAAGCGTTGAGCAACCCGATTACTAAATAGTGATTCATTTATGAATAGGAAGTAACTCTCTACTCTTGCTTAAGATGGAAACTAAAAGACGTGTAAATACTATTGCATGGTGCTAATATATTTCACTAGGTAGTATCCCGCGCTTCGCGCGGCCTGTTTTAAAATTTTATTATTATAATTGAAAAAAAATAACATAATTTATATATGACCTTTAATATTTTTAACTAAAAATAAAAATAAATCAATTTTTCTCAAATTTAATTTTTTAGGTTTAACTTCAATGTTTTAAAATAAAATACATACCGTTTTAATTAAAACTAACTAGTTTTGGAGCCCGTGAAAATCACGGGATCATTAATAATTTATTGTTTTAATCGGCTTAAAGATTATGCAATACAAATGTTTTTCTTAACCAACAAATATTTAAGCGTTAGTTTAATTTCACTTTATTGATTAGATGAATTAGAGTTCTTACACCTGTAATTATAGATGGATAGTGAAAATAATTGCATATTTGATAAAAAAAAAAGTTGCTTAAGGTAACATTTTAAAATTATTGTGTATGTGTTGCAAGTACGAACTAAATTTTCAGCACCTAATAATGGATATACTTGTATATTACAACAATTTTACATTCCCTCAATTTCAATGGATTTTATACTTTTTAAAAATTTATGTCATATTTTAAAAATATGTAGAATGCCCTGTGCTGTAACACCAAATAAGTAAAAAATTTGTGTCACAAATTATTTTCGCGTACAATAGATTTATGGAAAATAGTAAGAGAGTGAAGTAAAAGAGTATTAACTTTAGAATTTCGAACAATTATTGGTAAAAATGAGCAAAATTAATTATGCATCTTATGAATGACACACATAACAAATATTTAGTCTATACAATATGTCACATAGGCGCTTCCACTTTGTTCAACCAAAAATATAAATAAATAAACATTCTTATACATTGTAAAAATAATTAGCTACAACTTAAAAATATCTCCTTAAACTATATTGGCAAAAATGTCTAAGCTTATTGACTTACTCGTATAATATTTTACACACTTTGAGTTATTTGATTTGTGACTAATTGAAGTCTTAACAAAAAAAATTAAGGAAAAAAAGGTGTTACGTGCAACATTAGTGCAACAAAGATAAATTGGGAAGAATTCACAAACTTTTGACAAAAAATCTTCCAAGAATTGGCGGATGTAATGTCTTATGTGGTTTCATTGAGATTTATACTACTATATGTAATTATACATACTACATAGTATAAAAGGAGTACCTGTCAAAAAATAAAAAGTCAATCAAACTATAATAATGAAATGTAAATCAAAACAGATTAATTTAATTCGTAGAATGAGCTACAATTAAATAAGAATATAAAATATATTGTAGCTACGTAAAGTTGTTAAAAAGTCAAGTTGAAATGATTAATTCAATTAGGATTTTATGTGAACCAAATAATTTTGAATTGAGTGTGGTAGCTTAAAGATGAAAAATCTTTAAAATAAAATCTCAAAAGTGTTTAAGGTAGAGAAGTCGAAACATTGTGGTAATGCAAGTGATGATAATTGTAGACAAAAATATGACCATGTGTATAGGTAGTATAAATGAGGAGAGGGAAGCCAAAAAATCAACTAAGAAAAGGATTTAGATGTCAAATTAGTAGAGTAAATTAATTATTAATAATTATTAATAGCTATAAAGATGAGAGGAAATTAAACTAAAAAGTTTATTGACATTTACATTCTTTTGTACAACATAAATTTTATTTTTATTTTCACTAATTATATGCATGTGACACATCACAATTTAAGATGACTTTTGATAGGAGACATCAGGGACGGAGCTATGCCTGGGCCGGATGGGCCATGGCCCGGGCAGACTCCAAAAGAATAATAAATAGACAAGTAGAAATTTAGTAGGTTTTACATTCTTGGCACAGTGGTAACTTGTGATAAGGCAAGTGGGCAGTATTCCTAGAGGTCAAGCGTTCGAATCTGGGAAAGAGTATTTTTTGAGTATTTTTTTTCCTGCGTATTTTGTCTCGCATGTTATACACTTAATACTTTATCCTTTAACCATTATTATATTTTATTAAAATTCCTTTTTGCCAACAATAAAATTTGTAACTAGTAAAGAAATATTTACATAATACAAGTATTTGAATAACAAGGAACAATTTTTATCTTTGCGAGTGCTCCTTGTATTGTAAATAATTTTACAATTTTAACCATCTCACCTTAAATAAACTATATAAACCATCTTATAGGTGTTTATTTGTTTCTAAGTTTGTCTTTCACATAATTATTGTTAAACTTTATAAAACACGGAGTAAATTTATCGAAGAAAACAATGTACTCGTATAATTTAAGTATTTAATTATGTGTTTAAGATGCGAGGTCTATGATACATGAGTATAAGTACCGATAAAATGGATCAAAGCGGCCCCGGTCATAATTTTGCCCTAGCTTCGTCCCTGGGAGACATTACTTAGTGAAATGCTTAGTTTTATCTTTTTAAAATATTGTATAGATTTTCCGTGAAAATCACGTGACTTTTCTAGCTCGTCATTAATAATTATTTGCTCACGTAATTTTTTTTATTTTCTTATAGTGTCTTGATACTTACATCATTCTTTATTGTTTATTTGTTATTGCATCATGTTTATATTATTCTTATTTGTTATCTATAGCCAAATGATATTGTATTTATTCGACATTTAAATGATATTTTTTCTAGTTTATAACTTTATTAAAATGATGATATCATTAAAATAGTAAGTAACATCAACCATAGTTATATTTTTTTTAAATAATAATTATATTGAAAAATTAAATTATTCTTCACTCATTTTCACTTAACCGTTGTAACATTTAATCAAATAAAAAAAATAAATGAGATGGATATAATAGATCGAGATAAAAAACATCGATATTACTGCAATATTCTCACTTCAAAAATTCAAAAATAAAAAAATATGTTACTATTTGATAGTCAAAGTACGAGCAAAATATAAATTTTATTCAATACATATGTAATATGTTGTTAATCCCAACAAATTAACTACACATTATTAATTAATGACTACATTAAAAAAAATTCCAAAACATTATATTGTTCTTAAATTAAGAATGTGTGAGACAAAAAAGTTAAGGGTACAATTTGGTCAAGCTAGAGTTTCATTCACCAAAGTTGGACATTCTTTCGCCACAATGGATGGTGATATATATTCGATCATCGATCATCAATAATCTCAAGTGTCATCATCAACATTCGACAACACCAAAAACGAACAATACGATATAAATGCTTGTTAATTATACATTCTCTTTTCTTCTATTTTTCTCTTATCTCTTCATTTCTCGTTCATTTCACCACAAAAGAAAGATATTTTTTTTAAAGTTCAATCAAATGAAAACAAATAGGTAAGCTAGATTCTCATTTACTAATCTTATTTTATAGGTAAAATTTGTTGATGGTTTCATAATTATGGAATATGAAAAGTTTGGTATTAAAGAAGAATAAATTGTAATTATGAAATAGAGTAATGTTTGGAAGATGAAAGTTTTCGTAGGATAAATGATTATAATATATTGATTACTACTTTGTTTTTTTGTATTCTGTTTTTAATTTATTTTTTCATTAATTTTTGATCTAGCATATAATTGTAACTACTCAATCTAGCATTTTTATGTTATTGTATAACTTGTATTACGTCACGTGTCTTTCTATTAGCTACTCAATCTAGGCTTTTTATATTATTGTATAGATTTCGAAAAAACAATTAATTTTGAATAAATTTTAAAGGATAATTAAACAATAAAAGTGGAATGGAGAAGGTCTCGTTTAAATTCACCATGAACACAAAATTATAAATATAATTATTTTAGTTTACTTACTAAATATATTGCTAAGCAATGCAATTTGTGTTTTTTTTATAAAATCTTATCCTTTACGTGAAATAATTTCATGAACTAAATACATGGTATTACTACCCTTTTAAAATTCTATTATTAGTCTATAATTTCAGTTAAGTATTTACAAAATTTGTATGTAAATTACTTAAATTAAATAAATATTTATTTTCCAAATATATATATATATATATATAACTGGGTTGAAACGCTGTGGATGCGCCACGTGTTAACCCAGCATTAAATATAAGTATTAATTACAGCTGAACATTAAATATAAACATAATAAATGTTGTATAAATCTCAGCAAAATATATTATAATTTAATAAATTTAATTATAAAATTAAATTAAATAATTATGGTGATTTGATACTAAATTTATTAAAAAATTATTTTGATATAAATTTTAAAACGTGAATAATTATGTTCATTGCGAAAAATATTTCAAATTGAGTATAATTTTCATTATATTTTTTTTTTGGTGCGCATTTTCATTATATTTATTGAAATATTTTTATTTGTAGAGATGATTAAAGTGAGTGTCTCATAATGTTTTATGTTTACGTAAAAAAATATTTTGAGAAAGTTATAAAACTTAAACCATTGAATCCTAAGAAAAATATATTTGGAAGAGTCATTGTATTTCTTAAAAACATAACTTAAAAAAACTACTAAAAGATACTCCCTCCTATTCTCTATGTTATTCCACAATTGTTTTTGGGTAGAATTTAGTGGGGTATGATATGTGTATGTAAATGAAAGTAAGAGAGAGAATGTGGGTCATAAGATATTGTAACCACAAAAGATAGACAAATAAGGAAAGTGGAAGATCTTAGTGAATTTGCCGTTTTAGGAAATGTGGAAGATGTTAGAGAATAGGAGGGAGTAAGTTTTTACGTGGAAATGAAAAAAAAAAAATATAATGCGAAAAACTGAATATATGTGAGATTTTGATAGGTTTAAATAGTGTGATAACGAGTATGTATATACACAATGATCGCGAGTGCTTTTAATAATCAAGACAAAAGTAATGATTATAAAATAATATAGTATTATAAACGACATGAAAAGTAGAAAAAGGGTTATATTTTTCTTTAATATCTTCAATTAAAATATTTATACGTCGAGTATAAATATTAATCATGACTAGCTAAATATTACTTTTAGTTAAATATTTTATATGTTATCTTCTAAATACTTTGAAGTTAAACCTCAAAAAATATTATTTAAGAAAGTTTAACCTATTTTATTTACAGGTAAACTCTTAAACATCATTTATATATAGTTGTTTAAAAATACAAAAAGTGCAATTCTTATAGATATGTTTGAGACATAGCACATGTAAGACACAATGAAATCATTTGAATAAGTTGAGTTTGAACTCTATATGTTTGATACATAAATATCACACGTTATACATAAAATTATATTCACATTATTTTGAACAAATATTAATTGATTTAGAACATAACGTATAGTGAAATGATATAATTTGAGAACTTAATGTTGATTGTTGCATTATTCGAATAAATTTTATTTTAATTAATATGATATTTGATCAGCCATAAAATAATTTATAAACATTGATCATGCATAATTAATTATCACTTATCTATAAAATACTATTAAAAGGCTAGCCTAAAAATGCC
Source organism: Silene latifolia (assembly GCF_048544455.1). Classification (NCBI taxonomy): domain Eukaryota; kingdom Viridiplantae; phylum Streptophyta; class Magnoliopsida; order Caryophyllales; family Caryophyllaceae; genus Silene; species Silene latifolia. The sequence goes on along the minus strand of NC_133526.1, from coordinate 13,533,351 downwards.
ACATAGATAATGCCACATAGGATGAAAAAAAGCCACATACACAATAATAATATGACTTGGCAAACTAATATGACATGCATTATCAATTTATTATTATATTGCATTAATTTAATTCACTTATTTTCTTTAAAAATCCATCCATATTCCATTAGTTTTAAATTTAATTAACTAAAAAAAACTATAATAAAAAAATACGCATTAACTATAAGTTAATAATTTCAAGATATTTCATATGGAGTAGTATTATATGTATTCGAAATAAAAAAAACTGAATATATAAGAAATTAAGAACGAAAAAAGAATAAATGAAGTTAAAAAAAAAAGTGTATTGTCACTAATTCACTATTGTGTTTTTTTTTTTGAAAGGCATTAATTCACTATTGTTATTACTAGAAAAAAACAATAATATACATAACTTTGTTGTATATAGAAGATGTTTTACATAACTAATTAATCAACAAATGAGTATTAAAGATCATATAAAATATTTTCTTAGGAAAATATAAAATATTTGGAAAATAAATATTTATTTAATTTAAGTAATTTACATACAAATTTTGTAAATACTTAACTGAAATTATAGACTAATAATAGAATTTTAAAAGGGTAGTAATACCATGTATTTAGTTCATGAAATTATTTCACGTAAAGGATAAGATTTTATAAAAAAAACACAAATTGCATTGTTTAGCAATATATTTAGTAAGTAAACTAAAATAATTATATTTATAATTTTGTGTTCATGGTGAATTTAAACGAGACCTTCTCCATTCCACTTTTATTGTTTAATTATCCTTTAAAATTTATTCAAAATTAATTGTTTTTTCGAAATCTATACAATAATATAAAAAGCCTAGATTGAGTAGCTAATAGAAAGACACGTGACGTAATACAAGTTATACAATAACATAAAAATGCTAGATTGAGTAGTTACAATTATATGCTAGATCAAAAATTAATGAAAAAATAAATTAAAAACAGAATACAAAAAAACAAAGTAGTAATCAATATATTATAATCATTTATCCTACGAAAACTTTCATCTTCCAAACATTACTCTATTTCATAATTACAATTTATTCTTCTTTAATACCAAACTTTTCATATTCCATAATTATGAAACCATCAACAAATTTTACCTATAAAATAAGATTAGTAAATGAGAATCTAGCTTACCTATTTGTTTTCATTTGATTGAACTTTAAAAAAAAAATATCTTTCTTTTGTGGTGAAATGAACGAGAAATGAAGATGATGGGGCATATTCTGCACCGCTGACCGAGTCAACATATTGAGCAAGGTCAAAGATATCCACAGCAAGTCAACGACTTAGACGGCCTAGCCGATGCATCCCATCGGCCTGTCAACTTGGGTCCCGGCTAGGCCACTAGCCAGCCGAGGCACATATCCGCGTACTCATATCCAAGACCCCTCGGTCGGCCTGCCATAGGTCCACCGGCCGAGGGCAGAACGGTCTTTCCACCTGCTAGCCACTTGGCCACTACGTGACAAAAGGTGAAGGTCTATAAATACTCCTCAACCTTCATTGAGGAAAGGATCCACAAATTAACCTAATAACCACTGTTCATCTGGTAATATCTTCCTTATCTCTCTACAATACGCGTTTAGTCAAGTAACATATACTTACCTCTCTAAGTTTACTGACTTGAGCGTCGGAGTGAGTACGCTCGGCCAAAGCCGAGCCCTCAGTTTGTTCATCGTTTCAGGAGAGATCAAAGGAGGATTCAAGCAAAGACGTCATTCTACAAGCTACAAGTGGTAACAAATATCTGCTCTGGAATTACACCCGGAACAATTGGCGCCGTCTGTGGGAAGAGACACTAGAAGCTAGTCACATTCATTTCCCAAACAACAAAAACAAAAACACAAAAACCCACCCCAAAAAGCTAAAGAAGATGTCGAAACAACAAGAGGTAGTCGCGACCGACGAAACCGCATTCTACCAAGATGATACTTTTCACAATTCTGGAGTCGTGCAGCCCTCCACCGGCGGAGTAATCCAACCGGAATTCGGAATGCCAATAATACCAGACACGCCGCTGCCCGCCAACCAGGTCACCATCATGGGACACACGTGGACACAAAGAAAATCGAAGGTGCTCCTGGACCTAATTGGGAGTACGCCGGCTCACGCTGTCACGCCGACGGGAGCCGCATAAACCGTCCAAGAGACCAGGGCCCAGAAAGTGACTCCAAGAAACTTGAACGGAGCACTGGGAGAAGCAGATCATGCCAAGACGCCGGAGGAGCCCAAAGTGCTAGTGGTGGACCTGAGCCCTCCCCGTACTCACGAGAGGACAGCGTCGCCGCAGCACCGACGAGGTGCAGACCGGGGGAGCCAGAGAAGCCCGACTCAACAGAGTCGGAGAAGAAGCCCAAGTCGAAGAAGAAGTCCTTCCCGCTACGAGGAGAGGAGCCGGACTAGGAATGCGAGGAGCCGATCGTCGCGTGTCATTCGACACGTGGTCAGACAGCCCCTCAGTGATTATGTCCTTGACACCGCCGTGCCAACTAAGCTGAAGTTGCCGGTATTCACATACAAAGGAGACAGTGACCCCACCGACCACGCCGAGGCTTTCGAGTCTTACATGTCGGTATGGGAACAGCCCGATGAGGTCTGATGCCGAGTCTTCCCAACGACTCTGCATGGGATGGCTCAAAATTGGTATAAGGGGCTTCCCGACGGCTCGGTATACTGTTTCGCCGACCTAAGAGACGCCTTCGTAGCCCAGTACTCTTGCAACAAGAGGAGAGCCGTGGAGACGTCGGACCTCCTAACTATCAAACAGGAGGAGGGCGAGTCTCTACGGAACTATGTAAAGAGGTTCGACGGCGAGGTTCAGCAGATTAGGGAGATCAATCCCGAGCTGGCGGCTTTCGCACTGATGAAAGGTCTTCCAAGGGGAGACTTAAAAGATGAGCTCATCAAGTACGGGGGCCTAGGCCTAGACGCCGCTAGGAAGATGGCCGACCAGGCCATCAAGGTGGAAGATTACAACAAAACCTGGGTAGGCCACAGCGAGACATTACACTCAGAGACGAGGAGCCACCGGGAGGACAACCCGGATGAAAGGCGCCGTGACGACAATAGGTCACGGTTCGACAAGTCCGCCAGGAAACAGAACTCGGCGGGCGCCGGGGGGAGCTCGGCACCATACTACCGAAAGCAGTACAATGATCACACCCCCCTGGTCGTATCCGCCGCAGAGGTCTTCGCCCTGAGCAGAAGCGAGGGTCAGAAGTGGGAACGGCCCCCTAAGCCGAGGGGCGACGGTGACACAAGCCAGTACTGCGAATACCATGGCTACACCGGCCATTTAACGAACGATTGCCGGCATCTGAAAAATGCCATTGAGGAACTGATCCGGAAGGGGAGCCTAGGCAAGTACATTGCCGGAGGCCAAAGAGAAGACGCCGGCGGATCAAATAAGAAATCCGTCTCAGAACGGGTAGGAGTAATCAATGTTGTCATCGGGGGCAGCGAGAACGGTGAGTCCACTCGTGGGTACAAACGGCACCTGAATGAGCTATATCAGGCCATCAACTTTGTGCCCAACACAACAACCCCCGCTTCCAACATCCCCGATATGACCATCGGGAAGAAGGACTACGATGGAGTCGTCGCTCCTCACAGCGATCCACTTACAGTCCACCTGGACATAGCCAACCACTTGGTGAAGAGATGCCTAATTGACACAGGGGCCTACACGAACATTATGTATGGAGATTGCTTTCTCAGCCTCGGTCTGAAGGTTGAAGACTTGACCCCCTGCACCGGCCCGTTGTACAGCTTTTCTGGGGCCGGCCTGGCGCCCCTGGGGTCAATCAGGCTGCCAGTAATGTTTGGGGAACGAGGTGCAGCCAGGAACGTTATGTCGGAGTTCATGGTCATTGACGGTTCATCCGCCTACAACGTCCTCATAGGTCGAGTCACTCTGAGTGAGGCTGACGCAGTGATGTCCATCCGGGCCCTAACTTTGGTGTATGTCTCGGACCGGGGGGAGGCGCATAAGCTCGTCTCGAAGAACGAGGAGGATCCCGGTTTATGGGAGGTTTACGCTAACGGCCCCTCCACGACGAATAGCTCGAAGGCCGACATCGTTATTATCAGCCCAAACGGGGACGTGTTTGAGCACGCCATGAAGCTTACCTCATTGACCTCAAACAATGAATCCAGGTACGAGGCGGTGATAACCGGAGTTGAGCTAGCTAAAACCGCCGGGGCAGAGCGTATCATGGTGAAGACAGATTCACTCTTAGTGACCAACCAGATCAGAGGAGAGTGCGAAGCCCGGGACTACGGGACGATAAAGTATCTAGAGAGGGTGAGAGATGGCGCTTCGGAACTCAAAACCTTCCAGATACAGTACACCCCCAGATCCGGAAGCGACCGGACCATCGGCATGGTCGAAGGAGCAGAGACCGAGGAGGTAGAGATTGATCCGGGCCGCACCGTAACCGTCGGTGTCAACCTGGAACCCAAATTCAGAGCCGACCTCCTGGACCTGCTGAAGAAGAATAAAGATGTTTTCGCCTACTCAGCGGCCGAGATGCCAGGCGTGAGCCGGGAGGTGATTATTCACAAGCTGAACGTACTCTCCACCGCTCGCCCAGTCAAGCAGAGGATGAGGAACTCTTCGGCCGAGAAGGATGAAGCGATCAAAGCCGAAGTAGATAAATTACTAGCGGCGGGTTTCATCATGCCTTGTACTTATCCTGAGTGGTTAGCCAATGTTGTAATGGTGAAGAAGTCGTCGGGGGCATGGAGAATGTGTGTAGACTTTACCAACCTTAACAAAGCATGCCCCAAAGATTGTTATCCCTTGCCTCGAATAGATAGTTTAATAGACGCCACGGCAGGCTACACCATCTTGAGCTGCTTTGGACGCCTTCTCAGGGTATCACCAGGTATTCATGGCCGAGGAAGACATGCCTAAATGCGCATTTATCACTGCTAACGGCACATACATGTACAAAATGATGCCGTTTGGTTTGAAGAACACCGGAGCAACGTACACAAGGCTGGTGGACAAAGTGTTCCAAAATAAAAAAGGACGGAACATTGAGGCTTACGTCGATGATGCTATTGTAAAGAGCAAGTCTGACAGCGAGCACTTGGCCGATTTACACGAGACATTTTGTTCACTAAGGAAATACAAGATGAAGCTCAACCCAATGAAGTGCAACTTCGGTGTCCGGGCAGGTAAATTCCTAGGTGTACTCGTCGGTGCGGAGGCATTGATGCCAATCCAGACAAAGTCCGAGCAATCCTAGACCTGCCGGAACCAAGGAATCGAAAAGAGGTTATGATGCTGACCGGGAGAATGGCGGCTCTCGCCCGTTTCATCTCTCGGTCAGCCGACAAGAGCACCCCATTCTTCAAAGTGTTGAAGGGGAATAAAGACTTCAGCTGGGGGGAGGAACAGAGCACAGCTTTCAAGCAACTAAAAGCTCATCTTCAGACTCTCCCAACTCTGTCCAGGCCGACACTGGGGGAGACGCTATACCTATACATAGCAGTTACCTCGGCCACGGTCAGTGCCGTGATCATCAGGGAAGAAGACAAACAGCAACACCCAATCTACTTTGTCAGCCATACACTATTGCCCGCCGAGAGAAATTACCCACTAATTGAAAAAGCAGCTTTCGCCGTCGTCGTTGCCACAAGGAAGTTAAAACCCTACTTCGACGCTCATCCCGTGACGGTCCTAACCGACCAGCCTTTGGAAAAAGCTTTGGAGAAATTCGAACAATCCGGTAGGCTTATCAAATGGACGGTGGAACTCTCGGCTTCGGCATTCAAAGTACAAACCAAGGCCTTCGATAAAGGGGCAAGCACTTGCGATTTCTGGCCGAATGCACGTATCAAGAAGAACCAAACCCAGGTGTATGGGAGGTTTACACCGACGGCTCCTCCACGACGAACAGCTCGGGAGCCGGCATCCTTATCATCAGCCCAAACGGGGACGAGTTCGAATATGCCTTGAAATTCACCTTCTCGGCCTCGAACAACGAGTCCGAATACGAGGCGGTGATAACCGGAGTCGAGCTAGCTAGGGCTGCCGGAGCGTAACACATTGTGTTAAAAAGCGGACTCACCGTTGGTTACTAACCAAATCGGAGGGAGTTTGAGGCTCGGGACGACGGGATGGTAAGATACCTGGAAAGGGTAAGAGCTGACATAGCAAAATTGAAATCTTTCCAAATCCAATGCGTTCCCAGATCTGAGAACAACCGGGCCGACGCTCTCTCAAAACTTGCCAGCTCAACCATCAAGAATGTCAGCCGAACCGTGCTGGTAGATATCAGGAATACGAAGAGTATCAATGAGGATGTCGGCATGGTGGGCAACGTAGAGACCGAAACAACGTGGATGACTCTGATAATGAAATACAAAGTTACAAGTGAGTTGCCGGAGGACCGCAATCTCTCGGCCAAGATAAAAAGGATCGCCGCCAGGTACTTGGTGTTCGAAGGGGAACTGTACAGAAGGTCCGTAATAAGACCACTCTTGAAATGTGTCGGTCCGACCGACGCAGAGCTAATACTGACAGAGATTCACGAGGGCATATGCGGACACCACATGGGGGCAAGAACACTAGCCCACAAAGCTCTCGAGCGGCTACTCGGCCCACCATGCTTCAAGACTCGAACGAAGACCAAGAAGTGCACGAAGCGCGGATGCATGCCCCGGTGATACATGCTCCCTCCCGAGACCTACAACCGGTGCTTAGCCCCCTTCCTTTCGCACAATGGGGGATGGATATGCTAGGGCCGTTTCCAACGGCCTCCGGAGGAAGGAAGTTCTTGATCGTCGCCGTTGATTACTTCACCAAATGGGTTGAAGCGATAGCAGTACCGGCGAAAACCACAGCGGCCGTCAGAAAGGTAATCTGGGAAAATGTTATAACCCGATTTGGATTGCCCCAAGTCATGGTATTTGACCACGGCCGAGAATTTTGGAGTGACCTGATAATGAACTGGTTAGAAGAGCTTGGTATCAAGTTTGCATACTCCTCCGTCACGCCACCCACGAAGCAACGGACAAAGGAGGCGACCAATAAGACGATCCTCACGGTTTGAAGAAGACAGTGGAAGACCTTAAAGGAAGATGGGCCGATGAACTACCCGGCGTCTTGTGGTCCCTACGAACCACGGAAAAAGAAGCAACGGGGTACACTCCTTTCCACTTAGTCTACGGATCCGAAGCAGTCCTACCAATTGAAGCGACGGTGCCAACATTCAGAACGGCTACTTTTAACCGATCGAAAATGAGGAAGGCCTTAAAGCCTCCCTAGATCTGGTCGAAGAAAGCCGAAATACAAAGACGCCTCAACTTGGCAAGATACCAAAACCGGATGAGAAGAGCCTACAACCGAAGAGTCCACAAGAGGGACTTAAAAGTAGGAGATCTAGTCCTAAGAAAGTCGGCCGCCACCAACAAAGGAAATATTCATGGTAAACTAACGGCCAATCGGGAGGGTCCTACAAGGTGGTTGAAGAAATGAGGCGGGTACATACCGGCCGACAGACATGGAGGGTGTGCCTTTGATGAGCCATTGGAACACCGACAACTTAAGAAAGTACTTTGTATAGCGGCGGAGGTGTCCAAAACCAATGTGGACACCCCAACGCGTGATCATAAATGAAGAAACAACCAAGTTTTCCATCCAAGTGCTTGTCCCCTCCATAATTGCCACCCAAAAAGAAGAATTGCTATCGAGCCGTAACCCCGATTACCTCGGCTACTTGCCGAGAGCGACGGGAACACAACGACCGGTATGCTAGAAGAATTGCTATCGAGCCGTAACCCCGATTACCTCGACTACTTGCCGAGAGCGACGGGGACACAACGACCGGTATGCTAGAAGAATTGCTATCGAGCCGTAACCCCGATTACCTCGGCTACTTGCCGAGAGCGATGGGGACACAACGACCGGTATGCTAGAAGAATTGCTATCGAGCCGTAACCCCGATTACCTCGGCTACTTGCCGAGAGCGACGGGGACACAACGACCGGTATGCTAGAAGAATTGCTATCGAGCCGTAACCCCGATTACCTCGGCTACTTGCCGAGAGCGACGGGGACACAACGACCGGTATGCTAGAAGAATTGCTATCGAGCCGTAACCCCGATTACCTCGGCTACTTGCCGAGAGCGACGGGAACACAACGACCGGTATGCTAGAAGAATTGCTATCGAGCCGTAACCCCGATTACCTCGGCTACTTGCCGAGAGCGACGGGGACACAACGACCGGTATGCTAGAAGAATTGCTATCGAGCCGTAACCCCGATTACCTCGGCTACTTGCCGAGAGCGACGGGGACACAACGACCGGTATGCTAGAAGAATTGCTATCGAGCCGTAACCCCGATTACCTCGGCTACTTGCCGAGAGCGACGGGGACACAACGACCGGTATGCTAGAAGAATTGCTATCGAGCCGTAACCCCGATTACCTCGGCCACTTGCCGAGAGCGACGGGGACACATCGGTCAATACATCAAAGATGTTACACAGTTGAGATATGCATTCAAACTGACTCGGCCATATCAAAGGTAAAAACGAAGGCACTCAATTGATAACGCAAGAAAAACAAAGAATTGTGATCAAAGCCTCGGCCAAGCCAAAGGCCAATAGGACAAACTTTGTTAAAAATAATTGAAAGAGGAATACAGACGACGGCCGTCCCCATAGGGGTAAGCCTAAACACAACCTACCAAGAAAGTTTTTACAAACAAGGAAAAGAAAAGCAAAAGGTTACAATCATATCAATTGAAGCGCCAAAAGTTGGCAGGGAGGAAAGGCTCAATAGTTGGCCCCCGAACAGCTAAAGCTATCCGAGATGCCGGGTGAGTCTGGTGACGACCGCCCGTCTCCCTATGCTCGTTCTTCGCCCTCCATCGAGGCAAGAAAGATCTTCGGTGGGCGGCTCAAGAGAAGGCTCGACATTTTCGAGCGCCTTTAGCCTCTCAGCCTCCTTTTCGGCCTCCTTTGCATCATAGGCCGCCTTGGCCAACGCTATCTGAGCCGCCTTCGCCGCCTCCGCCTTCTCAGCAGCCGCTGCTTCCGCAGCATCAGCCATCTCATCCAGGAGCTGATCAAATTTATCCCACGGGAAGGAGCCGTCGGGGATGAGCTGTCTGATTGCCTCCCTGGTCGCCTCCTCGGCCTGGTCCCGGAATTGGACGCACATTTTAGGGAGGAGATCATCTTGAAGCATTTCAATATCCTTCTCTTTTTGAGCAAGGATAGCCTGTGCGTCCCTGAGCGTCTCCGCCTGCTTCTGGAACCGATCCTCCCACTCGTCTCTCTTGGCAACCACAGCGTCGTAGGCGCCCTTATACCTGTCCCGCTCCTCCATCATCTTGGCCGTGGCGCCATCAGCATCCTCAACCTTGGCCCTCTCGGCCCTCAGCAGCTTCTCAGCTTCCTCCACACGCTTCTCGGCAGCAAGGAGATCCCGCTTAGCCTTCCCGGTTTCCCCCCTCGCAGCAGAGAGATCAAGCTTAAGCTTTGCGATCGTGTGGCACGTATTGGGCCATGGTCCTCTCCTGCTCCATGACGTGGGAACCGGCTAGACGGATCCACTTCCCCAACCTCTTATATATCCTCTCACCCTCCGCCACGAGCTCGGTGGGAGGAATTGTCTGAGCTGAGGAGTCAACGGTGATATTTCTATCACCCGCCTTCTCAATAACCTTCTCAGGCTGCTTCCCTGATTGCCGTTCAGTCAGAACGCCGGCTGCCGATGATGGATCTACAAAAAATTTACACAGGGCATCCATGTCACCGTGCATTGACACATCAGAAAGTCTGTCATCAGGAATGTCCAACGAACCGGCTAAATCCGAACCACAAGTTAGATCCGTACCAGTTTGGACCCTCTTAGTTGGAGGGCTGGTTGAGGCAGGCTTCTCCCCGGCAACGGTGGAAGCGGACGGTGGCTCTTTCCTCTTCTTCGGAGAAGGGACCTTAGCAACGGTCACCTCCCCCTCAGTAATATTGATGACCTCCACATGATCCTTTTGGACCACCGGGGTCGAAGAGGGAGTTGGCATTGATACCGCCGCCGACTTGGACGCTGCCTTCTTTGATCTCTTCGGCACGCCTCCGAGAACCCGTGCATGGGCCGTCTCCTGATCCAACCCCCTCGTCTGCTTATCCATGACTTCGTTGGGGGCTAGTCTACGATCACGAAAATCAGCCGTAGGACGCCGCTGTAAGACCTTCCCGTCCTTGTCAAGCCCTAACCTCTCCAAGTCCCTCTCAGACAGATCCTGACCAAACCGATCTGCAAGAAATCAAACAAGAGTTACATAAAAGAAGTAAAACAAGGCTCCAAAAACAGGAATATAGCAAGCAAAGGTGGGCCTAACACCGACCCCACTCACCCTGGTTGAGGGCCGGTATGAGGCCGACGCGGCAAAGCAGCTCGTCTTGAAGAATGATCTGAGTCGGGGGCAACCATCCTTTCTCAGCGTCAAACAAATGCATCGCCCGCTTCTCATCCGCGGCAAGGGGGACCAACGAAGCGTCCATCTTAGCCTTACCCCGGGAGGTACATTTCTCGTATTCTTCCCGGTCCTCACACCGTAAGTAAACGGGGCTCTGGAAAGACCGAGGCAATGGGTAGTCCTCCGGCACTTGGACGTACACCCATCGCCCTTGCCTGTCTTTGCAAGAAGTAAGTTTGTTCACGGAGACATAGCCTGGCTCTGTCTGTACGCTATACCACCCCACTTTGCCGGCTTTCGACGGCCGAAGACTATGGAGTCGGCGGAATAAGTTAACCGTAGGGGTCTCCCCCTTGAAGAGACAGAGCCACACAAAGCCAACTATCGTCCTCATGGCCAACGGATGCAGTTGGGCCACGACAACGTTCATAGCCTTTATGATGGCCGCGACGTGTTCGTTCAAAGGAAACCGGAGCCCATACTCCAGGTGCCTGATATATACACCGATATGCCCAGGGGGAGGGCAACAGACCGCCTGACCCTCCTCAGGAATAACGATTTTATACCCCTCACCAAAGAAGAAATGACCTCCGAAAAGAGTCCCACCGGAGGAGCTGGCGAATTTATTAGTCCAGACACGGTCAAGACCAGTCGTGCAGGCCTCGCCTTTAGTTTTTAGTTTGAGTTGATTTGAGATAATGTATTCGCTAACTCTTTATACTTTAATAAATGTTGTTTGGAAATTGTAACTTTGATATACTAACCTCGGGAAACCGAGATGGTAACAGCCTTTCATGTTAGGGTAGTCCTTGGTAAGGTACCTTGGTATGAGGGGGTGTTATAAAGTGGTATCAGAGCCGATGATTCCGGCACCTAAAACAAATGAACCCAATGAACTTAGGGAGTCTAAATAAAATAAACCCGGGGAGAGTTGTTTGGAGCTACCGCAAGGACTTGGGAGACGTCCCGAAGTCGCATTAAGGCCCTTACGATCTCAAGCCGGTCACATGGGGGGGAAAACTGTTGTATGCTTGAGTTCTATGAGTGTGATATCTATAGTTTAAATCTTGTGCATGGTTGGATGAAATGATGAAAGAAGTGGAATGTGATAGTTGTTGAAAGATGCATCGAAGATTTTTCATGTTAAACTTTGAGAAGGAATATGTTGGCATGTTAAGTGTTGGAACATGGTAAAATATGAAAGGTGAATTGTGAATTTGTATCTGATTGATATTGATTATGAAGAATGTGATCATGTTATCTGTTTAATACAATGTTGAGCATGAAGTATGGTAGTGGTACATGTGCATATGAACATGATGATTTTAATGCTTGATTGTTGGTAGAAGCATGTGATTAAGGTCATGCGTCTATATATGTAAATGTCGTGTTTAGTTTTAATGTGAGTATGATAAATGTTCAACTATTTACTGGTTTTTAGAGGTATTGAATTATTATTGTTGCCTTATGTATGTTCAAGTTGTTTTGGCTTAGGAAACTTGATTTGTATAAAGAACGATTAGGGAAGGGTTGTCTTAAAACTGTCATAAGTCGAGTTCTGGAAATGATATTGCCGTGATTCCAAGTTGAGGTGATAACTTGTCCTCTTACGATTCTAACGATAGGTCACACGCCCAAAATGACCAAGTAACGAGTGAGATGTGACTGTTTTACGAAAACTGGTCGGTGCTGAGAACTGCGCCGATACTCGACCGAGTAGTCCATACTCGGCCGAGTATCTTTTATACTCGACCGAGTATTCCATATTCGGCCGAGTAATCTCTCGGTGATAATACTGTTTAGCGTCTGGAGTCGTGAACTCGGCCGAGTAGTCTCATACTCGACCGAGTAAGGTCTACTCGGCCGAGTATTCCCAATACTCGACCGAGTAATCCTTATGCGACAATTGAGTTTGCTGCAGAGTCGAAAACTCGACCGAGTAATATAGTTACTCGACCGAGTACCTTGTACTCGACCTAGTATGTTATGTACTCGACCGAGTACCTCTTTGGGCTGCCACTTTGAGTCGGTGGCTATGTTCTTACTTTTGTTTTGAGTCGGTGGCTATGTTCTTACTTTTGTTTTGAGCCGGTGGCTATGTTTTTACATTGTTTTGAGTCGTAGGGTATATACACATGTATGTTTTGAGTCTTAACGCATTCTTTTATATGTGAGGCGGTCTTGATACGTAAGTTACCGGAAGTTATGACATGGAGAATGACGGCTTATGAGGGACATGTGTTGGGTAAGGAAGACATGTGTTAATGTGGTTGTGAAGGATAGTGGAAAAAGAAAAGGGAAGAATGATGAGCTAATCGAGGTAAAGAGCATGTTTTGTGAGATATGATGAGTGATATAGTCGTGTGTTGAGTAGTATAAAAGTAAGTGTATATGGGCAAGGGTGATGTAAGTGTAAAGAAGCATGAGAATGAAAGACTGAGATAAGGGATACGAATAGTGGCATATTTGGATGTGTAAGGATTTATGGAGGAAGACAACTAGGATAGAGTTGCATAAGGATATATGTAATGGAAGGTTTTTGTAAGAAGATAGGAAAGAGAGATATATAGTGAACTTAAAGGAAGTTATGTCGCGATGTGGATTTGTAGAAAGTGGCTAAGTTTGGGAAGTTGGAATATCAAGGGGTGAGCCTAGTGTGTAATTCTTTGGACAAACGGTATGAAGTGAATTTTGGTTTCTAGAGATGCGAAAGGGAGATACGACTAATTGAAGAGTAACTGTTAGTGCGTGGACTTGATGGTGACAAGGGTGAGTGTGAAGCAAGATGAGAGATGATAAAAGATAAGAATGATAAGATATTGATATGAATTAATGGAATTAGAGTTGTAGAGCTATGAAAAATAAACAAATGACTAAAGGGTTAGGTAGAAAGAGAAAGGAGATGACTTATTAATTGGCATTATTGAGTAAAAGGAGAGAAAGAGAGATGGAAGTAAGTTGAGAGAACGTTGACCGGAGTTAAGGAGCATGAAGGTAGGAAATTATGAAATGTACGATATCCCCACTAGAGGGTGTGAGTTAATGGTTATATAGGAGAGCAGGACGACGTGTTAGCTGTGAGTTTCGAGGTATTAAGGGAATAAGAAGCTTGTGGAGTGTTGCAAGATCTGAGATTTTGGTGGGGAGTTAGGTAGCGATATGATAAAGGATAGAATTGGGAATAATGTTGAGGTATGTTTTGTTGATGGATTGGATGTTCGTATTTGGGATGATAACCAAAGAGAGGAAACAGATTGTTATATTAAGAAGTGATAGTAAGAGAGTAGTCACATGAAGGATGTTGGTGTCATAGTAGTGTCACTAGTGGCTGAGGGTGATGTTACTTTAGGGAAGTTAGTTGTTCTAATGAGATTGATTTTGTGGAGGTGGTTAGTATGTTTGGTTGTGAGGAAGTACAAGATGTGGATATACGAGGTGTTGGCTGGAAGTTGAGTGCGATGTTATGGCTACATTTGGGAGGGGTGATAATTGTGTGTAAGAGAAGATATGTTAGGAAGGGCACATGAGTTAAGTCCGGATAAGAGATATTCATTGTCAAGTGGTAACTTACGTGATCAGGATTGACTAGTTGGATGTGATTATGGGTCTAAGAAATATATAAATGTTTGTGTGAGGTTGTGACCTCACGAGAAGCGATATGGTGTGATAGTTATAATGTTGTTATCAGAATGTTAGTAAGATATGTTGGATACGGTAACTTAATGGAATGATGATCAAAAGTCATAGTTTGGGTGGTCTGACAAGACTGGTTATACTTGCATGTGTATTCATGATATATGTTTATTCCATGAAAAAGTATGGATGGTATGCATGAGATTCTTGTCTATTTATTCCGTATGATATATGGTGTTGTGATCCGGTAAAAGCGGTCTTGAGCAAGTTTTCTTGTCCGAGATGTTATATTGAGTCGGTGTTTATGGGATTGTGTATGTTGTGATGTCTATCGGTGTGGTTGTGGTGCCTCGGGTGGTGATCAAGACACGGTACTTAGTATTGTGATGCGGGTATTTTTCGCTGGGTCTGCGGCTGTTGGTGGCGGTGTTGCGATGCCGTCACCGATTGTGGTGGAGTAGGTGAGGTGATTATGATACGAGTTTGAAAGTTCATACCGATTAAACATAGATTGTTGTTTTATTTTTTCTTTGTTCCTTGTGAGTTTTGGTTGAACATGTAGATTGTTGTTTTGTTTGTTGATGTTTCTTACCGATTTCGGTTTGGGAATGAGAGTAGAGTAGGATATGAAAGAGAGTTGTATATGTTTTCGTTGTTGTCATGGTATAGTGATATTTACGGTTGATGGGACACGGTTGTGAGAAGTTATTCTGATAATTTTGATCTTATTTTAAGATGAGGCATCGGTAGTCATTGTCATGGCAGGTGATTCGTGGAATATGTGTTGTAATGATCTGAAAGCGGCAGGTGGTTCATAATCTTTTGTTGAGATAGTAAGTGCAGGATATTGGGAATTGGTGTCATGTTAAGTTATGTATGAGTTTTGCGGTAATGAAAGAAAAGAACTTGAGGATCTAGTGTGAGTGTACGTAACAAGTGTGGAGTGTGAGTTATGCTTTTGGTGATATGAGTTTTATATAGTTTATATAGAGAGGTGTGTCATGTTGCGGTAATGTGGAAGAGTTGAAGTTTTGGGTTAAGTTAAAGATTTTGAGGTATAGGTTAGAGGATGTGACGAGTGAATTGAAGGATGAGAGTTGTTTAAGTAAGAGAGCCTAAGATATATGCATGGCGACTGTTCAGATTATAAGTGGTTATCTTTGACATGCGGTGGTGATGAGGATAATGAGAAGATATAGCTAGGATTTAGTATTAGTGAGTTACGAGGACGTAACATTTATCTTAAGAGGAGTAGGATGCGATAAAAGAGATTTTGATGGTTGTGCATATGGTACTATAATTGGAAGTAGAGTGTTGGTGTAGCATAAAGGACGGATATTTGTTTTGATTTTTATTAAAGGTCATGACCGTGCTTGTAGTAGTTCGATGTTTAGGAATGAGAGAATATTTCAATAGTGTTTGAGTTGAATGATGATGATTATGAGTCCGATAGTTTTGTGATTGGAAGATGATATTTATGTGTTTGAGTAAACTTCGAGGACGAAGTTCGTTTTAAGGATGGTAGAATGTAACATTCCGTTTTGATGGTTGATCTTCTTTTGTGGATTGAGTGCTATTGAGTGTTATGGAAGTGAGACAAGGTTGGCAACATTATATTGTGGTTATTTGGTAATGTTATGGAGTCAGTATTGGGAGCCTATGCTATAGTTGAGACGATATCATGAGCCATGTTGTGGAAGGAAGAGTGGTTTGTGGAGTTAGTGTTAAGTGTCCATGTTTTATAGGTTGGGCTGGAATTTCGGGGACGAAATTCTTTTTAAGGGGGAAGACTGTAATACTACGGATTTTATAAGCTAAGTACTCGATCGAGTAGAGCCTACTCGGTCGAGTAGTGCCAAGAGTGTAGTTTGTTTGAGTTCTGCCGAGGAATACTCGGCCGAGTATGGTGAATACTCGACCGAGTAGAGGATACTCGGCCGAGTATACATTTTACTCGACCGAGTATCCGGTCTGACGGGTTATATTTTTTCCGCGATTGATTTAGAAAGGATTAGAGTTATTTATAAACGCAAAACAGTTTCCTATTACATTTCATAAAACCTAATCACTCAAACGACGCTCTAATCCTCTCTAAATCTCCCCTTGTGTGTGTGTGTGATCATAGCAAGTTCATTCATTCTTTGTTTCTTTCGCCGGTAAGTCTTTATCCCTATGTTGTTGATGATTAATTATAGGGTTTGTCTTTATTCATGAATTGGGGGAAATGGGGTTTTGCAGTTAGTGATTGGAACTATATGATTGTTGTTGTAGGTGACGATGTGGTAATTGTTATGCATTTGTATGGTTGATTGCAGCGTAAGCGGATTGCGAAAAGGTAGGGTTTCCCTACTCAGTTCTTGTGTAATTGAATTGAGATATTTGTTGTATTGTGTATGATTGTTGTCTGCTGATCATCGAAGTGTTGGTGTTGTGGTGACGGTGGTGATGTGGTTGTGTTGTGACGGAAGTGGTGTTGTGACAAGTTTGTGATCTTTGTGGTATGTGTGATTGTGGTGGAGTCACTTGCGGGAGTGGCTTCACACCCTAGTTCGCCCTCCGTGGAACCCGTCACGGGAGGGGATGTGCACATTAAGGGACAGGGATTGTTAGTCGCTCGTTGATGAGTTGGACTAGGTGGGGATGGGCTGCGGTCACCCACTGGCGGCGAGGATTACCTGTTGCGATGGGTAATCTGGCAGGGCTACACACTTCGGTGTGTAGTCGGTGAATGTGTGAAATTGGGAGACAGGGGATGGAGGATGATCAGCCGGTTACATTATTTGTTTGTCTTATTTGAATTATGCGATAACTGACCCCGTGTTGTTGTTTTGTAAAACTCGCGGTGATCCATTCGGGGATGGTGAGCAGATATGACAGGTAATGCAGATGTTTAGTTATGGGACAGACATGGGGAGACATCACTTCGAGTCTAGTTTCCGCCGTTACGAGTTTAGCCGTCAATGATTTCAGTTGTATTGAAGTTCTTACACTTTTAGTTTGAGTTGATTTGAGATAATGTATTCGCTAACTCTTTATACTTTAATAAATGTTGTTTGGAAATTGTAACTTTGATATACTAACCTCGGGAAACCGAGATGGTAACAGCCTTTCATGTTAGGGTAGTCCTTGGTAAGGTACCTTGGTATGAGGGGGTGTTACACTAGTAGCATAGTACCCAATTTTTTTTATTACTTAAAATTATAAAAACAACTAAAAAGTTAATTTTATGTAACTTTTATAATATTAAATAATAAAATAATTATTAAAAAAAATTATTTTAATAATTATGTCAATATAATTAATATAAACGTTGAATATGATTAAAATATTATATTTAAATATGTTTTACATGTTTAAAAAATATTTTTTTAATTAAAAAAAAGTTTAAAAAAGATGTTAGAAATTATTTCTTGATCCGTATTGGGACCCTAACCCGACCCGTGACTCGTATAACCCGACTTGTATTCAACCCGACCCATATGACCCGCCTGCCCGACCCGTTTGACAAGTCTAAATTTGTACGTACTGCATCTCTATATACTAAAAGAATCTCTATATACTAAAAGAATAAGGAAAACTCCAATTTTTCCCGCCTAAAACACATTCCCTATTTAGATAATCACCTATATACTTTCCTATTCTGATATATAATCCCCTATATACTTTCCTATTTGAGGTGCATAAAATTTGTCTCAAAGTTTTTTGTGATAAAAATTTCGTTAACTTTGTAGGATAAGTCGTCGTATAAAAATTAATAAATTGTCAATTTACAATCTATAAATAGTATATTAAAAAGTAAAACTTTATAAATAACGTGCATGTATTGCACGAGTTATGTACTAGTATATAAACTACACAAATACTCTCTACTTTATACGAATTGAAATAAAATACTCGTTCAATAACGGTATTATTGGAAACCCTAATTTACGAACGATGAGCTTCAATTACGTAGAAAAATATCGAGCTTCTATCGCTAAGATCCACTCTTTAGAGAATGAATTGGGGAAATTGAAAGCTGAACATCTGGCTTGTGATGTTGAGCGTCGTCGATTGGCTATAGAATTGGAGGTGAAAAATGACGAAGTGGAATATTTAACTAAGAAATTAGGGTTTAGCAAGGACGCAGAAGCGATGCTGATTGCGAGGTATGATCAAACCTTTGAGTATAACAGGGAGGTGGAGGCGGAAGTTGGGAAATTGATGGCGGAGCAGTTGGATTGGGATTTTGAGCGTCGTAAAATGGAGAGAAATTTGGAGGTTAAAAATGATGAATTAGAAGATTTAACTAAGAAATTGGGGTTTAGAAAGGACACCGAGGCAAAGGTGATTAAAAGGTATGAGCAGGCGTTGGAGTATAATCGGGAGGTGGAGGCCAAAGTGGAAGCAGGTATTTTGGAATTTATAAAGCTTCATTATTTATGAACATTGTTTGATGTTTTGTTCACATGCTTTGCATTTTTTAAAATTTGAAGTTTGTTATCTGAGTAGAGGTTGTTGATTTTATGTAGAAGACGCAGAAATACCAGAAATACAAATCTTCTTGAGAAGCCATGATGGCAATACAATCAGTATGAGAGTCGAACCCTTTATGACAATTGACTGCCTCAAATCCAAGATCTATTTGGAAAAGGGTTGTCCACCACACCAACAGCGACTAGTATTTGGGAAACAGCAACCCCAGCAACTCGAAGGCAGCCACACCCTCGCCGACTATGACATCCAGGAGAAGTCCACCATCCACCTTGTATGGCTTTTTTGAGGTGGTTACAAAATCTAACAAGCAGATAAGTTATTACTCTCGCAGTCTCATGGCCACAAAAGCCTCTGCTTTGAACTCGAAGTCGTTAACACTTTGTTAGTCTTTGTTTTCCATTTTTCTTTTTGGTACGTTGTGTATTTGACTCCGTTGTTAAAGCTTGCAATATACTAGAGCAGTTAAGTAAAGAGGTTATAAATTTGTTTTTCTCTGTATCATCTTCAATCTAAAAAGTAATTTTTATATTTTTAAAAATCCTAAACTAATGTTGTATATAGATCAAAACGCAACAGTAATTGGTCATTTATGAATTTTTTTCGTAAAGTAATTTATTTGGAATTTTTCTCCACCACTCGAAAGTTTGCTGTAAAAATGTTCAAAAATAATACTCTAGTCTCTTAATATATAAAACAATTTAGTGCTTATTTTAGTAAATGAGTAAAAGTGGCTCAATGAAAGAGACTTAAGGTAAAAGATGTTAAATTACTATGAGGTTTAGAGATCAAGTCCACTTCCAAGCAATTTTTTACAATTAAATTGAAAACTACAACAATTAAATGATAAGGGCCCGTCCAAATCACTAAAAAATACTCCAATAAGGAGACTAGAACCTGGTATCTCATGGTTTGTTCCCAAGAAGTTCTACCAACTAGTCTAATATCAAAGATGCTAGGAATACACGAAGTGTACAAGGTCTTTGTACACTGACTAGTAATAATGTGACATATGGCAAGACCAATAAAGATTCCATTCTTTGTTTGGAGGGAAATTTTTACAAGTTTGGAGGGAGATTTTGGGTTAGGAGGGAAAGTTAGAGAGAAATTTTATTAAGAATATTAAAAGTCTTTGTTCGTCGATCTGAACCTCGACCTTACTCCTCCGTTGTTAATCATTTGACCACCGCCAACAACCCGTTTCTCCCACCAGGAAACACCTGCGACCACCGTCCACTGACCTTCAATTACCGATCATCTTCGACGTCTCCGGTCAAATCTGGTCGTTGGTTTATAAACTTAATGAATTATTGTTGGTTTGTAAATATAAATAATAACCTTTTTCACTCCTCCATCATCCCACATAGTCCCTCATCAACCATCTAGCAACCAACTAATCATAATCGTCAAAATCCCCAAATGACACCACATATTTTACCCATCTTAAATCTCACATCAAATTGCTTTTACATATGACTCCTTGATCTCGTCAGGTTTTGTATATTGTTATTGGCGGGGTCATTTGGTGTTGATGGCCTGGTGGGTGAGTTCGGAGGAGCAGAGGAGCTGGGCTCATCTCGGTACCACTACAAGGTGGTAAGAATGGTGCGTTGATCAGATGTCGAGTTCCTGATCGACGGTGGTGAATTTAGTGGGTGATGATGTGGTTAATGAATGGTAGAGGAGATCTATGGAATAAATATATATGGTTGATGGTGATGGAGGAGTGAATTGAACTGGCCGGCGAGATGCAGGGGACGAGCAGGTGGTTGCTTGATTACATGTTGTTGTGTTGGAGTAGAGAAGATGAACATGAATGAATGGTGATAACGGAGGACGATGATGTCCATTAATGGTGTCGGTGAGATGCAACGAGGACGATGGAGGTTGAATTATTCATTGTTGATGACGAGATTGATGTGAATTGGTGATGAGGAGTGGGACAGTTTTGGTGGATGACGGGTTTGTGATTGTAGTCGTGGAGAGGAGCGGATGGTGGTTCGTTGGTGTTGTTGCTGTTGCCGGTGATAGTGAATTAGGGAGCAGCCATTCAGGCGAGATGCAGTGGAAGATTGTGGAAATGGTGAGCCGATGGTGACCTCGGTGGTGATGGAGATGGCTTGTGTAACACCCCCTCATACCAAGGTACCTTACCAAGGACTACCCTAGCATGAAGGGTTGTTACCATCTCGGTTGCCCGAGGTTAGTATATCAAAGTTACCAATCCAAAACACAATTTAAAGTATAACTGATTAATGTTTACATGTTACAAAAATCCAAAACCAAAATAAATAAAGGTTACTAATGTTCAACAACTAAAAACTGAATGATGAATCTCATGACAGCGGAAGCTAGACTCGAGTGATGACTCCCCATGACGTCCCCATAGCTAGTAAACATCATCACCTGTCACATTCGGCTCACCATCCCCGAATGGATCACCACAGATTTTAAAACATTTAAACGGGGTCAGTTACTGAATAATTAAAGTAAGACAAGTACATGAAGGTAATCAGCTGATCAACATCCACCTCCGTCTCCCAATCACACACAATCACTGACTACACACCGAGATGTGTAGCCCTGCCAGGTTACCCATCGCAACAGGTAATCCTCGCCGCCAGTGGGGGACCGCAGCCAATCCCCACCTAAACCCCGCTCATCAACGAGCGATAACCCTGTCCATTAATGTGCACATCCCCTCCTGTGGCGGGTTCCATGCACAGAGGGCGGAACTAGGACGTGAAGCCACTCCCGCAAGTGACTCCACTCAGCCGAGGACGCACCTCACGAACATCATCAACAACCATCAAAACTCCAACACCCAACTCCAACTCCAAGATCAAGAGATAACCACAATACCAATTACAACAATCACAATACAATCTTAAATCAATTAACAGTAAACCGAGTAGGGAAACCCTACCTTTTCGCAATACACGCACACACAAGCAATCAATCATGATCCTTCACATATCCATCACCTACATAGCATAATTATGTATAATTACCACCTACTCAATCAATTCATCATGCACATAACCTAGACTCATCATAACTATATAAGAATATCAACTTAAAGAACAAGCACGCCTTTTCCAGATTTTCCAGCACATGACAGACTCGGTATAAAATGCATAACTAATTCTAGAAACATCGAATTAATGCAAGGCCAATTGTATTGGAACCCCATGAGTCTTAGATACAAATCATATCTAACGTATTTTTCTCAAATTCCAAAATTATCAAGCGTTTCCAGACTGATTTCCAAAAACTGACAGAATCCGTCACATAAAAAGTTTTGACTCATAAAACGAGTTTAAAACATTATTTTTCAGTAATTCCAAATTCTATTGTCATCTAGACTCTACAAATATGATGTATGAAAAAGCCCCAAAACTAAATCGACATATAAATTAGGGATTCAAATCATTTTCTACAACCAAATCAGAGTCGCGGACCTTTCAGCGACATGTTCATAAATAAATCACCTACGACAAACAATGAGGAATTTGACTACGACATCTGATATGCATAAACTAGACTTCAAATAAACAGGACTCTCTTTTAAAAATTTTCGAAGAAGACGTGTAAACAATGGAACGAAATCGACTTACAAACAGGGAAATCGAATTAGGTTGAAATCGGTGAGAAATCTTCAATCACATGAAAGGATCGACAATTCTTCTTTCTCCCCCCCTCTCTAGGTTTAGAAATGGTTTTAGAAATGATAAAATGAAATTAGAAATGACTCAACTGTTATAAAAAAAAACCCTTGGCCAAAACATAAAATAAACCGTCTAACTCGCTGAACCGGTTTACTCGGTCAAGTGCACTAGGCCGAGTAACACACACTCGACCGAGTACCAACCAAGTACTCGACCGAGTACTCCCACTAAAATACGGAGTATATCACACTCGACCGAGTACCAACCAAGTACTCGACCGAGTACTCGACCAAGGTACCTTACCAAGGACTACCCTAACATGAAGGGTTGTTACCATCTCGATTGCCCGAGGTTAGTATATCAAAGTTACCAATCCAAAACACAATTTAAAGTATAACTGATTAATGTTTACATGTTACAAAAATCCAAAACCAAAATAAATAAAGGTTACTAATGTTCAACAACTAAAAACTGAATGATGAATCTCATGACAGCAGAAGCTAGACTCGAGTGATGACTCCCCATGACGTCCCCATAGCTAGTAAACATCATCACCTGTCACAATATGCTCACCATCTCCGAATGGATCACCATAGATTTTAAAACATTTAAACGGGGTCAGTTACTGAATAATTAAAGTAAGACAAGTACATGAAGGTAATCAGCTGATCAACATCTACCTCCGTCTCCCAATCACACACAATCACTGACTACACACCGAGATGTGTAGCCCTGCCAGATTACCCAGGTAATCCTCGCCGCCAGTGGGGGACCGCTGTAGTACCTAGGATATTTGAGGATTCTGTTGACCGACTCTGTTGACCAAGATAGACCTTAGGGAGGAATGGGTGAGGGACCAGGCTTGCAACATGAGCTTTATAGGATTGTACACTCGATCTAGCGGAGGTTACTCGGCCGAGTATCGTCTATACTCGACCGAGTAGAGCCTACTCGGTCGAGTACGCCAGTACTCGACCGAGTATGGCTGCTGTTGATGCGTAAGTATATAAAACGCAAGTTTGCGAGATTCATTTCATTTTCCCCATTTTTTCGACAGTTCCTCTTTCTCTAACCCTAGCCTACCATTCTCTTCTATCACCCCCACCTCTATACACTCTCATGTATATAGCCTACGCCTCCACCATGGGAGAGACGGGATTCGCTTAGGAAGGTTGCGTGCGTGGTTGTCGTCTATGTCGTCGTCGATGCGCGTTATTAGGATGCATATTGGAGTCTTGCTTGGCTGTGTTTGGATGTCTTTCACAATTTGCGACGAGGTAGGGTTTCTCCTACTCAGTACTGTTAATTTTTTGAGATTGCATATATTTTATAATTATTGTTGTTATCCGCTGATCATCGGAGGTTGGGTGTTGTGGTGACGATGTTGGTGTGGTTGCGTTGTGACGGTTGTGGTGTTATGACATCGGTAATGCTGTGTGTGTGTGATTGTGGTGGAGTCACTTGCGGGAGTGGCTTCACACCCTAGTTCGCCCTCCGTGGAACCCGTCACGGGAGGGGATGTGCACATTAAGGAACAGGGATTGTTAGTCGCTCGTTGATGAGCTGGACTAGGTGGGGATGGGCTGCGGTCACCCACTGGCGGAGTGGATTACCTATTGTGATGGGTAATCTAGCAGGGCTACACACTTCGGTGTGTAGTCGGTTACTTTGGAGGATGATCAGCCGGTTACATTGTTTGCTTGTCTTTCATTTGGTTAGTCAGTACTGACCCCGTTGTTGTTTTGTGGTATCTGCTGTGATCCATTCGGGGATGGTGAGCAGTTGGTCTAGCAGGTATCGTTGTCGTGTGGCTGCTAGGATTGGAGGGATCGAGTCATCACGCTACCAGTCTAGAAGTGCTGTATCATGAGTTATAGTAGTCTTCATCTTTTTGTATAAGAGTTTGTGCTGGTTTATGTTGTATAGGCCACATTAATGTATTATAAATGTTCTTTTATTGTCTATTTGATCTACTACCTCGGAAAACCGAGATGGTAGCACCTTCGTACATTAGAATGGTCCTTGGTAAGGCATCCTGGTGTACGGGGGTGTTACAAAGTGGTATCAGAGCCGATGATTTTGGAACTTGAACCAATGAATCTAATGAATGTAGGGTGTCAACTAAAATGAACCTGGTGTATGTACGTTGGGAGCCCCATCCGATGCTAGATTTTGGGTGAGTAGGCGCCCTCATTTCAAAATCATGGCCCCATCGAGCTTAAGCCAGACACGGGGAAAAAGGGGTAGCTAGTAAGAGTCGTTACTCTGTGATAGTTGTCGTGTGCATCTGTGGTTAGAATAATGTGTATCAATGTGCGTGGAAAAGTCTAGAATCGGTGAATGAATCGCTGTAATGTGTGATTAGGGGTAAGTCAATTAATTTGTTTGACAAGGGTTGCATTATGTGATGATTGTTGTCTTGTAAACGTTTGGTTTAAGGTGTGTACAAGATGATTAGTAGAATGTGTAATGATGTGGTATGTGAGTTAAACTTTAAAGGTACAGTAATTAATTGTTACATATGCTTGGGGTGACATGTAGTTTGTTCTTGTAGCAAAGTAAGATATGTAGGTAGAGATGAAGATCGAATTGGTAATGGGTGTGAAAAAAAAAAATTCGTGTTAATGCGTGTTTATGTGGTAGAAGTAAGCTCTAACAGTGACGAGCCGATTGCACGGAACTCCGAACTATGCTATTTATTTTGCAGGAACATTAAAATCCAAATTCCATCTCAACTCTTGGAAACTCGACCGAGTAGAAATCCGTACTCGACCGAGTAGACCATACTCGGCCGAGTATGAAGGTGCTCGACCGAGTGCCCATTTTGTGGAAATTAAAATCACTAATGTTTTTGAATACTCGACCGAGTAAGTAGAATACTCGACCGAGTAGTCGACACTCGGCCGAGTATACAAAGTACTCGACCGAGTACTGCTTTATCGGGACTTAACCGGGTTATACAAAAACCCTATTTTCGTCCCATTCTTTCTTATTTCCGCCTCCCATCTCTTCATCTTCTTCTCTCTAAAACTCCATATTCCTCCTTCCTCAAGCTTTTAGGTAAATTCTTGGTAGTCAACTTGTTCTTACTTGCCATAAATCAATTCAAGGTAAGGTTTTAACTCAATTCTCCCTTTGTTTTCAAAGTCATGGTATGATTTTGTTAGTATTTCAAATTTTCATCATAAGTAACTGAAATTAAGTCTTCTTCCTGTCATTCTTTGGATTTAATTGTATATAAACCTCGATTATACCGTTGTTAGAGCAATTTCTTGGTTTAGATTGGATTTTTGAGTTCTAGGGTTTGATAAAATCGAAATACCTTGTCTTTTGTTTGTTTATCATACTGTCTTAAGCCTCTTGATGTTGGTAAAGGTGTTTTGAGTAAAGTATTGGTGTTTGAATAAAATACTTGGTGATTTGCTGAGAAAATTGCCTTAAAAGTTCGTCTCAAAAATTTTTTTTTATACAAGTAAAAACAGTCCATCTTTTGTAAGGTTTTGGTGTGCCTGGTACCTTTGTTAAAGACTTGTCTTTTGCAGCATGGTGAAAACCAGAGGTCTACCCAACAAGAGGACTCGTCCTAACGTTCAACTTGAGACGGGTCAGTCAAGCAGTGAACCCGTAGTTCCACCGGTGGAGGCATATCCATCGGTAGTTTTCTCTGATTTCAAGCAGCGCAAGGCCTTTGTAGCCTTGATGAGGCGTCCTTTCCGACCTACTCAGTGTGTGAATCCCGAGATTTTAGAGACCTTGGGGATTAAGGGAGACATAATTCATATATTTGAGATTTTGGGAATGGAGGGGTTATACCATTTAAGGAAGAAGTCCTACCCCCACTTGGCCTTAGAATTCTTCAGCTCGTACGAGTATGACAAGAAGGGGAAGACTGTCTCTTTTCGCCTCATGAATGAGGATCATGAGCTGACTTTGGACGAGTTTGCGGACCATTTGGGTTTGGAGGAGGAGGGGACGGGATACCTTAGTGACGTGGCCAAGAACAGTGGTGCCCCTCTCTACCTTCCTTATTTGACTGGCAGACCTGCCCCTAGCGCCAGTGCTATGTTGATCAATGATGTGCAGCATGTTTCCCTTCGTATGTTTCTGAGGATGATGACTTGTTTGTTGTACGCGAGAGATGACGTGAGAAAACTTAATTCTCATGAGGTCATGTTGCTTATGTCTTACCTTAACCTGCACCGTCAGAAGCCGTTCTACTATAGTGCTCCGGGGATAGTGTGCTCTAGTCTTGAGCGCATGGCACAGTCCGAGACCCGACATATTGCTTGCGGGGCCATAGTGACCCGCCTAGCTCAGCGCCTGGCTCATTTTGAGGCCCCACCTCCTGAGGGGGATGAGTATGTAGAGACTGTTCCTATTATGGACGCTCAGTATTGGCGTCAGAACAGATGGTTGACGAAGATGGATAACGGGTCTTATGCCTGGAGGGTGAGGGGATCTAAGTGGATGGTGCTTCCAGACCCTGTCCGTCTCCCCGTCGTTGACCACCTAGCTGAGTGGGAGCCTTGTGCCATACCTAGACCTGAGCCCCAGACCTACTTGATTGACTCTACCATTCTCCTGGACTTACCTGAGCCGGTCACAGTGCCTGAGGGACAGCAGGCACCTCCCCCACCTCGAGAGCGCCGTAGGGTCAGACAGTCTAGGATAGACCCGGTCGTGTCTGTGCCCTCTTACTCCGCCCCTGACTTCTACCCTCACCAGTACTCGCCTTATCCTACCGTGCATGACCCTAGGATGCAGCCGAGGGACTTGTCTGAGCGGATCTCCACTACTTTGGTGCTCCGTAACATGCACGAGATGACCCTTAATGAGGGCATAGGGGCACAGCTAGCGCATCCTGTTTGGTGGAGAGGACCTGGAGTGGACACGGGAGTCTTCCACAACTACGGAGTTGATCCTGGTTTCTGGAGGCCACCGGAGGAGACAGAGTTTGGCTGCCTCACGGGACCGTGGGGAGCCAACTACGGCAGCCAGCTAGGAGGGGATTACTCAGCAACAACGGGTTTTCCAGGAGCAAGTAGCTCAGGTGCAGGTACTTCTGGTGCAGGTGGTGACGATAACATGGAGGAGGGTCCTGGCTTTTGATCCTTTTTGGTTGTATTTCCTGGATTGGTTTCTTTTGTGTTGGATGTTTATTTTTTCCGGATTTATTTCTTACTGTTGGATGGCTGTACTCGGCCATAAGGCCGTTACTTATTTAGCTTATTGTGTGAAGACTTGTTAGATTTGGCTATATTTGGTATGGTAGTAATAAGTTTGGTTGCAGGTGAATTCGTGGATGCCTTGTGTTGAATTGCATCAATAAGCTCTCTGCCTGTCACAACTCGACCGAGTATAGACACTACTCGACCGAGTAGAGCTTACTCGGCCGAGTATACAATTATACTCGACCGAGTAGAGCTTACTCGACCGAGTAGTCACTCATACTCGGCCGAATGTTATTGTTACAGAGACCGTATGTGTTTGATATTTACGAGTTGTCAGATTTAGTTGAAGAATTGTATGTCGGAGTGTGTGCGGTGCTTCATAGTGTCGCTTAGTGTAATCGATTGTCCAAAAATGGACTACGATCACGTTACGGGTATGTATCTGCTTGGATAACATATCAATTCATGAATGTTTAGTCATATTGCCATGGTAGACATGAAGGAACTTAACTTGTTCAAGGTGCGGCATGAGTCTATATATATGATATGTGAATGTTAACGCAATAACAAGAAAGTGTCGTAGCTGTCACGAGTCTTATACGTATATATGTTTGGTTACAGTTATAACAGGTCCAACTGGATGAGTGAAACTGGTGGTCATTATGTGACTAAAATAACAGATAATGGATAAAGCTGCTATCATTTGATAGCAACATCTTTAGATGTATATAGAATACTTAACTGCTGTTACATTCGGTTGCTATGGGTCACAATTGTGTAATGTCATAGATTAAGTTTTGTAACATGAATTAAGGTCATTTACAGTTGCGAGTAATGTCACAGTTATGATGTATGCGTTGATTTTGGGTACGGGAACTGGTTAGTGGTGAACTTCGGGGACGAAGTTCCTTTAAGAGGGGAAGAGTAATGTCCCGAAAGCAAATGATGAAATTATGTCTATAATACTTGAAATCACATTTATGTTAGTATTTGAAATTACATTCATGTTACATATTATTGAAGTTACATTTACGTTTCCTTGAAGTTGTATCCATGTTATATTTTAAGTGATATTTTGTTAGTATGGGTGTGTGGGACGTGTAGTTTCGTGGTTATGTATCGTTGCTGGTCGTTATGTTGCTTTTAACAAGATGGTGTATATGAAAAACATGTGGTATGGGATAGGAACATATTTTGCTATGAATTTATGATGAGATTATTTTCCCGTATGTTTTGTGTGTGATAGTTGTTGGCCGGTAATACATGGGAGAATAGTTGTGGTGGTATGATTGTTGTTTGAATAATGTGGTGTGGTGGTAGTATCAAGGTTGGTCAGAGTTCGTATGCCTTTATGTATGTGGATGGTGTCTTAGTGCGTAACCTTGCGGTGGGTGTCGTGTGGGCTGAGCTACGGGGACGAAGTTCTTTTTAAGGAGGGAAGACTGTAGTACCCAGGATATTTAAGGATTCTGTTGACCGACTCTGTTGACCAAGATAGACCTTAGGGAGGAATAGGTGAGGGACCAGGCTTGCAACATGAGCTTTATAGGATTGTACACTCGACCTAGCGGAAGCTACTCGGCCGAGTATCGTCTATACTCGACCGAGTAGAGCCTACTCGTTCGAGTACGCCAGTACTCGACCGAGTATGGCTGTTGTTGACGCGTAAGTATATAAAACGCAAGTTCGCGAGATTCATTTCATTTTCCCCATTTTCTCGACAGTTCCTCTTTCTCTAACCCTAGCCTACCACTCTCTTCTATCACCCTCACCTCTATACACTCTCATGTATATAGCCTACGCCTCCACCATGGGAGAGACGGGATTCGCTTAGAAAGGTTGCGTGCGTGGTTGTCGTCTATGTCGTCGTCGATGCGCGTTATTAGGATGCATATTGGAGTCTTGCTTGGCTGTGTTTGGATGTCTTTCACGATTTGCGACGAGGTAGGGTTTCTCCTACTCAGTACTGTGAACTGTTTGAGATTGCATATATTTTATAATTATTGTTGTTATCTGCTGATCATCGGAGGTTGGGTGTTGTGGTGACGATGTTGGTGTGGTTGCATTGTGACGGTTGTGGTGTTGTGACAGCGGTAATGTTGTGTGTGTGTGATTGTGGTGGAGTCACTTGCGGGAGTGGCTTCACACCCTAGTTCGCCCTCCGTGGAACCCGTCACGGGAGGGGATGCGCACATTAAGGGACATGAATTGTTAGTCGCTCGTTGATGATCTGGACTAGGTAGGGATGGGCTGCGGTCACCCACTGGCGGAGTGGATTACCTATTGCGATGGGTAATCTGGCAGGGATACACACTTCGGTGTGTAGTCGGTTACTTTGGAGGATGATCAGCCGGTTACATTGTTTGCTTGTCTTTCATTTGGTTAGTTAGTACTGACCCTGTTGTTGTTTTGTGGTATCTGCGGTGATCCATTCGGGGATGGTGAGCAGTTGGTCTAGAAGGTATCGTTGTCGTGTGGCTGCTAGGATTGGAGGGATCGAGTCACCACGCTACCAGTCTAGAAGTGCTGTATCATGAGTTATAGTAGTCTTCATCTTTTTGTATAAGAGTTTGTGCTGGTTTATGTTGTATAGGCCACATTAATGTATTATAAATGTTCTTTTATTGTCTATTTGATCTACTACCTCGGGAAACCGAGATGGTAGCACCTTCGTACATTAGAATGGTCCTTGGTAAGGCATCCTGGTGTACGGGGGTGTTACAACCGCAACTAATCCCCACCTAAACCCCGCTCATCAAGGACCGATAACCCTGTCCATTAATGTGCACATCCCCTCCTGTGGCGGGTTCCACAGAGGGCGAAACTAGGGCGTGAAGCCACTCCCGCAAATGACTCCACTCAGCCGAGGACGCACCTCGCGAACATCATCAACAACCATCAAAACTCCAACACCCAACTCCAACTCCAAGATCAACAGATAACCACAATACCAATTACAACAATCACAATACAATCTTAAGAGCATGTTTGGCCTAACTTATTGAAAATGAGTTTTTGTTTTTCAAGCTTAATTTTCAAAAAGTGTTTTTCAAAAGCAGAAGCAACAAATTGCTGCTTCTATTTCTATGGGCAAAAAGATGGTTTTTTGGTTTTTAAGAAATTTTGTTTAGCTTTTTAGATAATGATGTATTTGGCCAAAAAGTGTTTTTAACTTCAAAAACACTTTTAAAAGTTGGGTCAAACACACACTAAATCAATTAACAGTAAACCGAGTAGGGAAACCCTACCTTTTCGCAATCCAAGCACACACAAGCAATCAATCATGATCCTTCACATATCCATCACCTACATAGAATAATTATGTATAATTACCACCTACTCAATCAATTCATCATGCACATAACCTAGACTCATCATAACTTAATAGGAATATCAACTTAAAGAACAAACACGAGTTTTCCTGATTTTCCAGCACATGACAGACTCGGTATAAAATGCATAACTAATTCCAGAAACATCTAATTGATGCAAGGCCAATTGTATTGGAACCCCATGAGTCTTAGCTACAAATCATATCTAACGTATTTTTCTCAAATTACAAAATTATCAAGCGTTTCCAGACTGATTTCCAAAAACTGACAGAATCCGTTACATAAAAAGTATTGATTCATAAAACGAGTTTAAAACATTATTTTTCAGTAATTCCAAATCCTATTGTCATCTAGACTCACCAAATATGATGTATAAAAAAGCCCCAAAACTGAATCGGCATATAAATTAGGGTTTCAAATCATTTTCCACAACCAAATCAGATTCTCGGACCTTTCAACGACATGTTCATAAGTAAATCACCTAGGACAAACCATAAGAAATTTGACTACGACATCTGATATGCATAAACTAGACTTCAAATAAACAGAACTCTCTTTTCAAACTTTTCGAAGAAGACGACGTTAAAACAGTGTAAACAATGGAACGAAATCGACTTACAAACAGGGAAATCGAATTAGGTTGAAATCGGTTAGAAATCTTCAATCACATGAAAGGATCGACAATTCTTCTTCCTCCCCCTCTCTCTAGGTTTAGAAATGGTTTTATAAATGCTAAAATGAAATTAGAAATGACTCAACTGTTATAAAAAAAACCCTTGGCCAAAACATAAAATAAACCGTCTAACTCGCTGAACCGGTTTACTCGGTCAAGTGCACTCGGCCGAGTAACACACACTCGACCGAGTACCAACCAAGTACTCGACCGAGTACTCCCAATAAAATACGGAGTATTACAGTCTTCCCTCCTTAAAAAGAACTTCGTCCCCGAAGTTCGCACCCACTACAACCAACGACACCTAACATCACGTATAATTAGCACAATATAACTCATACTCTAATATACCTCATATGCATAACTAGTAAAATCTATGCTGACTCATATAAAAACTCGGGTTGTCACAGCTTGAGCAGGCCGTATGTGAATGAAGGGCGATGACATTCGTCTGGTAAACGGCGGGGGTTGTGGCTGATGGGTTGTTTAAGGATGGAGGCTGTCGTTTCTGGGTAAAATGAAGGCTAAATATGGAATTTTTTTCCAAATTGGGGTTTTTTAACAAACTAATTAGCAAAATAGATCGACTTTGAAAGTATTTGCCGAAAATGGGTCCATGTAGGATCGGATTTAGCGAAACTGTGGGAAGAAGCCAAGTCGCTTTGCCGGACAGCGACTTACTTGGCTGCTTAATCAAAACAAAAACATACTTTTCTCCCTCATTTCGTTCATCCCCAATTAAACACAGAAAAATCCCAATTGAAAACCCTATCACAATCACTCGATTTTTCCTAAAAAACCCCCCTCAAATCAATCAATTATTTCAATTAAAACACAAATTATTAGTCTCTAGGCAATATCAAACAACTATTTGGGTCTTTTTTGTTCAATCTCCATTGAAATCCAAGGTATTATTAGTTTCTTGTTCATTCTCCATTGATGATGTTTTTTACTTGGCAAATGGAGGGAAATAAGAAGAATGCATTGTAGATCATGGAGGATGATCGTGTGTAGGTTTGTATAATGTTGCAAATTCTGGAATTTATAAGCAGACGCAAGTCGCTCAGGGGGAAGGCGTCTTTAGCTGGCTAAATCCGTCTGTGTAAGCGACTTGCCCTTGCGGCTATGTGGTGAGGTTTGTGATCTTCAATCTGTCACCCTGGCTATAGTCGCTGAGCGGGAGAGCGACTTGAAACCGAACCTAGCTTCGGTGATGACGTGGACCCATTTTGGGTAAATACTTTCAAACTCAACCTATTTCGTTAAATACTTTGTGTTTGCGCCCCATTTTGGAAAAAAATTCCTAAATATGTCTACCTTCATCAATCTTTAGTCTTTACACTTCTCCATCTATCTTATTAATTTGAATTAGATTAAAAACATGTAAACAAATAAATTATATGACGATGGGGTTGAGCAAACTCGCCAATTATGAACCATTTCTTAATATTTGATTCATAACTTTGTATTAGCTTTCATTTTTTTAGTCTCACAACCCGGTTTTCAATCTACGACTTTAAGTTAATATTTTAAAATTAGATGATATATATTTTAAGACATAATATCATTATTTTATTTCTAAATAATTTAAACTACAATTAGAGTGATTTAAATAGATTTAAATATGTGTATGAGATAATAGTGTCACTTATAATCTACGGTTAACTTAAATTAATTAGAGTTAACTTCATAAATTTTCATTAATCTAGAAATATTTAAAGTTAAATTTATTTAATTTAATTTGTTTGAAATTGAGTTAATTAAATACTCCTACTAAACTAAAGTAATTTTGATAAACATATTTAAAATAAACTTGACAAATGTTAACTTTACTTATACTAAGTTAAAATATGACAAATGACAAAGAAGATAATAATTAATAACAATTAAATTAAGATTAGTTAAACTTAATTTAACTTGATAAAATTTAAACTTAATCAAGCATAACTTGATTATGGATAACTTTAAAGTTATATGAACTTAACTTAACTAAAATTAACTTAGCTAAACTAAAATAGTTAACATGACTAAATTTAAGTAAAGTTAACTTGACTATAATTAAATTTTATTAAACTTAACATAACTTAGTTAGTTAGTTGATCTTATCTTGTTGTAACTAAATTAAAAATAACTAACTAAGATTAATTTGGCTTAACTTAATTTAACGTAACAATAACAACGATTATATTGAAAGTAGTAACGGGAACAATGAATGTATTTCATAATTTAGCTGACAAATTTCCACAACTTCAAAAAATATTATACAAAAATGTATCATAAGCGGTAAATAAATGAATTAGACAAGTAAGATTTTGATAAAAAAAAATAAAATATAAATATATGTAATTCAAACCGAATATCAAAACTACTCTTCATTAAACATAATAAAACTAATTAAAATAATGTTGTTATCAAATGGGTGGAAGGGATGTGTGGATTGATGATATGGCCTACTACTAATGGGTAAAATAAGATGGTGTGGATTGATAATGGGGTGGTCTATTAATGGGTGAAATGAGAAGGTGTGGATTGATAATTAAATCTAGCAATGTTAAATTAACTAAGGTTAATACTATTGGGCGAAAGGTGGAGGTGTGGATTAATGACGTGGTGGACTTCTAACGGAGGAAAGGCGGTGGCGCGAATTAATGACATGGCGAGCTTTATGTAGTGATACAATTTTTATGGGTATGATACGAGAGAATAATATATGATACTAATTTAATCAATATGATAACAAACAATTATCTGTATAACACTAATTAAATATAACTTAACATAAATAAACTTAATTGAGC
The DNA here is from genome assembly GCF_048544455.1 of Silene latifolia. Lineage (NCBI taxonomy): Eukaryota > Viridiplantae > Streptophyta > Magnoliopsida > Caryophyllales > Caryophyllaceae > Silene > Silene latifolia. The sequence continues at coordinate 13,499,125 of NC_133526.1, read as the reverse complement.
CTAACTTCGGACTTTTACGATCCTACCATCGATCTTATACGATTATGTACGATCAATATGTTAGACTAAGTTGAACTGAATTAAGCTGATCAATACGAGAAGTAGTAGCAGGAGTTAGACTGAATGAACCTGAACTGAGCTCAACTAAATGAAGTTGAACTGAACCGGACCAAAATGACCTGAACTTAGGTTCAAAGAGTTTGATTAAGTTAATTACAAACTCATCTCTACATAAATTAACTCTTACTTTAGTTTACCTTTGTTGAGTTCAGTCCAATTCAACTTTATTAAGACTCTATGTTTTTGGATATAATTTCAGCTTATTTCGGTTTAGCTCAGTTCAGCTTCATTCAGTTGAGCTCAGTTCAGCTTCATTCAATTCAGTTCAGTCTAACTCATGCTACTAATTCTTCTATCAATCAACTTAGTTAAGTTAACTTTTGTAAATTCAAGAACAACCAAGTTCAATGTTGTTAAAACGCGATCTAGATCGTAAAATTGTACGTCTTATGATCCAAAAAGTGTAAAACGATATAAGTCAGGGTAGGATCGTTTTGGTGGAAAGATCTGGAAGACTTTAGTAGGCAATTGGATCACCGAAGCAACCAAATTCAGCGTCTAAATTTCGTTTCTACCATGAACATTAACACGGTAACACCATCCCACAACCAATTCATCCACCAGATGTGGCCCCAAAACCCAAATCCGCTGCCCAATTCGAGCGGCTCAAAACCAACAACAGTTTTTTATAATCAAGGATACCATATACGAATCGACAACGCCAAGACTGCCGCACCAAACACCTCGCGCGACCAGTCCAAGTCGGGCTGCAACTCTAGCATCAACAAATAAACCAACCCCACCCTCGCTCTCTTTCGCCCACTTACTCCGCCACCATCTCACCAGTCCGTCGTTTTGCATGCACCAGTTTCCCACCACGAGTCCAGAAGTCAGGATGACATCATGTAGTAGAAGCAAGTTGCACTACACTATCCAAATTCCTCCTCCCCATTATTGTAAAAACTCACTCATGTGAGCCGTGCCTTTATGGTGAAGGCTATTCAACTTAATCAAATAACAAAACCAGCATATAGTCCAACTAATTACTCTAAATTCATCCTCCTACTTTCAATATCAAACTTTAAATTAATATAACCCACAATCTAATCAATACAATCAAATAATTATGAAATCAACCATTCATCCTCCCATCTCATACCACTATCACTTGAAACCACCCTTGATCGTATGCCGATGAAGTTCTGATGGTAACTCTTTAAATTATAGCATCAATTTTTGTAGATCTGGCTTTTAAATCTCGATTTTTGTCGTTGACGGTGATGTTATAGCGTCGTGCGCGTGCGTCGTCCGTGGTGGTTGATGATATCGCCTGCGTATGAGCTGTTGGCGACAATAACACGGCAGTGGAATGTGTGGGTTGCTACAGTGCATGGTGAAGGTGGCGCTTAGGTGGTGGAGGAGGGTGACGTGGGTGGGAGAAGAAATGGGAGGAGAGGTAAGAATTGACATGAGGGAAAATTGTATATTACGTAAATTAATATTTAAAAATAATTAAAAGCATAAAAAAATTAATAAAAGTATTGGTAGAAAATTAAAAGATCATAAGAAAAAAAAATTACTATTCAACTTCTTAAATTTGAATTTGAAATTCAAAATATTTCAATTTTAGTACCAAAAATTACAATTGAAAAAGATTCTATATGGAGCCCACACCTTTACACGTGTCATGCTACTACAGGTCTGTGTACAAAGGCTCTTGTACACCCCGTGTACATGTAACCTTTTCGGTCTAATATAGACTACTTATTGGTGAATCGCATATGTGACGGCTTATACTATAACAATTTTTTGAAACCAAACCCTGCAAATTGGAAACAAAAGAATTCAATTGCAGTGTTAAAAAGTTACCCACTTTCTTATTTAAGATGTATTAGTCAACAATTTACATTTTTCTTTTTCGATAAATAAACCAGTTGTGTGAACTATTACATTTTCTCCTTATTTCAAGTTATTTTTGGTTTTTTAATAATTATAAATTCATCCTTCTCCTTACCTTAATAATCCTCTATTTACTAAATGAACTAAATTTGAAACCTGTGGAAACCACGGGATTGTTAATAATTTATAGTTTTAATCGGCTTAAAGATTATGGAATATGGCTTATTTTCTTAACCAACAAATACTTAAGCGTTAGTTTAATTTCTCTTTATTTATTGAATGAATCAGAGTTTTTATACCTCTAATAATAGATGGGATTTTAAAGCCCCGCGTGGCAACTTCATAGTGCAAATAGTTTCATACTTGACCAACAAAAAGTTGATCAAGGTAACATTTTAAAATTATTGAGTAGGTGTTGCAAGTACGTACTAAATTTTCAGTACCTAACAACGGCTATACTTCTTGTATATTACAACAATTTTATATTTCCTCAATTTCAATAAATTTTATATTCTTTAAAATTTTCTAATATATTTTAAAAATATGTAGAATACCCTGCAACATCAAATAATTAAAAATCAAATGTTTGTGTCCCAAATTATTCCGAGTTTGTTGTACGATTATATTTATGGAAAACAGAAAGGGTAAAGTAAAAGAATATAACTTTAGAATTTCGAACAATTATTAGTATAAATGAGCAAAATTAATTATGCATGTTATGAATGACACAAGTAACAAATATTTACGTATATACAATATGTTACATAGTTGCTTTCTGAAGAGTTTAGGATCCCGAAGTACCTAAGAGGGGGAGGGGGTGAATTAGGTACCTTTTAAAAATTTTAACTTAACTTAATTTATTAAGTTAGTTAAATGAAATGATATCTCAAATACTTAACACAACCTCTTTTAAATGAAGATTAAAAGAAGTGTCGTTGGTTATGATTAAGGCAACGGTAAACAGATGTAACTTGTTATCTTTGTATAAAGCGTAAACAACAGATCAACGTGACAGTATAGTAGACCGTTTCTTTGAAGGTAATAAAAACGACAACCTAAAATTGCAGCGGAAAAAGAAAGAACGAAATAAGATCAACACAATCGGTTTTGAATTGGTTCGGCCTACACTCTATAGGCCTAAGTCCAATCTACTTCTCATTAATAATTTGATAACGTAATTAACTCTAATTAAAATTATTCTATTACAACGAGATTTCCCCACAATCTACTCTGATTGTGCTATTCAAGAAACTACTCCGTTTCTAAAGCTCATCTAATTCTCAAGTAGTTACAAGATCAAATGTCTCTAGTTTGTTCACTTAAGAACGGGAGAGACTCAATGTCGATCTAACTAAGAGAAAGAAGATATTGAGCTATGCCATACTAGACGAATGAACCATTTTGAGATTTATAAGAAATAAGAAAAGTTTGCAACTAAAGGTTTTAGACACTTGAAAATATTAAGAGTTTTTGCAAATGTTTTCTATCTTTTTCTCAGATTTTTGCAAAGTGAAGTGTGTTTTTCTCAAAGGAAGAAGCAATCCTTTTATAGATGAAAAGGAGGAATCTTTTACTAAAAAGAATTCAAGTTTGAAAGTCAATCCAAAGACAAGTAAGATGTGACAAAAGATTTCAGATTTGAACTTTTTTACTTGGACCAAAATGGTTATTAAGACAACTACAAGTGCACAAAATACCAATATCTCTCTCATCTCTCTAAATTTCTCGCCAAAAAAACCCAAAAAACCCCAAAATTTACGTCTTGCTCCATCACTAGCCAGCCACCCCTCTACATCCCCCTATATTTATACCGCCTCTCCGGAGATGTGGCCACACTTTGGCCCGTCTCCGGAGGTCGATCATTCACTCCTTGCTTAAACTGATTATAGTTTGATTTCCGATTGTTTTTCTTCGGATGGTTTTTTTTCCTCGGTCAACGTCACCAATCAGTTTATAATTTCGTCTTCCCTTATCCGATCAGTCGAAGTTTGGTTTTTTGTTGTTCTTTGGTCTACTCCGTTGTCGGTGTCGTCACTTTTCTCGTTCACAGTGGTCTTGCTTGTCTTTGGTGGTCTTGCATGTCCCCTCCCCCGACTCCTTGTCCTGTCTCCGTTCTTTTGGATTTCATCCCAGAGGTGATCCCCCAATTTCCCCCACCTCTGGGCTGATTTTCTTGCTGTGTCGATGAGTATAGCTCATCCGTGTGCTGCTTGTTGTCCTATGTGATTTTGGGTCTGATATGGTGATCCCCCCATTTACCCCACTTATCGGTCCTTTTTCGTTTACCAATAGTGTCGGTCAGTGTCGTCTCTTTCTTTGTTCTGTTTGCATGTTTAACTGTGGTCCTGTGAGGAGTCGGTTGGTGTTATGAGTGGCTTTGTTGCGTGTTTCCCACCTTTTGAGTTTTGCATGTCCTTGTGTCGGGTTCTGTTGTTTCGTTTGGGGCTTTGGGGTGTTCCGGGTTTTTTGTTGTCTTGTGCTTCGTGTTTCGACCTGGCCGGGACTGTTGTGGAGATTATGGTCTGATATTGTTGATTTGAGGGAGACTCTTTCATCTTTGTTTGACTCGGGTTCATCCTGTTTTGGTCCTTTTCAGTTTTATGTTTGGACGTTGGTCTGACTTGGTGGTTTCAATATGGGACGGGTTGTAGTGTCGGGCTGGTTGGTTGATTGTGGTGGTTACTTTCCTTTTATTTCATGACTTTAGTTATAAGTGTCCTATTTATTTTGTCTTTTTAATTTGCTTTTCCTTAATAAAGATTTCCTTGGGTAAGCGTTTTCTTCAAGGGTTTAGGGTGTCCTGTCCCTCTATCATTTGGATTTTGCTTCCGTCTTGGAATCATGATATGGATCCTCTCAGTCAAGTGTGGGTTGGTCCCGTCAGAGGCTGGTGCCTTTTGGAGTCTGTGGAGGGGAGTTTGGCTGTGGGGTTGTCCTTGTTCTCATCTATCTACATTCCGATTTTCGTAGTTTGTTGGTCTTACGATCCAAGGGTTCGATATCTAAGGTTTAAGAGAGTTATCTCCACCGATGGCAGACTTCATCGTCTTGCTTGTCACCCGGCGGTTTTTATGTATCAGCGGTTTATGAAATTCAAGTGTGATGGTGAAGCTGGTTCAAATGCTCGCTATCAATATTCCGTTCTACTCCATGCTATCATAGTTTTTTTAGTTTGTATTAATAATGTTGTTTTAGTTTTACACCATGGATGTATTATGGCCTCCGAGAGCCAGAACATCATGTAATACATCTTTTCATCTCTGGCAAAAAAAAAATAGTTAATAAGAAAAACAAGTTTTGAAAAAGTTTATTTCCTTTCCTTGCCAAGAGTCACACATGTGACTTGGACAAGAAAGGAAGGTTTTGAAAGTGCTTTCAAAAAATCAACCTTTACAGCATTTAACTAATTTGGGCAAAGCTTACAAGTTACCAACTAATCCAATTATTTAGAATAGTTGGTTAGGATTCCTCACTAGCTTGTTCAACAATTTAAAAAGGTATCTTTGAAAAGCATGGTTCATCCCTCTAGGAAAGCAACAGTGGGCGACATTGTTGCCTTGGTATAGCAAACTCATTATTTTCTATCTCAATTATAATGACCTAAATTAAATAAAAGGCGGTCTTCATCCAACGATTCAATCGTCTTGAATCAACAAATCAACAAATCAACAATTCCTATTAAGTAAACTTAAGAGAAAACATTAGTAACATTTTTTTTTGAGGGGAAAGCCCGAAGGCCTTACTATATTAAATTGGAATAAAAAATAACAGCATTGTTCGTAATCGGAGGTAGGACATCCGACCACACTACTCTACCAACTACTGTAGGAAAAATATGAGCTAGAGAATGAGCAACCATGTTGTTGACTCGACTCGTGTGCGACCACAAAACCGACCCAAACGAATTACATAAACTGAGAATGTCATCTAACAATAACGAAAACATGCTTCTGCCTTTTGCTTTCCTCCTCAAAGCATCAATCACCGTCAGACAATCACTTTCCACGACGATCTTTATATGCCCACGTCCCGCTGCTTCGCTTAGCCCTTCGAACACCGCACTTGCTTCCGCTATATGAGGCTCCCACAAAAAGTCATGTACCACCGAGATGCCCCAAAGCACCTTGCCCCTATCATCTCGACAAACCAAGCCCACACTCACCCCCGCTCCATATTTCGATCCCGCATCAACATTGATCTTGACAAAGTCCACCGGAGGAACCTCCCAACCTTTCTTCTCAGCCGCATTTTCGCCAGGAGCACCCTCACCCCCACGCCGAACCCGTATAAAGCCACCTCCTTCCATCTCCTCAACCACATCCAAGACCCTCTTGATAATCGAAACCGGGTCCACCTCTCTAGCATCGAAGACCACCTTGTTACGGTGCTCCCACAAAGCCCAGCATCCCACCATAAACAAGACCTGCTCCCGACACCCAAACTCCCTCCACCTCGCTTCCACCCAATCCCGTATACCCACCCCATCACCCTCACCTTCACCCAACTCGAGGCCCTCCCGAACCCGTGTAGCTATAGCACAATCTCGGAACAGATGAATACTCGACTCATTAAAAGAATTACATAAAGAACAGAAAGCAGACTCACCTCGAACTCGGTTAGCTATATTTTCTCTTGTTGCCAAAGCCACGCTGCACAGTTGCCAGAAGAAGAGCTTCACTCGGGGACAAACCAGGACTTTCCAGAGCCTATTCCATAACCATTTCTCCCTCTCCCAATTCGACACCCCACCCAACTCGAGCGCTATCCCCTCCCCTGCCAACCTTCGATAGGCCGACCTAACAGCGAAAATCCCATCCTTCTCCGCCACCCAGTACCACTCATCCACCGGTCTATTAGAACTCAGACGTATGTTTTAATACGGTCCCGTTCGAACGGTAGGAAAATAGTATTTAGCAAATTGTCATTCCAGCCATTACCATTCACCTCCATAAGCTCCGCCACTGTCATACTCTCTCGTCTGGGTACTCGTGGTGAAATAATGCACCCCGTTTGTGTCTCTGGCAACCACGCATCCCCCCAAACACTAGTCGATATTCCGTCCCCAATACGACGACGCCACCCACCTCGTAACATATCTCTCGCCTCAAGAATTCCCCTCCACGTGTAACTTGGATTAGTACCCAAAACAGCCGACATCATATTCCCCGTGAGGTAGTATTTAGCCCTCATCAGCCGCGCCCATAGACCGTCAGGTTCCGTCATTAAACGCCAAACTTGCTTACCCAACAGAGCCATATTAAACAAGTGGAAATCGCGAAAGCCCATACCACCCAAGCTCTTCGATTGACACAATTTTTTCCACGCAACCCAACTTATCCCTCTCTTACCATCCTCGAAGCCCCACCAAAACCGGGATATCAATACTCGAAGCTCATCACAAAAACTAGCAGGAATTTTGAAAATACTCATAACATAGGTAGGGAGTGAATTGGCCACGACCTTTATAAGAACCTCCTTACCAGCCCTAGACAAGATTTTCCTGCGCCAACCAGATAGTCTTTTGCTAAGCTTATCTCGCAAAATATCCGTGAGAACTTTTTTGGACCTCCCCACCACCGTGGTTAATCCTAAATACTTGCCATGCTCCGCCACTTCCGCTATTCCCAATATTGTAGCCAAATTGTTTCTCTTCTGTATCGGTATTCCCTTGCTAAACGAGACAGTGGTCTTGTCTAAACTCACTAGCTGCCCCGAGGCATTTTCATAACCTCGAAGAATATCTCTCACCACATCGGCCTCATGCTCATTGGCCCTCATAAAAAATATGCTATCATCCGCAAAGAGAAGATGTGAAATAGATGGTGCACTACTCGACACACGCACTCCATGTAAGTTGTTTGTTTCGACTGCTCGTCGCATAAGGCTTGAAAGATTAGTAACATTTGGTTTGTCATCATCAACATCAAATACCCAACACTTTCATTTTGTTCAGCCAAAGTCATAAGTAAAAATTATTAGTTACAACTCTAAAATATCTCCTTAAACTATATTGGTGAAAATGTCTAAGCTTGTTGACTTACTCGCATAATCTTTCACACATTTTGAGTTATTTGGTTTGTGACCCATTAACCTTTGACAACAAAATTAAGGAAAAAAAAAGGTGTTACATGCAAAATTATTGCAGCAAAGATAATCTTGATGTATTCACAAAACTTTTGGCAATAAATCTTCCAAGAATTATCAGATGTAATATTTTATGTCGCTTTAATGAAGAAGTACCTGCCAAAAAAACTAAAAGTCAATCAAACTGTAATAATAAATTGAAAATTGAAAAACTAATTTAATTCTTTAGAATGATTTATAATTAAAATATGAACACAAAATATATTATGGCTACATAAAGTTATTATAAAGCCAAATACAATAAAAACTAATTTAATTAATTAATTTAATTAGAATTTTATGTGAACAAAAAATAATCTTGAATTGAGTGTGGAAGTTTAAATATGAAATAAAATCTCAAAGGTGTTTTAAGGTAGAGAAATTGAAACATTATGGTAATGCATGTGAAGAGTTAAGAACGATTAACACCTAAGAGGGGGAGGGGGTGAATTAGGTGTACCTTTTAAAAATTTTATCCTTAACTTGGTTAATTGATTAACTTAAGTGAAGAATATTGAAGTACAAGACTTGAGAAACTTAATTGAATGTAAGTTCACAAGAAGTTACAGCAGTTCTATGTCACAGTATAGGTGATCGTGTGACCTGAGAACTTGATTAGGTACATGCGAGAAATAGCAAATTGGAAGAACGTAAAAGTAAATGAACAAACAAACGACATTTTAAAAATTGGTTCAGCCTCTACTTCGAGGCCTACGTCCAACCGTTATTTTATTACTTGTTTAGAAATTTACTCAAACTTACTAAACCCCTTACAATGAAAATAACTCGCCAACCTACTCCGGTTGCACTCAAACTTAAAGCTACTCCGCTTCAAGAGTTTATGGGTTCTATCTCAAGGTGTTACAGAATCTTGAATCTCAAGAGTTCACTAAATGAACATGGAGATCACAATGAAGATCTAACACGAGAATCATGGAACAAACTCATTATGTCACAAAGACAAATGAATCGATACTTGGAGGTTTTTTGACTTTTTGAAAACAATTTTGAAGACTTAAAATCAGAAAAACGTTTTGCAAATACTTGAAGAACAAAGCTTTAAATGCACAAATGATTTGCAAGATTTTTACAATAAATGCTTTGGAAGTCTTGAGAAATAAATGTGACTAAGACACTCTATTTATAGTGGATTTAGTCTTAGGTAAGTACACTTTGAAAAATTAAATCCTATATTAAAATAATAGCTTTGAGTGATGGTAAGTGTTAGACTTATAGGCTTGGGGCTTAAGAAATCAGAAAACTTAAGCTTCTACACTCAACATGTGACAATTTACCAAAATGGCAAAAAAATTTTCTTACTTTAGAAGTTTGACAAGTCTTCTTTGCCATTTTAGTAAAAGGTGTTTGCACAAATCTAGAGGCTTAGACAAGTGGGCTTGTGACTCCAAAATTTCAGATTATTTTCAAGCTTTTGAAAATTCAAATGTTTAAGGTTTAAAGTTTGCAAAGCTTTGACACTTAAAAACATTTGGTCGAAATTCCTCCTCCGTATGATAGTACCGAAACCACAAAGACAACGATCTTTGTTGCATGGTTTTGCCATTACTTGACTTAAATGAGAATGTTACACTTACTCTTACATATGTCGACTAAGGCTTGGAAAATATCATTGTCTTGACTTCCTTGATTAGCTTGATCATCTTGAATCATTGTTGAAAGTCCATTTGATTGCTTCATTCACTAATTATTTCAACTAAGAGCAAACAATCAAATAACAAAGGGACTTGGCATCATCAATCCAATGTGTTCTAACAAATTCCCCCTTTGATGATGACAAGTCCAAACATGTGTGATATTCCCCCTTAGCCCATGGTTAGTCGGTCTTTGGTTAATTTCAACATAAACATAATTAATAAACATGATCAAGGTAGTCGAAAGGTGCAACATGCTTGGCCAAAGTAAAACATCTAATCATGGAAGCTAAGACATAATTAAGGTGGACGTCAGCCTAAGAGTTAGAAGATCACACATAGCATAATTAGACTACTTCCCCCTCTTGACATCGTCAAAGGAGGATAAAACATGTCCAAAAGTCAAGCAACACGATTCAAACACACACAAATAGTTCGAACAAGATAAAAAACAAACATCGAAAGGTGCAAGAGAGTGTCTTAAAAAACAAAGAAAGAGCCAAAGTTCATAAAGAGAGGGACGGGTTAAGGAGGCATGAGCTTAGGAGGCATTCGGCTTGGTGATCTGAAGACGTTCAAGGAGATCTTCATTTATAGTGCGAAGATCACCCACCTCATCTCTTAGCTTGCCTTGTTCTTTGACCAACCGATTGACAATTCCAAGAAGTTCATCCAACTTTGCGAGCACCACACCCAATTCAACAGTAGAACCTGCTGTAGAACCCGACTGATTTTTCCTTTCCAATTTCCCATCCTTAATCTCCAAGGTCATCCGAGAAAGAAGGCCCGGTGTCATTTCATCACTCAATTTCTCAATTGCAGGGCTTCCTTTCAACACTAACCCCTCCCTCATAAAGATGATCGAGAGCCACATACCATAAGGGACCACGACATTTTTGTCAAAGTTGCCGCTTTGGAACTCAGTGGACATCTCAAGATTTCGATGAAACATAAGGCGAGGAAGGTTAATGGGTTTGTGCTTGACAATGTGATGAATAAGGATCATGTCAAGGAGAGAACATCTCCCACGGCTATTGTTGGAAGGGACTAGGTTACGAAAAACAAGGTTAAAGATGAACCGGATGGGTGCGGTTAATTCAAAGGCATATATGTTGGTTGGGCCATCGTCATCATGAGGTCGAAGAACCTTCATGACCTGGGTAGAGGTAACCTCTTCAACTTCACCCCAATCACGTTTGGGAAAGGAGGTAAGCCCGACATCACATATATCCAGATGGGCAGCAAGTTGGTTGATTGTAAGGACAAAGGGTTTCTGATTTATAAAGGCAGAGAGAGTTCCAGATTCAACATCTACCTTGACTGTTAGATAGAATTGGATGATTTCGGACAAGTACGTGGGACTATATTTGTCCAACAAATTCACCCAACCCTGTGCATACATAGCCTCTTTGAAGTATTTAAAAGCAAGAGAGGTGTCATACCAAGATTTCTTATAACGCCTTCCACTGTGGAAGCAACAAATCAGCATACCATGGCATATCTTGAAGATCTCATCCGGAAGATTGAGAGAACTAAGATGGTTGAGGATGTCATTCTTGAATGATTCGGCATAAGGAGCAATAATAAGGTCCATGCATGTGTTAAGTGGAACCTTCTCCTCAACAATCTCATTCTCATCTATGCTTGGCAAATCCCGATGATAACGAGCCCGTTTGGGTGCTTTGGATTTTGATCCGGATCCCCTTTTCCTTTGAGTGACTTTGGGTTTTGGAGGGGATGCCTCCGGTGTCACATCATCATCATCATCACCAAAAATTTCAAGCATCTTTCGCTTGAACCGGGTTCTTGATGCCGGTTTCGAAAATAATGGATCAAGCCCATCATCAAACATCTCATTGGCATCACCATGATCCTCAACATCAACTACCACTTCAACATGCGCCGTCTTCGTTGAATCAGTTTTTGGAACTTCATTAATTTTCTCAGCATTGGGACCGATTTCTTTTTCAACAGTTGATGCCACAGTTGCATCAATTTTACTCATCTCATCCTTCTCCAAACTTTCACTCACCAAATCTTTTAAAAGCACATCATCATCATTCTTTCCAACAGCATCATTTTCATCATCACTATTTTCCTTTTCTTTTGAATCCCCTTCATTCTCTTTTGATTTTTTCTTACTTTCTTTTGATTTTTCTTTGTCTCCCTCTGATTTTTCCTCACATTCTTTTGATTTTTCTGATTTTTCCTCACTTTCTTTTGATTTTTCTTTGTTTCCCTCTGATTTTTACTTACTTTCTTTTCCCTCTTTTGATTTCTCACCTTCAAGTTCCCCCTCTTTAATCTCACTTGAGTGATCTCCTTTTTCATTTGTTTCGACAACATCACTTGATTTTCGAATATCTTCATCCTTTTTGGTTCCCTTAGAACCGGAGTCCTCTTTATCGGTGTCAATGTCTACTTCAGCATCTAATTGGAGAGAAATAGGAGGATTCCTACTTCTTCCTCCTCTGCCACGACCACCGCCCCTTTTGGCGGTTGTCTTCTTTCGTGCAACGGTTGGTTTGGCAGTGGCAGAGATGATCTCATTTGGTTTGGCAGCGGTTTTGGGAGCCATTTTCTTTTTGGCAATATATTTTGGGTTGAAAGTATTTCTGAGTTGAAGAACTTGTTTTGAAAATCTTGGAGGCATTTTAAGAGAGTTGAAAAGGGAAAGGGTGTTGACGGTTTTGGGAATCCGAAAAAGGTGAGGGTTGGTTTTTGTTTAGTGGGTAATAGGGAGTTTTAGTGGAAACATGGAAATAAATGAGGGGTTGGTGTAGTTAATCAAGGTGAGAGGACGGTTGAGTGTTGAGAGGGTGAGGCTAAGGTGTAGGCTTTAGATATGATGGGACATAAAGTGATTTGGGAAGCTCAATGCAAAGATAACTCAAGTGCACATAGATAATTGTTGATTTCATTTTGGTCGACATTTGCATGCATTTAACCACATTAACTAAAATTTAATTACATGTAAATCCTCCCTCTAATCAATCATTTGAAAAAGTAATATAATTTAGCGGTATGTCACCCAATAAACCAATTTCCGACCGAAGTCTTTCGAATTGTTCTCTTTCTAACGGTTTTGTAAGAATGTCCGCAATTTGATTTTCCGTTTTACAAAAGCTTAGACAAATATGACCTTTCTCAACTTGATCACGTAGAAAATGATGTCGTATGTCGATGTGTTTAGTTCGTGAGTGTTGTATAGGATTCTTTGATATATTAATTGCACTAGTGTTGTCACAAAAAATAAGGGTAGTCTCGAAAGTAAGGCCATAATCATGCAATTGTTGACGTACCCAAAGAATTTGTGCACAACATAGAGCGACACTCACATATTCACTTTCGGCCGTGGACAATACAACGGTGTTTTGCTTCTTAGAAGCCCATGAAATGAGACATGGTCCTAGGAAAGTAGCAATGCCCGAAGTGCTTTTCCTATCCAATGTATTACCGGCATAGTCCGCATCCGAAAAACCTACAAGATCAAGTTCGTAGTGAGTTTGGTACCAAAGATAAAGCCCTTGTGTTCCAATCAAATACCTAAAAATCCGTTTGACGGCTTTGAAATGAGATTCTTTAGGATTTGCTTGGAAACGGTCACAAGCACACACACTAAATTGTATGTCGGGTCGACTAGCGGTTAAGTAAAGTAAGGAACCGATCATACCTCGATATACCTTTTCACTAATGCTCTTACCGTTTTCGTATTTGTCAAGCTTGACTTTAGACACCATTGGTGTAGGCATAGGATTAGAATTAGTCAACCCAAACTTACTTAGCATTTATTTTAAGTACTTTTGTTGGTGAATCATCGTTTCATTTTCACATTGTTTGATTTGAAGACCAAGAAAGAATCCAAGTTCTCCCATCATACTCATTTCAAATTCCGAAGTCATCAAATCAGAAAAGTACTTATAAAGAACATTGTTAGTTGCTCCAAAAATAATGTCATCGACATATACTTGCACAAGCAACAGTTCATCTCCTTGTGACTTGATAAACAACGTTTTATCCACGGACCCACGTATGAAACCATTTTCCAATAGAAACTTTGAAAGCCTATCATACCAAGCCCTAGGAGCCTGTTTTAAACCATAAAGTGCTTTATCTAGTTTAAAAACGTGGTTGGGAAACTCGTTGTTTATAATGCCCGGAGGTTGTTCAACAAACACTTCTTCATCAAGGTATCCATTTAAAAATGCGGTTTTGACATCCATTTGAAAAGGCTTTATACCTTGAAAATACGCAAAAGCTACAAGCATTCGTATGGCTTCAAGCCTAGCTACCGGTGCAAAGGTTTCATCGTAATCAATTCCTTCTTGTTGGTTAAAACCTTGCACCACTAGTCTAGCTTTATTCCTTACGATTTCTCCAACATCATCTAGCTTATTGCGAAAGACCCACCGTGTACCAATTACAGTACGTTGAGAGGGCCTAGGGACAAGATGCCATACCTTGTTTCTTTCGAATTGCTCCAATTCCTCTTGCATTGCAATCACCCAGCATTCATCAGTCAAGGCTACTGTGATATGGTCTGGTTCGATTTTTGAGATGAAAGCATTGTGTGCACAGAAATTTTGAAGCGATGATCTGGTTTTTATTCCAGAGGTTAGGTCACTGGTTAAGTTTGATAAAGGATGTGAGCTTTGGTGTTTCCATTTCTTGGGAATAAGTGAGTTAGAGGATTCGGTTTGTTCGTCCGCAACAGTAGAGGGGACTGTTGCATGAGGATTGTTTGAAGGAGGTGATTGTGGTTCATTTATGTTTAGATTGGGCTGTTCTTCACCATCCTTGTTCCCCATGGATGAGGTAGCATCATCTTGTGTAGGAGGACGATTAGTTCCCCCTGAGTTTTGGACATCCTCCTCATGCAACAGTGGTTCCAACTGTTGCTCAGCCTCTTCTACCACTTGATCCATATCATGTCGTATCAAACCAATCTCAAAATCGTCATCATATTCATCATCCTCATCATCAACCTGTGTGTTTGACACAAAAAGACTAGATTCATCTAATATTACATGAACGCTTGAAGGAAATGTAGATCTATATACATATTTAACATACTCATATATGTCTAATTAATTTGTCATAAAATTAAAACGGATTTTATGCATGCAAACATTAATAAAAGAGAAGAGAAATAATGTCCTTACATTGTAGTATTTCGGTTTAGAGGGCACAAAAGAGATCACCTTTCTCTCTTGTTCTTGAGCTTATCCTTATGGAAGAACAAAGATCTAAGTATAAGATCTCTCCCTATGTATTATACCCAAGGCTTCTCTTAATTTGATTAATATTACAAATACTAGTATAATATTAATCTTATGAAAAATTGAACCAAAAATTATTTGGTTTTATGCTCCTAAAACCGGGTAGGAGAGGAGAGATTATGGAGGATTTTTCTCTTTCTAAAACTCTTATTTTAGATGAATAATAATAATGATTCACTAGTTTTTCTCTAAGTGAATAATAGGTAAAATAAGAAGAAAAATCACTAGGATTTTTCTCTTCCCAAAACCGGTGGGAGTGGAGGAGAAGGAGAGCCAATGCATGCCCATATTTGTCTTCACAAGATGAATAGGGTTGCATGGCTATTATAGCTTTTTCATCATTATGTTTTCCATTTTAAATATAAACATAATTTTAGCCTAATGCTCCTCCATTATTTCGGCATTTTGACATAATATGGATTCCATATTATTTTGTCAATTGTCAATATGTCACATGTCATGTGTGACATAAATTTGTTATGTATTTTTAACATATTAAAAATCAACGTATTAATAAAAATACATCACATACAAAAATTGACTTAGTAATTTCATAATTACTTGTGCCAAAATATTTTACCATTTATAAATCACAACAGATTGTATTTATATCAATTCATTCAAATTTAATTGTTACATTAAACAATTTATTTCATCCGAGTAATTATACAATTTAATTACTCGGACCGTATCTTATTTAATCACATTTCAATATGATACGTAAATTTTACTTCCAAAATCGTCCGTCAATTTTCAAGTAATTTAATTAACTCGTAACATTATACGATTAATTAAATAATCAATTAAGAGTGTCGCCCTTTAGGTATGACCTAGGGGGTCAACTGATCACCACCGTCACACGACAGTAATGTCAAACTCTAGTCAGCCAATCATTACCGATATATGTTGACCGGTTGACAAAAGAACAATATTACTTCCCAATTGTATTCATTTTAATGAGACTTAAACATGTGATCATCATGATCACGATCGTGATCGCATTATTGTCGGAGGACACATATTCCAACAATCTCCCACTTGTCCTCGACAAGTGTGCGTCACCAATTCTCTTGTCCTATTACTATCTCCCACTCAATGCAAGGTGTCTTTCAGTTCGTACTTGCAAGTGATCATATCGAGAGTGGTTTCCTCGATCCGGAGAATAAGCGATTGACCGGATTTATCCACACTGGATACCTTCCGAGCGTGGCCACGCATTTCGATTCATTACTCCTCGAGTGGCCCCGAGATATTGTTTTAACCCTGACAAGGGGATGGACAATTCTTATCGCACTCATTCCCTTCGACTAGCCACACCATCATAACCCAAAATATGCCCATTTGACCCCATTTACGAAGGTCGTAGTAACACAAATCAAAGTTAATCAAATCGTGCCATCTTAGGCGAATAGTCTTTAGTCAAAAGAATCGACTCATTTGAATACTATAGCAGCTCTCGCCACGACCAGGCTATATAAATTGCCAGAACTCTATAAGCGGTCATAAGGCCCGACAAAATGTTCCTAATATCGCCTATGTGATCGACTAGTCATCTCACATGACTCTATGGCACTTGAACTTGCCATCAATCGCATCACACTCTAGTTACTTCGAGACGTCACCTCATACAAGTAACTATGGGCAAATACAATGTTAATCCGTGTTCACTTTAACGGGATTCAATTGTCTCCACAACCCGTTTGGATGTAACAAAGTATAATAAAAGAGTTTTAAAAATAAAACTCGAACGACAAATGTGATTATCACATATGAATAGTCAATGCTTGATTACTATTTCATATTCTATAATCTAATTTGATCTTGTACGTAGTTGTTCATTTCAATTCAATTGAAATGACATGACTCATCATGTTTAGCCTTTGAGAAGGCTTTGGTTAGTAGGTTTTATCAACTTCTTGTACCTTACTTAACCTCACTACATACTCGTTTTCCTTTGTAATGTATACATTTGCATTACAAAACTTTTCGAGTACGTGTCGAGATCCAATCAAGACATAGGCCCTCTAGCCTTAGAATAGCTCCCACTGTTTTCACAAAGGTGCGGGACTCATCCTTCTTGCACATCTCATGATCGCAAGTGTACTCAATTTCAGTTATAAATATCTCTCATTGTTCTTTATTGCCTAGAACGATTCTAAAAAATCTACTTCTTAATTAACATTGCCACAATGGTATCTTAACCATCCTAATGTGTTTTGATTATGGTTTTGTCGGAAACCATGCGCAATCTCAATTGTCAATTGTCACTTGTGTAACACCCTTACACAAAATTGCATCATAAACACTTTGCTTTACTTCCTTAATGCTTCAGCATGCACTTAAGGGTAATCTTTATATACTAGGTAAAGATTACTTAAATTCGATTTTGAAAACAATTCATCATACTCAAGGTATATGAAGTGTTATACATCATTACTCATTTAATTGATCCCAATGAAGCAAATGGAATCAATCAAATATGTTCAATTTAATTGAACTAGTCATGAATCTTATCAACATAAGACTTCTTACTGACGCTAATATCATGTGGATTTATCTTCATAAATCCGGATATTCAAGATGTATTATAATACTCCAAAAGTCTTGAATCATTCTTAATGATCAATATGTCATCCACATATCGGACTAATTAAAATATCCGTAACTCCCACTAAACTTCATGTATAAACACAACTTCTCGACTTATCGAGAAATGTTTTATCACATGATCAAAATGTTGATTCTAACTCATTGATGTCCTACTTAAGACCTTCTCTTAAGTTTCACATTATCTTAGGATTGCAAGAATCTACTAAACTCAAGACATGTATTGAATACATTCCTTCTAATTGAAGAAGTGGGTTTTAGATTCACTCGCTATGTATTTCATAATAATGAAACACAATCCCTAAGAAGATCCAAATAGGCTTAAGCATTTCAATTGGTGCAAAAACCCTTTGCAACCAATCAAACCTTGAAATCTCTCTTTATTAGTGCAAAACCCTTTGCAACTAATCAAGCCCTTTTATTTCGGATTTCCATGGCTCTAAGCCTTATATTGAGTTGTGACTTAAACACTCTTATGTAAGTCATATGTTCATTACTTTCTAGAAGTAATCAATTTGAATCAAACGATTTCTTTGTAAGTTATAAGCTCTTTACTTTCTTAAAAGTAGCATGAATTCATCATCTCCAACAAGTGACGAATTTAACCTCCTAGGTTTAAAAGAAACAACATCCTACAAAAACGTCTCATGTAGCCAAGAAAGACCAGTTTCTTGTGACATAACATTCTTTGTGGCTCTTGAATAATTTTCTCCCACTCTGTCTTCTAGAAATAAACTTGTATTTTAGAAAGATGACTTCACGAGTCGCAAATCCGTCGCATTACTCGTGATAATTGAAAGGAAAAATGAGCATTTGTTTCTTGTGAAAACTTACAAATATGGTACATTACCATTTCATATCTCATATGATTTAGTGGAAAATAATTTAGACAAAATGATAGAATCCCCAAAACGATCATGTAACTCAAAGTAACTTGATTGAAGTCCAAACCATATCGAATAGCGTTTGAATTCATATCCAATCACACATTATTCCATAATGTGTGTTAAGAGAGATTAATTTGTGATACAATATCACATTTCCTTTGGCTTATATCAAAGTCTTCACTTTGATAATCCCATCACGACTAAATCGTGATTCCTTGAACTCTTGAACTTCTTCAAAGATTTCTCTATTTACCTTATTAAGTGAACACACTAGTGTCAACTTAAATCGTTGGTAAAAGAAAATGATCAACCTATTTTGGATAAATGATTTACAATCTCGATCTCCTTTTTCAACCAAAAGGTACGAGATATCTTGCTTTGAATACAAGATACGCATATACCATTAACAATCTAATGGTTTCAAGAGTACTCGATAACTCTTTGCGTTCATCATTCTAATATTTAAGGTTTGATCTTGGGTTACCAATTTGAGTCTTGCATCATCTTCATGATATATTATTCTAGTTTGGTTTAGAATATATTCACCTTGATAATGGGCTAGCCATACATCAAATCGTGGTGTATAGGGTCACAAAAGTGAAACCTCTTTTGTATCGTAACAAGTTTGTATTCTAATTTAGAGTTTATGTACTTAATAGTCATAATTAAGCACAACTCCAAACCCAAAAACTAGATTTAGTACACAATGACTCTTTCTCTCGACTTCATTGTTGCTAGTCGTCATATTCTAATCATCTTATGTATCAAGTACAATGATGAAAACCTCCATTGGTTTCTAATATTGATTTAAGTATTACTAGCAAAATTTATGTTTAATCAAATAAACATTTAAAGAAGAAGGTCCCATTAGATGTCCCACAACTAACTTGTTGATTCTTCAATAATTTGGGGTAGTTTCCTTTCTTGTGTCCAACATTTAAGACAATAGAAACTTTTTATTCGGTCGGGATTGATAGGTTTAGTATCGTCATTCTCAACAACTTTACCTTTAACATTACCTTGTATCAATTCCATTATAATCTTTACTTCTTGAACCTCGTCCTCATCTTAACGGTTTAAGAGAATGCTCCCACTCAATTCAATGAGTCTTTACTTAGAGAAGCAAAGTTGAATCTTATGAAGATTACTCTTCATTTGTTCGTTTTAGTTTTAAAACTTTCATTGAAGTGGTTGCGTTATTTTGGTCAATTACGAATTCCAACAAATCTAATTACCAAAACAATTTATCGCTTCAAGATACTTAATTCAATTAAGTATATGAATTACAATCCATTGCAAGTAGATGTGTTAGTCAAGAATCAAAAACCTGTTTGATAATGAATAACTTTAATCTACACTCTTTACAAGAGATCCTTAGCAATGGTTCATTTGAGGTTTTAGAAGCAAATTCATATTTGTCTTTAGTTACGATATTTTAATGGAGATTTGAATCAAAAACGAAATGATATCGTATATGAATTGTGGTAAAGAAATAGAACAATATGATAACGGAATAGTGGAAAACAAAACATTTATCGTTAAATTAATACTTGTAAACAACAAGTAAAGCATTTACATAGTGACCTCTACCCAACTATGATAAATGATTCCAAGACCCAAATTCATATCGACTTAGGCACGGTATGGCCGATGAAACCCTTATCAATATAACTCGGTGGATTAACACTTTAATCGATTCTACTTTTAGAACTCTTGGTCGATAAAATTACTCTAATATTTATCTATAGCCGGAACACATGCGACTACGGTCACGAATACTTCCGTTGAGCTCAATCCAAATTTCGAATAAATGTGTCCATGATCCAAATCCACATCAACTTGGGCACGGTATGGCCGATGAAACCCTCATCAACATGAATTCGGTGGATTGACATTTATCACCCACTTCCCCTACGTAACAAGGTTTGTACCTAGGTAGGGCCGAGTGCACTCCCTCGCGAAATAGGTTTTCATGGTTTCTACTATTTGGTAAGGCTATGTCTCAATTGTTTGTTTTAGCGAGAGGTCATGTCAATTTATTATCTATCACGTTTTAAGTGAACTAAAGCGGTGAACTACGATAATTCGAATTGACACGGTCGATAAACTCGATAAAAGAAGACAATGCATGTTTAGTTATGGCGATTTAGCGATGCATGTGACATAAAATAAAATGCAAGCATAAAGATAAATAAATCCTAGTATGGCCTTTCCTAAAATAGAAAAACTATTAATCTATTACATATTCGGAAACCAACTCCATTGGTCCCTTGAACTTCGGTTGTGGCACGCATCTCGAGGTAACACCGTCTTTATGTATCGCCATTCTTGAAGAAATCCGTCTTTAGGAACTCCGGAATGAATAAAATTACATAATAAATTACATAATTTCCTATTATACATTTGTAACTAAAATAAAATAAATCTATTAAATTACAAAACGGTGATACGAGATCACAATAAAAATACAACCGAATCGATATTCCCATACATTTCGGGAAATACCAATTAAAATCTAAGGCCATACTAAGTAAAATTACATAATTCAAAATTACATAAATTAAAATTATGACAATCATAAGGAAAATGCAGCATTATATTATGTATGAACATGCTCAATTTTATGCTAAATCGCCTTTTAATTAGCCAATATCGTATATTACTCGGTTTTTACGGATTTGCGTGATTTCAACATTTTATAATCACAAAAATGCACAAACTCATATTTATGCATAAGTTAATTACCCTAACCTTTTAGGACTCAAAATATAGTCTTCACTAGTAATTTGACCATGATTAACTTTTATTTACAAAATTGTTCATAAATGGACAAAAATTACAAAAATAAGCTATTAAACTTCAAATAAAACCAAAAATTTCAAATAAATTCAAAATTTGAAATTTAAATTCATGAACATTCTGGAAAAATTCCATGACACTCATAATGTTCAAAATCTTAGGTTAAAAATTTTGAAATTTTTCCGGAAAAACAATGTTGCGGTTTATCGATTTTTAATAAAATAATCATAAAAACATGGAATAATTATTTTCATTAACTTTTCAATTTTAGATCTGAAAAATATAATAAAATGCAACATTAGACGTTTTTCCTAAGTCATAGATTATGTTTTATTAATTTTCAACTAATAATGTCACTATTTATGCCATTTTTCTTCAAAAATTCATAAATCATGCTAAAAGACTTCTTTATAGCCAATTATTTTATACACATCTTGTAAAATTGCATGTGACAACATATTAATTTTCTATGACCAGATTCGAAATTTAACTCATATTAACCTATTTTTCTCTTAAATCCGAATTTAATAATGAAAAATTCATTTTTCGAGCATAACAAGTCCAAAAATTATGAAAATTTACAGGTTATCTCAAAATAATATATGTAACAACATATCCAAAAACCAACTTAAAATTCGAAGTATAGCTAATTTTCGACCAAAAATGACATTTTTACTCATAAAATCACATTTAAATGTCATTAATGTAAATTATGAACAATAAAAATCCGAAAAATTAACCAAAATATCCTAAAACACTTTAGGACCAGAAATATTAACATGCATGTAATTATTTCGTGATATATCATAATAACACAAATTTTACAAGTTTTATTTTGTTATTCATATAACTCGGAAAAACTTTTAACCAATTTGCATGCAAACAACCGTGGCGCTCTGATACCAATTGAAGGAAATGTAGATCTATATACATATTTAACATACTCATATATGTCTAATTAATTTGTCATAAAATTAAAACGAATTTTATGCATGCAAACATTAATAAAAGAGAAGAGAAATAATGTCCTTACATTGTAGTATTTCGGTTTAGAGGGCACAAAAGAGATCACCTTTCTCTCTTGTTCTTGAGCTTATCCTTATGGAAGAACAAAGATCTAAGTATAAGATCTCTCCCTATGTATTATACCCAAGGCTTCTCTTAATTTGATTAATATTACAAATACTAGTATAATATTAATCTTATGAAAAATTGAACCAAAAATTATTTGGTTTTATGCTCCTAAAACCGGGTAGGAGAGGAGAGATTATGGAGGATTTTTTTCTTTCTAAAACTCTTATTTTAGATGAATAATAATAATGATTCACTAGTTTTTCTCTAAGTGAATAATAGGTAAAATAAGAAGAAAAATCACTAGGATTTTTCTCTTCCCAAAACCGGTGGGAGTGGAGGAGAAGGAGAGCCAATGCATGCCCATATTTGTCTTCACAAGATGAATAGGGTTGCATGGCTATTATAGCTTTTTCATCATTATGTTTTCCATTTTAAATATAAACATAATTTTAGCCTAATGCTCCTCCATTATTTCGGCATTTTGACATAATATGGATTTCATATTATTTTGTCAATTGTCAATATGTCACATGTCATGTGTGACATAAATTTGTTATGTATTTTTAACATATTAAAAATCAACGTATTAATAAAAATACGTCACATACAAAAATTGACTTAGTAATTTCATAATTACTTGTGCCAAAATATTTTACCATTTATAAATCACAACAGATTGTATTTATATCAATTCATTCAAATTTAATTGTTACATTAAACAATTTATTTCATCTGAGTAATTATACAATTTAATTACTCAGACCGTATCTCATTTAATCACATTTCAATATGATACGTAAATTTTACTTCCAAAATCGTTCGTCAATTTTCAAGTAATTTAATTAACTCGTAACATTATACGATTAATTAAATAATCAATTAAGAGTGTCGCCCTTTAGGTATGACCTAGGGGGTCAACTGATCACCACCGTCACACGACAGTAATGTCAAACTCTAGTCAGCCAATCATTACCGATATATGTTGACCGAGTTGTGAGAACAATATTACTTCCCAATTGTATTCATTTTAATGAGACTTAAACATGTGATCATCATGATCAACAGTCGTGATCGCATTATTGTCGGAGGACACATATTCCAACAACGCTTTCTTCCATTTTCATAGTCCTTTTGTTATAAACCTTATAGGCTTTACTATGATCGGAATAACCAACAAAAACTCCTTCATCACTACGAGCATCAAATTTGCCAAGGTTGTCTTTTCCATTATTGTGCACAAAGCATTTACTACCAAAGCATTTTAAATGTGAAAGGTTAGGTTTTCTTCCTCGTAATAGTTCATAGGGAGTTTTCTCAATGATTTTTCTAATCATGACACGGTTGTAAATATAACAAGATGTGTTTACGGCTTCGGCCCAAAAATTCTTAGGAACTTTAGAGCTAATGAGCACGGTCCTAGCCATATTTTCAAGAGTTCGATTCATTCGTTCCACAACCCCATTTTGTTGTGGGGTTCTTGCAGCCGAAAAGTTATGATTAACACCATACTCATTACAATAGGACTCAAATGACGAGTTCTCAAACTCGATTCCATGGTCGGATCTCAATGAGACAAGTTTATAACCAAATTTGTTTTGAACCTTTTTGACCCAAATTAAGAACTCATCAAATGTTTGATCCTTAGAACTTAAGAAGAGAAGCCAAACAAATCTTGTGAAGTCATCTACAATGACACAAATAAAATGACTTCCACCTCTACTCACAACTCGCATGGGTCCGCATAAGTCAATATGAATGAGTTCAAGAGGTAAGGAAGTGCTAACAACCTTTTTGGATTTAAAAGAGCATTTAACTTGTTTTCCTTTAACACAATCATCGCAAAGTGATTTAAATTCAAACTTAATGTTAGGAATGTCGTCAACTAAATCAAGTCTCTTGAGGGTGTTAAGTGTCTTAGCATTTACATGACCAAGTCGTTTGTGCCAAAGCCAAGGGTCGTTCTTTTGAACACTCATGCATGATATTGATTGACCCGACAATGAAAATAAGTTAGTCATGTAGACATCTTTGACATGTTTACCTTCAAGAATGAGTTCTCTAGTTTTTCCATTGATGATTCTAAATTCACTAGCAAGAAATTCAACAATATTACCTCAAGTTGTGAAATGCTCAAGAGATTGTGTTTCAAACCTTTGACAAGCAACACTTTGTCCACGCATAATGACTTTGACTTACCAACTTTTCCAATACCAATTATTTCACCTTTCTTATTGTCGCCAAAAGTCACCATGCCACCATCGTAGGCTTCTAGCGAGAGGAATTGGTTTTCATCTCCCGTCATGTGACGAGAGCATCCACTGTCTAAGTACCAATTGCTGCTGCCCCTCACTAATGCCTATAAGAAATCAAACATTTAGTTTAGGAACCCAAACAAGTTTGGGCTCCTTCTTAACAACGACCTTTTTGACTTCCTCTTTCTTTATCCACACTTGTTTAGCATTTTTAGTGTTTCTTTCTAAATCACGGACTCTTTTGTCACAACCATTAAACTCATGACCTGTTTTGCCACAATAGTTACAAATGATGTACTCACGAAGACCAAAGATACTTTCTTCTTTCGGAAGTCGGTTTGACTTGGATCCTGGTTTCGAGTGCAACGTGTGTGTGCTCTGTTGCATTTGAAACCAAGTCCAAAGCATTCTTTGCAAATTTTTCATATTCTTGTGATTATTTCAAGAGAAACTCCAAAACATTCTGACTTCCTTCCCATTTTAAGTAGAACATCTTAGCCTCATCTAGCTCTTTAGTCAATGTTTCGATTTTAGCAAGATGATTAAGATTCAATTTACCTAAATTGTCGAAAGCTTGTTTTGCAAGTCTTGCTTCGTCACTAAGTAACATCCCAATTTGTTCTAATTGTTTATTATCCCTTTGACATAATTTGAGGTCAGCTAGAAGAGTGTCACGTTCCTTAGTTAAAGAAGACACTAATTTTGTGAGAGTATCTATTTCTTTTCTCGACTCGGATGCCACAAAGAGAGACCTCCGTGGCATGAGCCTGTTCAGCTCTTTTTAACATCTCAATTTGAGCAAGAAGGTCATCATTTGATTTTTGAGCTCGTTCTAAGGCACTTTTGACATGACTAGACTCATCATTTAACATTTCAGCAATTTTAACAAGATCGTCTTTTTCGTTGTTACGAGTAGCTAAGTCAATCAAAAGTTGGTCATGTTCTTGAGTTAATGATGACACATTTCCTTTGTTAGAACTGGATGCAACAGTGCAGGGATCTGTTGCACCGGTTTCATCAATTTTGTTGGCTAAAAACAAGTTTTGTTTTCGAAGCTTTTTGATTTCTTTCTCAAGACTCAACATGGAACTAGATTGATCATTCTCATTTAGACTTTCTTTTAGGACTACATTTTCCTCGCCTATGTCCTCAATTTCGATTTGCATAGCTTCCAACTTATTAGTTTGGACACGACATTTATCTATGAATTGATCTAGGAGGAGACAAACTTTGTCTTTAGAGAAAGATCGAACCTTTTTCTTGAGCTTAATTACATCATGGTCTGAATTAGAGTCTGAATCTGCGGAGTGAGCCATAAGACACTTGATGTCTTCTTTATTTGATGATTTGGAAGCATTTTTTGAGGAACTGGACGAGATGCTAAGTTTGGCGTCTAATTCATCCTCAAGGACATCGTCCTCTTCAGAATCAGACATGCCCCAAATAGCAGTCATTACTTTGTTTTTGTAATCACGTTTTGCAAAGTCACGTTTTTCCTTAGATTTGATATCGTTCCACTTTGGACATTCCTTGATTTGGTGACCTTTGTCGCCACACTTAAAGCAACCAATAGTGGAGTTAGATCTTCTCTTAGGAAAACGGCGTTTACTAGAGTTGTTGCTATACCTTTGAGAGTTTCGACCATTGATCATGCCAACAATGTTTTTAGTGAACATTGCAAACTCATCATCTTCATCCTCCTCATCACTTGAGAGAGCATTAAGAGCGAGTCCTTTCCCTTTAGAGCTTTCACTAGAGCGCTTCATGAGAGTTAACTCATGAGCCATAAGTGAGCCCATAAGTTCATCAAGGGTGAGCAATGAAAGGTCCTTAGCTTCCTCAATAGCCGTAACCTTCGGTTGCCACTTTTCAATTAGGCTACGAAGGATTTTACGGACTAAATCCTCAGATTGAAAACTCCTACCTAAACTCTTAAGGTCATTGATAATACTAGAAAAACGTGAAGACAAACTATTAATTGACTCATCTCGTTCCATGTTGAACATCTCATATTGTTGCATGAGAAGATCAATACGGTATTTCTTGACTTGTGACGTTCCCTCATAAGCAGGGCTTAGGGTGTCCCAAATCTCTTTGGCCGAAGCACATCCAGATATACGATTAATCTCTTGGTCACCGATCCCATATTGAAGAATGGACATGGCCTTAGAGTTTTTCTCGATTTTCTTATAGTCGGCCTCAACATACTTATCCTCACTTTTCAAGGAGCTAATGCCATCAGCATTAGTCACTTCGAGTTTGAGGGGACCCTTTTGAATGATTAACCAACATTCATAGTCCGCACTTTTGACATAGTGCTCCATGCGATATTTCCACCAGGCATAGTTTTCTCCCTTGAAAATGGGATACTTAGTGTGTTTTGAATCGTCCATAACTATAGGATCAACTCTTTGGATTTAACCAATATCAAGAGCACGAGGCTCTGATACCAATTGAAGAGTTAAGAACGATTAACACCTAAGAGGGGAAGGGGTGAATTAGGTGTACCTTTTAAAAATTTTATCCTTAACTTGGTTAATTGATTAACTTAAGTGAAGAATATTGAAGTATAAGACTTGAGAAACTTAATTGAAAATAACCCCTTACAATGAAAATAACTCGCCAACCTACTCCGGTTGCACTCAAACTTAAAGCTACTCCGCTTCAAGAGTTTATGGGTTCTATCTCAAGGTGTCACAGAATCTTGAATCTCAAGAGTTCACTAAATGAACATGGAGATCACAATGAAGATCTAACACGAGAATCATGGAACAAACTCATTATGTCAAAGACAAGATCTGAACTGATACTTGGAGGTTTTCTGACTTTTTTTCGAAAACAATTTTGAAGACTTAAAATCAGAAAAACGTTTTGCAAATACTTGAAGAACAAAGCTTTAAATGCACAAATGATTTGCAAGGTTTTTACAATAAATGCTTTGGAAGTCTTGAGAAATAAATGTGACTAAGACACTCTATTTATAGTAGATTTAGTCTTAGGTAAGTACACTTTGAAAAATTAAATCCAATATTAAAATGATAGCTTTGAGTGATGGTAAGTGTTAGACTTATAGGCTTGAGGCTTAAGAAATCAGAAAACTTAAGCTTCTACACTCAACATGTGACAATTTACCAAAATGGCAAAAAGTTTTTCTTACTTTAGAAGTTTGACAAGTCTTCTTTGCCATTTTAGTAAAAGGTGTTTGCACAAATCTAGAGGCTTAGACAAGTGGGCTTGTGACTCCAAAATTTCAGATTATTTTCAAGCTTTTGAAAATTCAAATGTTTAAGGTTTAAAGTTTGCAAAGTTTTGACACTTAAAAACATTTGGTCGAAATTCCTCCTCCGTATGATAGTACCAGAAACCACAGTACAGCGTACTGTTGCATGGTTTTGCCATTACTTGACTTAAATGAGAATGTTACACTTATTCTTACATATGTCGACTAAGGCTTGGAAAATATCATTGTCTTGACTTCCTTGATTAGCTTGATCATCTTGAATCATTGTTGAAAGTCCATTTGATTGCTTCATTCACTAATTATTTCAACTAAGAGCAAACAATCAAATAACAAAGGGACTTAGCATCATCAATCCAATGTGTTCTAACAGCAAGAGATTATAATTGTAGACAAAAATATGGCAATGTATATAGGTAGTATAATTAAGGAGAGGAAAGCTAAAAAAAATTATCATTTAAGAAAAAGAATTAGATGTTAAATTAGTATGTAGAGTGAATTAATTATTAATAATTAATTATTAATGTATCTATAAAGATGAGAGGAATCTAAAAGGTTTATTAACATTTACATTCTATTGTAAAAAATATATTTTATTTTATTTTCTTTAATTACATGCATGTAACACAAGAAAATTCAAGATGACTTTTGATAGGAGACATGGCTTAGTGAAATGATTAGTTTTATATTTTTGTAATATTGTATAGATTTACCATGCTACGTTAAAATTTGTCGTTTTAGGTACCTTTAAATTATATTTGTAAATATTTATTTATAGATTAATGAATTAAATCAATGCTAATTAACTATAAATTGATAATACATGCCACATTAAAATTTGTCACGTCACATTATAATTTGTCTAATATAATAGAATTTCACGGGATTTTTAAAATAAATTGTGCAAACGATAATGGGTAACTACCCATTTTTAGAAACTTGACAAATGGACAATGGTACAAACAACGCATTTTATATGTGTGTGTGCGCGATAACAAATTTTATATGGTAAGGTATCAAAGACATATGCATGTTATCATATGAAAATAATAGAAACTAAAATAATTGAAAGATTTAGCATGCATACCAATAATTGAACATTATCTAAGAGCAAAATAAGTCGTTGAACATGATTAAATAAAAATTTATGGGTGAATCTTGTAATTTAGATTGAAGTCTATGATTGAATCACGTAAATTTTGATATATTCTAAAATAAAGAACTAAGAATTATCTAGTAACATGCATTCCATAGGCAAAATATAATAAATTATAATTTTATTATATGGATATAAAAAATTTAGAAATGATTCAAACGGTCTCTACTTCATACAATATGAATTGAGCTTTCATTTCAAATAAATCTACAGAAGATATTCCCACAATCGAAATCTAAAAGATTTATAAATTTTATTAAATTCCTTATTGTTAATACAAAAAATCCGTCGAAATCTTGATAAACTTGACTAAATGATCCTATGTAAAAAAAAAATTAGTAATAAACATTATAAAAGAAATTATTTCAAAAAACATATAAACTAAAAAAATATACGGAGTATAATTTAGAAACCATACTATTTAGTATTTATCTGAAGATGCATGACCGTTTCTTTTTCGTACATGCCTTGATAATGGTACGTATCAAATGAAAATGATGAAAATATATGTTAGAGATGATTAAACATATGAATAGAAAAATATCAATTTAAGTAGGTTGATCAAGAAAGTATAATAGCAAAGCTGCACAAGTACACAACATTATATATTTGATAACAAATTAGTGGTTAAAAACCATCAATCAACTTAAAAAAAGTAGTAACATAAATGATATAAAAAAGCACTTAGAAAGACAAATAGTGGGAATGGGGGGGCGGGGGGGATGAATTGGAAAGCAAATGACATAATAGAAAAGATTAATTTCATGATGGTTTAAAAGGTAAATTGTGGAATTCTAAAAGGTTTTTCATTCAATTTTCTAAATTTATTTTACCATTAATTATGAGAGTAAGTTTTGATTGTGGAATTGAAAAGATAAGCTACATATTTAATTTTTTTTATGTATTAAAAATGCCATATGGAGTAAAATGACATTCAAGTTGCCTCTTTAATTATATTGTAAACTAGATTTCATGCCCGTGCGTTGCACTGTGTAACTAAATTGGTTCGTATAAATTTATAATTTTGGTAATTACTACTCTCATAAGTTAGAGTCGAATTTTTATGTATTAATAAGTGAGGTTATGAGAAAATGTATGTTCTTACATGTTCAAAATGTAATCTGACGACTCAGAGGTACCACTCCATATATAAAGAACATTTTAAGGGTAGGTGTTAGTTAATTAAGATGGTCAAGCCATTAATAAGTTATATCTATGGAAAAAGACTTAGGTTAGGAGTACAATTAATGTGTCCTCCGACCCTAATCAATAAGAGTCGTTCATTTATAATGTTTTCCTTCGATTGTGAAACTGTTTAAACTATAATTTATCTTTATTTAATAGAGTTTCCATAGTTGTTGGTTTCTAGTTAGAATTTTATTACAATTAGAATTGCGATATTTAATGATTTTATATTAAAGAATCATCGATACTTTTAGTTTTATAATGATTTTATTATATCGTCTCTTAAATTACTATCAACTTGAAAACGGGAGTGTGAAGTGTAACAATCCTCCGCACAAGATAACAACATCTAATATCTATAAAATATAATTAAAAGGCTACCCTAAAATGACAAATAAATGTCACCTAGACAAAGCCACGCAGGATCCAAAAAGCCACCTAGATTAAAATTTAATGTGACGTGGCATATTTAAATGTGATGTTGCATATTTTTAATGTGACATGGCGAATTATTATGACATGGATTATCAATTTATTATTACATGACATTAATTTAAATCATTTATCTATAAATTAATTTAATTCACTTATATCTATAATATTAAAGGATATTATCATTATTCTTAAACTAATTTTGTATATTAAATATATTGTCTTCCAAAATTTATATAACCCTTACAAATTTACATCAAATTTCATAATTTATAATTAATATTGACATTTTAATTGAAATTTTTGTAATAAAACATGTTAATAAATTTCATAATTTATAATTAAAATTGAAAGTATGTAATAAAACATGTTAAGAAATTAATTAAACCTCTTCATAATACTAAACACTCACCCGTATTAACATTTTCCTATTTAATTCATTTTTTTTTAAAATTTTGTAACAAAACATGTTAAAAAATTAATTAAACCACTTCATATTACTGAACACCCACCATTATTAACATTTTTCTATTTAATTTTTTTTATTAAACATGGTAATAAATTGATTAAAACTCTTCATAATACTTAACACACACGAAATTAATTAAAAGTTTTTCCTATTTAATTAATTTTTGTTATATAATATGTTAATAATTTTATTATAACTCCTTATATTACTCAACACCCATAATTTTCACTAACATTTTGTCCTATTTAATTCATCTCTTGAGGTCCTCGGCAATCAATTATCTAATTTAATAATACCACAAAATAAATTAAAAATTAAATTAAAATATGGGAATTTATGGTTGTGTATTGACTATAAAACCTATAATAGTTTTATTCACTTTATTTATTTAAAATATGCCCATTTGTCATGAGTTTCTAAGTTCTGGATTGTATTTTATGGTTTAATTTTTTTTTATTATATTGATTATATGGAGTATATTGAGTATTGTTGTCGAGTATTGTTGTTTTAGTTGTTGTTGTTGTTGTTGTTGTTGTTGTTGTTGTTGTTGTTGTTGTTGTTGTTGTTATTGTTGTTGGTTTTATGAATCGTTTATTTTATATTTGAATTCATGTTTTCCAATTGGTTTAATTTAAGTGACTTACATGTGAGAATTATTTGATTCGTTTGTCAAGTTTTTATCAGGTTGATGTTTTATCTTTTGGTCAATGTATTTTTTATATAACTTTAAAGCACCATGAAATGTATGTGAATGCAGATAAGGCAAACCATCACGTGAGTAATCTGAAGAGGGAAGAAATACAAAAGGCATGAAATTGAGGTAAAATTAAAGGTAAAAACATAAAGTAGAAACTGATAAGTAATGGGTGATTGTTGATCTCAAAATAGAAGTCTTATAATATTTCTTTTAATTTGTTATTAAACGTATATTGTGGTGTAATTTTACTATTATACTTTCCCGATCAACCTATTTGAATTTGCATTTTTGTATTCACGAGTATAATCATCTATAACATATATTTTTCTTTTTCATTTTATATGAACTATTATCAAGACATGTAATAAAGGAAGCGAAAGTGAACCTTCGGGTAAATATTAAATAGTATGATTTCTAAATTCTACTTCGTATGTTTTTAAGTTTATGTGTTTTTTTTTTGTCAAAACAGGAATAATACATAAAACTTACCCTCATAATTTCGCAAAAAAAAAAACCTACTCTTATAATTAATGATAAATAAATAAGTAAAAATAATTGAATCAAATATCTTTAAAATTTCACAATTTACTTTTGAATCATCATGACAATAATTAATCATTTTAATTATGTCATTTCCTCTTCCAATTTAAGTTTTCTCCAACTCCCACCTTTTGATTGTTTTTCTATAAAATTTACTTTACTCTTTTAAGTGGTTTATGTTTTTTTTAACCATTATAAGATGATCGTTGATCTCAAAATAGAGATCTTATAATATTTCTTTAAATTTGTTATTAAGCGTATATTGTTGTGTAATTTTACTATTATGCTTTCCCGATCAACCTATTTGAATTTGTTGTATTTTTTTATTCATGACTATAATCATCTCTAACATATATTTTTCTTTCTCATTTCATATGAACTATTATCAAGGCATGTACTAAAAGGAAGCGTAAGTGAACCTTCAGATAAATATTAAATAGTATGGTTTCTAAATTCTAATCTGTATATTTTTAAGTTTATGTGTTTTTTTTTTCAAAACCGGAATAGATTATTTTATAGTCTTTAATACTATTTTTATTTTTAAATAGGATCGTGGACATAAGTATAACAAGAGATGGATCAAATTCTTGAAATAGTATTAAAGAACTTAAAAAAATTTATGAACCTTTTGGAATTCGGATTTAGGGAATATAGTTTTTTAGATTATTGAGCAATTGAAATGAAAATTTAATTCGTAATACATACATGGAGTAGATACCGACCATACCGTTGAATCGTATCTAATATTTTTCTTCGATATAATAAATGTTTTTCGGATGTAAATAATATTTGATTTGAAACATGCACGTGGTGATAAAACTTCAAAGATATTTCTATGGGAGGGTTGATGGAGAAGTCTGGAAATAATTTGGAGATCATTATCGAGGTATTGAGTTTACAACCTTATAAGGCGTCATTGAAGATTTTTCCATACGAAATTTATTATATACGGATGGTTTCAACTTTTAATATTTAAAAAAACTCATTTTATTATATTGCGGAGTAAAACACACGTATATATAATGAGTCGTCTCTGTCATTGCTCTGTTGTCAAGTTTCTCAACATTAGTAACTACCACATTGTCACTTGCAGGATTCGATTTAAAAAAATAAACCAAAGTTGTCAAAGAAATAAGGTATTAACTAACTAATTTCTATGTATTTCAAGACTGTATATTTTTAAATGAATCAACAACTAATTGCTCGAACAAATATTAACAATACGATAAAAATATCATAACTAAAACAGATAAACCCGTGAATTTCACGGGTCACAAACCTAGTTTTTTGTCTTAAAATTTAACTTATGCTGGAGTCATGGAGTAATAATTACTTCATTAGTATGTAGTACTTAACATAGTTTCTTTAAACCGAGGAATCACAAGGATTAAGCTTTAACAAATCCAAGTAATATTATGATTATAGTTATAATTCCCTCATTTACCTCCACCACCCAAATTATGGTTCCATTCTCATTCCCTAAACCATTTCCCCTCCTTTTTAAGTCCTCGTAACTCGTGAGTGTATTTCTTATTTTCTCACGATATCTTCATGTGAGACGGTTTCATAATAATGATATAGTTTATTATATGACTTAATAATATTCTAATCCTTGTGAAATTCGAACTAAAAAATCAGTTTCTCAAATGTGAATATAGGTATAACTCTAGTGGTTGGTAAGTTATGTGTTTAAAAACTATACAACAATAGGAAAACAATTAACAATCTCTAATCTTCGTATCCATGTGATGATGCCCTCGTTTTGACTCGTGTTTCCGAATGGCATCTCTGCAAACACAAAAGAACTATGTTGAAGCTTAGTTTGTTAACAACAGAACAATAATATGTTGAAAAAAGTTTATAAAAGCATGTAATAAGATTTCAGTTGCACACATGAACTTTATATTCATATAATTATGTAAGTCATGAATCCTTAGTAAAATTACCATCCTGAAAAAAGTTTAGAGCTTGTATTAATCTTTCATTCTTCATCTCCACTTATCTGCAAATAATATAAGTAGTTCACAATCTTGTTGGCTTATGAAATTGTTGGTGAAAGAAAAATCTATACAACACCACAAATTTTAGAATAAAACAGTCCTTATGTGTAAAAAAATCATTAAAAGAGTGCTTTTTTATGTAAATGGATCGTCTCATTGTGAGACGGTCTTACATGATTAAAGCCATAAATTGGATTGGAGGGAGAAACATTAGCATATACGCATTGCATCTCGTTAAAATCACATAAATTTAAAGTATTGTGATATGAAATCCTAAATTATAGGCTAAAGACATGATATCTAATGAAATACCAATTGTATGTTGATGGTGTAAGTTTTACCTCGCAAGTGAACGATGCGTTGCACTAGTAAGGGTCGAACACGAGGAGCAAATTAGATTACTAATCGTTACGTTCAATGGTTTAGCCAAGTCTAACGGAAACGGGTTTGAGTGTTATCTAACGACTAACCTAAATGATAAGAAATGAACAAACTAAATGAGTACTAAGAAAGAGCAACAAGTAGAATAAAACATGTTTCAATCAATAAAAGAGGGGACTAGGGCGTGACTTCAACCACCGACACTTGTGTTTCACCGCTTGATTCCGTTGTTTTAGTTGTCTAGGGGTACTAATTAGGGGGAAACGCCTCTAATTCGCCTACTAACTCCCTCCCGGGCTCATAGTAGGACACTAGTCACCCCGACCTACCTACCTCCCGGGTTCGTAAGTCGGAATCCCCAGCACAGCACTCAAAATATCCAAGAATACGCGTAATTCTAAGAGTCCCCAAGAGTTGGTCAAGGTCAATAAGTCTACGCTAAATCCCGGTCATCCCAACTCTTCTCCCAAAGGTGAAGTTCAAACCGACAACAAATAGGCACCCTCTTCAAGTTCTCCCTCCCGGTCAACTTGAATAGGCAAACGTGCTAAGAGGGTAGTCTAGTCTCAACCTAATCAATTTCCATTGATGGACAAGGGTCAAGGGTCAACTATGGTCCCAAATAGAGCATTAACAAGTTAAATCCTATAGTTAACCCCAACTAATCCCCCTAAACAACCACATAACTAGAATCAAATAGGCAAAACACTCATGACGGGGTTTAATCACACCCTAGAGGAATTACTACTCACTAATCATGGTTATTTTAGCAAGACAAGCAATAAAGATGCATACTTTAACAATAAACATGGTGATGTTATGAATTTTATGATAGAACATGCAAAGGTTATAATAAATGAAGGAAATCTACTAATATGACTAGGAGTAGATGAATTAACTCAAAAAGAACCAAACTTTATCAAATATATCAAAGACTCAAGCTTTATGTTAATAACTCCAATAAAAAGCATGAACAACAAACAAGAGAGAGAGATTTTGACTAAACTATCAACAAACAACAAATCTCAACAAATTCTAACAAAAAGAGATCTAACAACAACTATTGAAAACAATTGATGAACAAAGGAGAAAAGAGAAAAAGAAAGAAACAATACCAACTATGGAAGGATGAACAATAATTAAGAACAAAGTAAGAACAATAATAATAATCTTTGATTGATGAAGAATGATTGATAAGTTACAAAGGATTTGAGTTTTCCTCTCTAAACCTTACAAATTTCTTCTCAAACTAGGATTGGATCCCTAATTTTCTGGAAAATTAAGTATTTATATCAAGTACAAAAAGGTAGGTGGAAAAACAAGAGAAGACGAAAACAACTGCAGTCGAGGGAGTAAATTGTACCCGGGAGGGTACGATTATGCCCGGGCGGGTACAATTGTACCCTCTCGGGTAAAATGTCAAAATGGGCTGAAAAACGTTCAAAACGCCAAACGGGCGAAAGGCACCCGGCCGGGTAAAGTTGTGCCCGGTCGGGTATAATTATGCCCGACCGGGTGTAGTTAACTCCCTCGGCTGTAATTCCTCCTAATTGTTTCCATTCTTTGAGTAAATTTCGCTCCAAGTTCCGTCCCTCTTACATTCTCGAGCATGGTACCTACAAAAGGGTTCATAAGTATGGGAAAAAGGCTCAAAACATGTCTTACACTAAGCATGAGGGAAAAGAACTCGGACTAGGCTAATACTAACTAAATGAGTTCACAATGCTTGATTTATTGTGACAAAAATGGGTCCGGGACATCAAAATATGGGGGTTGAAATGGTGTTATCATATGTCAATTGTTTGAAAATTAAAGACTGCGCATATGCTAATGATATCATGAAATTAATAAAATAAGCAAACATTAAAGAAAGATTGTTAAAGCAAAGAAAAGAATGACGTAGTTGAATTGACGCAAAATTATGATGGTGTGCAAATATATATAACCAATTAATCAATGTAGCTAACGTAAAACTAATCATATAGACAAAGAAATTGATGCATCAAGAAGTTGTATTTATAGCACTAAAGAATCATAGTGCGGATTAATAAATATCCAATTACTGTCCTACTTTGATTACATGCCCTATGCAAATAAAACTCTATCTAAAAAAATATAGTTAAGATTTAATTTAATTGGGATTAAATGCCCTATGCAAATAAAACTCTATCTAAAAAATATAGTTAAGATTTAAATTAATTGAGGAAAATAATTTATCTGTTTTATTTATTTAGGTGTTTTAGAAAACTTGGAGTCTCTCAAAATGCTTGAAAAAAGCCTCTTTTAAATATATATATATATATATATATATATATATATATATATATATATATATATATATATATATATATATACACATTGATTGTAAAAATTAATTATTCCATGATGGTTCAAAAAATAAATTGTGGAATTTTAAAAGGTTTTTCATTCAATTTTCTAAATTTATTTTACCATTAATTATGAGAGTAAGTTTTGATTGTGGAATTTAAAATATAAGCTACTTCTTGAAGTTTTTTTATGTTTGTTAGGAATGTCATATGGAGTAAAAACTACACTAAAGGTGGCTTTTTGATTATATTGTATAGATAGATAGATAGATAGATAGATAGATAGATAGATAGATAGATAGATAGATAGATAGATAGATAGATAGATAGATAGATAGATAGATAGATAGATAGATAGATAGATAGATAGATAGATAGATAGATAGATAGATAGATTATGAAACTTATAGGTGAATTTGTAGCATCACTTTTCTAATTTTTTAATTAATCATATCATTCATTTAACAAACATATATAATTTAATAATAATAATAATAATAATAATAATAATAATAATAATAATAATAATAATAATAATAATAATAATGTCATATGTATGTAGTATTTAATAAACATATATAATTTAAGAATAATAATAATAATGTCACATTAATTTGCCATGTCACATGCCATGTCACAATTTAATTTGTCATGTCACATTTAATTTGCCGCGTCACAATTAATTTGTCATGTCACATTAACCTTTTAATTATATTTTGTAGATAATAAGATCGCTCCATACCCCGATGTATTGGACTCATTATTCCGTATTCGAATCGCGTTTTCATTTCATATGTATTATGAATTCGGTAACCTGAGTACACAATACCTTAAGTCCTTAAAGTTTCATTTTACTTTCTTTAGTTATGTTAATAATCATACTACTTCTTTTTAATTCATTTTAGGCACAAATTAAATTTGTCTTTTAAAATATTCATGCTTAGTGTGCGCGCACTTGAATTAAACACAAATATGCTATCAGCCTATTACATAATCACTCCTTATCTATTACACAGGGTTCGACGACCTTACATGAAAATAAGTGACAAATATGTTTTGATTTGAGATAAATCATATTTGAACAAATGATGGATAACGAAACAAGAATTGACTTAATGATGAATTTAATTAGATTAAATGAGCTTTTAGCTAGTTTTTTTTTCTTTTTTTTCTAAATAAGGCTAAGTTAATGTTATTACAAATAATACGTAAAATAAAAGTTAAACTTAATTTGTTATAGCCGAATAAAATCTAGTACAAATTCTTACTCGTACATCTTATCTTAAGTTGTTATAATTGCATGTTGCTACTACTTACGCAAAATGTAACTCTTATAGCAAAATACTCTTGTAATTTTCTTATATTTATATATGAATCACTTTATGTTGTCAACAATAAAAAATGAATGAGCGTCTCCGGTGTAATTCTTTATCATTTTGGAATTGAAATCATATTCCTTAATTAGTTAAGTGAATCTCAATGAAATTAAAAAAAATGGGACTTTTAATTTTTCATGATGTTGAGTTCTTCATTATTATTACAATTTAATTTTATGTAAAGCTCGTTGTAAATGCTAACTTTTAAATCACAGACATTTCAATAATTGTGATTACCCTACAAACTCTCTTAAAATATGCTAAAGTTTGCTTGAAAATCCATCTATGGCAATAGTACTTTAACCACATACATACCAAAATATAAGGATCATAACTTAAATTAGCAGAGGCATTGTGTGGTTGTATTATTTTAGAGGACAATATATATATATATATGTTCAGTCACATCTCAGCAAATCTCATCATTATTGAATAAGATTAAAATAACAAGGGTAAAACCCACCCAATAAAAAAAACAAATAAAATAAAAGTATTCCGAAAAAATGTCGAGGTCTATTCTCCCAATATTTTTATCCGTTTTATACGTGTCTATCTCAGTTGTGAGATGTCAGACCGTATTTGACATAACAAAATTCGGTGCAAAGGCTAATGCAGATGCGACAGAGGTAAGTTTTAATATCAGCGTATAAAAATTTATTAACCACACACACAAAATACTTTAAAGTTACACAAATAGTGGACAAAAATTATTATATCTTCTCATTATTGTCTATTCGTTTTTTATAATTTTTATTTTTGGGAAGTTCATTATTATTAGTTTACTACTAAATTGTTAACACTTGTTATCTGTATAAATATTTGATCATTATTTTAGTGTTGAAATCACCATGTAGAAATATTAACTCGTACTATAAATAGATTATTATTTATTTATTTTGTGATTGATTTTAAGGTTTTCTTTTTAATGTATTTGGTCTTTACATTTTATAATAAACTATTAAGACGCTAATAAATTGGCATATTGATAGGCAATGATGAAAGTATGGAAGGAAGCATGTGCATCAACAACACCATCAAAAATAGTAGTACCAGCAGGAACTTACTTGATGAACTCAATTAATCTTGCTGGCCCATGCAAAGGCCAAATTACAATCGAGCTTGCAGGTAACTTCAAGGCTCCTGCTGACCCAAGCCAGATGAAAGACAAATCCACTTGGGTTAAACTCGAGCATGTCGATGGGCTCACCGTGAATGGCCTTAAGGGCGGTGGCTCTTTCGATGGTCAAGGCCAAATCGCTTGGAAGCAGAACGAATGTGCTAAAACTGGCACTTGTGATGAACTTCCTTACGTACGTCTTCTTTAATAAACATATTATACCCTTATAAGACGGTCGCAATTTGGTGTCAAGTTCGTATAACTATTTGTTTTTGTATCCAACAATGCAGAACTTTAGGTTCAACTTCCTAAACAACTGTAAGATTAGTGGTATCAAATCCATCAACAGCAAGTTGTACCACATGGGAGTTTTGGGGTGCAAGAATGTGACACTCTATGACACCACTATCGAAGCTCCAGCTAACAGCCTTAACACGGACGGTATCCACATTGGACGGTCTGAAGGTATAAACGTGATCCTTGCCAAGATCGGGACAGGGGATGACTGTGTGTCCATGGGAGATGGTGCGAAGCAAATCCACGTTGAGTCGGTTACCTGCGGTCCAGGACACGGTATTAGCATTGGAAGCCTTGGAAGGTACCCAAATGAGGCTCCTGTCACTGGTGTCACTATCAAGAACTGCAAAATCAGCAACACTGATAATGGTGTTAGAATCAAGTCTTGGCTTGCTTCTTACGAAGCTGTCGCATCAGACTTACATTTTGAGGATATCACTGTCGAAAATGTTGGAAACCCTATTCTTGTTGATCAAGAGTATTGCCCTTACGGCCACTGCAAAGCAAAGGTAAGCCGTATATACTCTACATTCGTACTTTAAGGTTGTTGATAATGTCTTCTAGATGTTGATCTAATATATATGTTTTTCTAAATTCAGACGCCTTCAAAGGTTAAGATCAGCAACATTAGTTTCAAGAATGTGAGAGGAACAACAAGTACAAAAGAGGCGGTGAAGCTATTGTGTAGCAGTGGATCACCCTGTGACAAGGTAGAACTCGCGGATATCGACTTGACATTTAAGGGTGGCGCGGCCGTCTCAATGTGCAAGAATGTGAAGCCAATCACAAGTGGCAAGCAAAACCCTGTGGCTTGTAGTACACCTGCTCCTGCTGGTCCTTAGAATTTTCATTAGTTTATAATTATCATTGATTTAAATATATAACTAGGTTAAAGCCCGTGCGTTGTACGAGTTAATCAACTTAATTACAATGAAAAAAATTATTATAAGGCTTTAATTTTTACATATAATTATTTGTTTACATATGATTATAATATTTC
This sequence comes from Silene latifolia, assembly GCF_048544455.1. Taxonomy (NCBI): domain Eukaryota; kingdom Viridiplantae; phylum Streptophyta; class Magnoliopsida; order Caryophyllales; family Caryophyllaceae; genus Silene; species Silene latifolia. Next base: position 13,458,278 of record NC_133526.1, on the reverse strand, counting down.
TTTCAATGAAAATAGAAGATAAATAAATACACACCCACCGTTTATTATTTATACAAAAAAACAAATAATAAATAAATTTCGCTATGTAGAGATAATAATAGAAACTCTAATAAGAGACCTTTAAGACAATACTTAAAAGACTCAAAAGATTTTAGGTTGTTGACACGTAAGTTCAAACATGACTCATATTTATAATCATAGGAATATAGGATCACCCCAATTCGACTTTTTATACTTTATATATTAACCATATCTATATTATTTTTCAATGTGGAACAAATAATATACCAAGAAATACACCATATTTTTCATACTTAATACTATACTATACTATGTTCGTACGCTTTTGTTTTCTATTTTTTATCATAATTAAAATACGTGCAAATAATAAGAAATGTATACTCTAATGGTAGCATCTTTTTTACCACGAATCTAGTTATATAATTTCCATAACTTTTATTTTTTTACGATACTTTTTTTGTCAAATGAAATGTATAAGTGTTTATATAAAAATTATAAACATAACTTAAATATAATATAGGAAATGTGTATTATAATAAATAAAACATTCTCCACGTTATTTTTTATATCATATTGTAAGAGCTCTCTAAGACAATACTTGAGAGACTCAAAATATTTTGGGTTGATACCTAAGTTTCAAGGATGCATTCTATTTATAATCATAAGATCACCCACCTTATGCTAATCTTTCGATGTGAGACAATTCTATTATTTATACGTTCAATTTAGGATATATAACATACAAAGAAGTATACCATCTGTAATATGTGCAAATAATACAAACCTATACTTTAATGATAACAATTTTTACCATGAACTCAATTATATTATTTTCATATTTTTTTTTATTAATATCATAAGATCACCCACCTAACTTATGCAATTATTGATCTTTGGAAATATAGAAGTAAGTATTTTCACTAATCTATTGTATTACATTTTTTTTTCCTAACACGAATTTTAATATGAAATGGAGGAATCAATAAAATGTATAAATAAATGTAAAATGCTTTTATTTTTCTGGTGCGATTTCAATAAATGGTTAAAATAACGTTGTGTTTTAGTCTTACTCAAATGTTATGAGGCATAATAATTACCTATATTTGAAAGTTAAAAAGTTTTAGTTCTACTACTCCGTATTTATTAAAGTAAAAAGCTAATTATTGATTTGTTTGTGTATTCACGATCTTTTTATATAACACCTGATTTTATTATATTTTATAATTTTTCTATTGTAGTGTAGAGATTATCATTATTTATGACAAATTAATAACCAATTTACGTATATTTAACACCATTTTATTTTAAGTTGTGAGTTTGACATAAATGAAGTTATTTATACTATCGATTGTCTTAAAATAGTCATATTATAATATTATTAATATGTAATCGCCTTTATAATTATTTACATGATTAATATTTGTATGTTATTATTGTAACTGAGGCGTGCCGTTAATACAAACTTTTATAAGAGCTATCTAAGACAGTACTTGAGAGACTTAAAATATATAAGAGCTCTCTAAGACAATACTTGAGAGACTCAAAATATTTTGGGTTGATAAGTAAGTTTCAAGGATAAATCCTATTTATAATCAATTAATCATGAGCAGTGGTGGAGCTGGGGTGGGGTGGGAGGCTAACAGGAGCGGTCGCCAGCGCTGGCGAAAAAATAATTTTTTTTTATAGTAGGTTAAGTATTGAAAGGAAAAAAATTGAAAAAAAATACTATAAAAAAATTATCTATTAAATTATTCTTTCCAAATAATCTTATAACTTATATAACAAATAATGAAAACTTCCAAAAATTGAAAATTACCTATTACCTATTCTAGTTATACACTATAAAATTATAAAAGGAGGAAGTCACATAAACACAAACTCCCACTACCCTACCCCAATTGCCGATTAACGTCAAACGCATCAGCCATCAAGCATGCTATGATGCCATTAGCATTTAGCAACTAATAAATCAATAAGTAATGATTATATCTTAATCTATAAAATATTATTAAAAGGCTAGCTTAAAAAAGTCACGTAGACAATGCTACATGGGATGAAAAAAAGCCACGTTCACAATAACAATGTGACTTGACAAACTAATATGACATTGATTATCCAATTTATTATTATATTGCATTAATTTAATTCACTTATTTCCTTTAAAAATCCATCTATATTCCATTAGCTTTAAATTTAATAAACTAAAAAAAAAACTACAATAAAAAACTACGCATTAACTATAAGTTAATAATTTCAAGATATTTCATATGGAGCAGTATTATATGTATTCCAAATAAAAAAAATTGAATACATAAGAAATTAAGAACGAAGAAAAATAAATGAAGTTGAAAAAAAAATTGTATTGTCACTAATGATAGGCTTATCGTGTACCTATGCAAAGATAAATACCCTAAACAACAAATGAATGTAGAAATAGGGGTCGAACACAAGGAAACGAGAATTATGTTGTGAAATGCTAGCTATGGGAAGATTTCTATCAAGATCGATTTCGTTTATGATTTGGTTTGTTTGTTTGATGACTAATAAAAACTATGGTGTAAAATGTATAATTAAAAGGGAGTCTAAGGGGGTCGGGTCACACATGCAAGGGTGAATATATAATCATGATAAAAACCGGTACTAATAACATTGTCAATTGCTTAGGCTTAAAGATACCCACCTTACGACATTAGTATTAACCATAAACCGGGTCCTAGAGAAACTTTCGTCCATGACTAAGTCGTCCTACTACACATGCTTTGTCTAATTCGATTCCATGCCTCTCGACTTATAGAATGAATGAACAAACTTAATCTATGAATAAGGCCTTAAACAAGGATTAAACATTATGGTGCAAACATGTGATAGAAACAATTGAACAATATTATTATTAACCTATTTTAACATGCTACATATTTGATTTTGCATGGCTCCCCTAGCCCTTAGACTTGGAAATTTAGCTACTCATGTTGGAATGTAAATTGCAAACTATATTATAAGAAATGCTAAGCATGATTATATGATCTAAATAAATTAGGTGATATAACATGTATAAGAAATAAAACTAATACAATATAAATAAAGCACTTAATTATAAACTAAGTATAAACTAAATAGATATGTAAAATTATAAACTAGAAATATAAATACCTTAAAAGAGATGAACTTATATGGAAGAACAAATAGAACCAAAAGTTTGAAATATGATAAAGACTAAATGTTTGAGAACTACAAAATTGATAATATTGTAAACTAAGGATGAAAACTATTGAGAAATTTATATTGCTTAAGGCTATGAAGAACAAAATGAGCCGTAAAAATTGGATGCCTTAGCTATGAAATGTCTCTCCTATTTATAGGAGAGGGAAAAGAAACGTAAGTGAACAAGAAACAGCCAACCCCGATCGGGGCCGTAGTCCTCCGGGTAATTTCTCTTAATTCCTCACTTAATTGCTTGAGGAATCCAAAGTTCATGTTTAATTGCCCTTAATGCACCCGGGTAAATGCTTACTTTATCATTCTCTAGAGCTTCCAAAGAGCATCCTACGCATGTAAGAATCATATGCTTCCCATTTTAACTTGGACTTTGAAGTTGGGCTTGACTTTGGTTGTTGACAACATTTGAATTATACATATTGATCCACCAATTTCTTCATGCAAACCCATGCCAAGACTCCATGCTAGTCCAATACTTGATTTCATTTAGCCATTGTACTCTAGTAGCTCATCTTGTAGTATTTTAGCTCCAAAAAGCTTAAATATCCTACAAAACATGTTAAGACAAGCAAATACACTAGAACAACAAATATTAGCTCATAACACTATGATAAGTGCTAAATAACAAATAAAATGGAGCTAATATAGGGGATGAAAGTATATAAAATATGCACTTATCAACTAATTCACTATTGTTTTTTAAAGGCATTAATTCTCTATTGTTGTTACTATAACTTTGTTGTATATAGAAGATGTTTTACAGTACTAATTAATCGACAAATGAGTATTAAAAATCATATAAAATATTTTCTTAGGAAAATATAAAATATATGAAAAAGAAAATATTTACTTAATTTAAGTAATTTACAAACAAATTCTGTAAATACTTAAGTGAAATTAAACACTAATAATAGAATTTTAAAAGGATAGTAATAAAATTATTCCACGTAAAGGATAAGGTTTTGAAAAATATAAAATACATGGAAAAGAAAATATTTATTTAATTTAAGTAATTTACAAACAAATTCTGTAAATACTAAAATAAATCTATACAATATAGTTAAAAGGTTAAAATAGTGGACAAATTTAATTAAAAGAGAGGAGAGAGAAGCTAAAGAGAAGATTCTCTCAACTGTGGAATCGTTACGATCAACCGCCATTGTTACAACTCTTCCAAAGCTTCCATGGCTCGCGGGAGGGGTCGCCCTCCAAAAGGGAGACCACCAATCGACTCCTCTACTTCTTCCGCATCTTCTGGTACCATTTCTTTACTAAATTCGATGTTGGCAATCAACTAGAGGAAACCCAGACTCTCCTCACCTAGACAGTACCGATTTTACTGAATAGTTTACTTGTGGATGCTGTTCATTCTGCTGGTATACACTCTAATTCTATGTCTAATGCTTCTACACATGTTCTTAGCACATCTACTTCCCCAATTATACCAATTTCGGCTGAAGTGTTGAGCGAGTAGTGATGTTCCCCTTGCCCATGTGCAGTCTGCTGCTTCCCCCACTGCAATTCTTGTACCTCTTGTTTATCTCGAGAACACGAGTGATGCAGAGATTGCACCAAAATGGTCTGATGTTGCTAAGCTAAAAACTCAACTTGGTATGCACCTCTATTACCATGAACAGAGTAAAACAGCTTCTAAAATTGATGTGGAACTTGATGATATTGTTGATGAATTGAAATTATGGAAGTTCACTCTTATGGGTCACTTGTTGGGATCAAAACCAAACTTAAAACAAGTCTCTGAGTTTGTTAGCAAAAATTGGAGTCACATTGCATCACCTGTAATGCAGTTCTTTAGGAAGGGTTGGTTTAGCTTCAGGTCCAGCAGTGAGGAGGACATGAACAATGTTCTTAAGGAGGGTCCTTAGAAAATGGGCTCATACTCCCTAATCCTAAAGCAATAACATCTTAGTTTTTCCTTTGAAATGGAGAAAGTCTCAGTTGTTCCAATTTGGGTTTTATTCCCTGGCCTTGACATATATCTATGGTCCAGTGCTGTGTTGAGCAAGATGTCAAGCAAGATTGGTAGACCTATGTTTGCTGACATCCCAACCACTAATAAGGACAAATTATCCTTTGCTAGGGTCATGATTGAGGTGGACATCTCTACTAATCCTCCCCTTGAAATCTCCCTCAATACTCTCTTTGGCCCCTATACTCAGAGGGTAGAGTATGAGTGGATTCCTCACTACTGCTCTAGTTGTGGGAAAATGGGTCATCTCAAGCAATCTTGCAAGAAAAATAAACCCACTGTCTCTCAGAAAAAGTCAGGGGTCAAATATATTCAGAAGAATACTCCTTGTGTGCTAGGTGGTACCTCAGGTTCAAATGTAGTTGCTCCTGAATTTGTGCCTATTGAGAAGAGCTCAGAATGCTTGCTAGACTCTTCTAATATGGTTGCTAATTTAGAATCCTCTTCACTGAAGGCTGAAATGCATCAAGAATGCGCCAAGATGGACCAGTTGTCCCAACCTCAAATAGCCTTGAAGAGAGGTTGTTCAACTGAGTCAGATTATGTTATCACTGTTTTTTCTCAGAATGCCTTCAGTTCCTTAGCTACTCCAACGAAGGGGAAATAATCCCAAATCTGGTTTCAGAAGAGCTTATGCAGGTTTCTAAGGAAACTATCCCTTATGTGCTAGGTGGTACCTTAGCACCAATAGTTGATGATACTCAGCCTGTACCCATTGAGGGGAGCTCAATACTAGGTTCCCCTAATGTGGATACTAAGTTGGAGTCTCCTCTGCTGAATGATGAAAAGCATCAAGAATGCACCAAGAAGGACCAGTTCAGCCAGCCTCAAATAGCCTTGAAGAGAGGTTGCTCAACTGAGTTAGAGAATATCATCATTGTTCCTATCAATGATGTTTTCACTCCTTTGGCTGCCCCGGATAATTTGGAATCTGATTTACAGCATAAGGGCAATCACTTGGTAGGGGATCTACCTGATATACCTTCTAAATGATATTGCCACTTGGAATATCAGAGGCTTTAACAAGCCTATCAAGCATAGTGAGGTTAATCTATTTCTTAAAGAGAATAAAGTGGATGTTCTGGGGCTCCTTGAAACCAAGGTGAAAAGTACTAAATCTAAAGTTATCCTTAGGACTAAATTCAAAAGATATTAATGCTTTTTGTAACTACAATAAGAACTATAATGGTAGGATCTGGGTGTTCTGGAACCCAGTTACTACTAAAGTGGATATAATGCATGAGACTGCTCAGGTGGTCCATTGCAAAGTGAAACATCTCCTCATTGGCAAGGAGTTCTTTTTATCTGTGGTCTATGGTAGTAACAATGCTATGAAACGGCTGGAATTTTGGGATTCCTTGCTTCTTTTTTCTAGCCAGGTGGAGCAATGGACAACAATGGGGGATTTTAATGCTGTAAGACATGTCCATGAGAAAATCAGTACTACTCTTGTTCTTGCTGAGCTCATGGATTTCAACTTCTGTCTTCTTAGATGTGGTCTGGATGATATGAGTGGAACTGGGAATGACTTTACCTGGTTTAACAAGCAGGACGTCTCTACTAGGGTCTATTCAAAATTGGATAGAATTCTAGTCAATGACAGATGGCTGCAAGCTTACTCAAAAACTACTGCTCATTTTCTTGATCCTGGTATCTCAGATCATTGTCCTGCAATGCTTACCTTTCATGACAATGACATGCCTAAGAAACAGTTTAAATATCTTAATTGTTGGGCTGAGCATCCTAAGTTTCATCAGATTGTGGCTGAGGCTGGGAATGGTACTCATATTGGGAATTCTATGTTTAGACTTATGAGTAAGCTCAGAGAAGTTAAGAAAGCACTCAGATGTCTGCACTCAGAACATTATGCTAACATTGCGGATAAAATTAAAGATAAGAAGGAGGAATTATCTCAGTGTTTCAGAAACTTAAGGCAAGATCCTACAAATGTGCAATTTATAAACAAAGAGAAGGAGGTATCTAAGGAGTTCTGGAATCTTAAGGATATTGAACTTCAGATGCTTTCTCAGAGGGCAAAGCTGCATAATATTAAACACAATGATACCTATTCTAAATACTTCTTTAACAAAATTAAAGAGAGGCAGCAACATCAAATGATTGGAGACATTAAGGACCATAATGGTATCTCTCACTCTGGCATGCAAGGTGTAGGTGAAGCTTTTTTTGAGTATTATAAACAACTCCTTGGTAATTCTGCTCAGGTGTCTCCCATTGACCCTGATGTGATTTCAGTTGGGGCTTGTATTAATACTGATGATCATGCTGCACTCATTCAATCTGTTACTAGAGCTGAAATTAAGCAAGCACTTTTTGCTATTGATTCCAACAAAAGTCCAGACATTGATGGATTCTCTGCTGGGTTTTTCAAAAAAGCTTGGGACATTGTTGGGGATGATTTTTGCCTTGCTGTTGAGGATTTATTTAAAACTGGGTTCTTACCCAAGCAAGCTAATACAACTTTGGTCTCCCTTATTCTTAAGAAGCCTTTTCCTCAAATAGTCAAAGATATTAGGCCTATTTCTTGTTGTTCCACTATCTACAAAACCATAAGCAAAATCTTAACTGCTAGGCTTCAAAGAATTATTCCTACCATTGTTGGCCCTGAGCAGGCTGCTTTTGTACAAGGAAAAAGTTTATTTGAGAATGTGATGCTTACTCAAGGTTTGCTCAAAGGATATGGAAGGAAAAACATCACTCCTAGATGCATGCTTAAAGTTGATATCAGCGAAGCTTTTGACACTTTGTAATGGTCTTTTATTAACAATATGCTCTCTGAACTCAACTTTCCTCCTACATTCATTAAGTGGATCATGGCATGTGTTACAGGCTCTTGGTTTACTTTAAAAGTTAATGGAGCACATCATGGTTTCTTCAATGGGAAGAGTGGTGTGAGACAAGGAGACCCCTTATCTCCTTACTTGTTTGTGTTAAGTATGGAAATTTTATCTCGACAACTTAGAACAATGTGTCAACCTCCTAATGTTTCTTACCATCCAAAGTGTTCTAGGATAAAGCTTACTCATCTGGTATTTGCTGATGACCTAATGATCTTTACCAGGGGGGATTTACCTTCTGTGCAGCAAGCAGCTACTATCTTGAGCTCATTTTCCACCTGGTCTGGATTGACAGCTAGCCTGGAGAAAACTGAAGTTTATTTTGGTGGAGTTCTCCCTGCAGTTAGGGATCTTATTTTGAATGCTGTAGGGATTAAGAAGGGATCCTTTTCATTCAAATGACAAAGAAGATAATAATTAATAACAATTAAATTAAGATTAGTTAAACTTAATTTAACTTGATAAAATTTAAACTTAATCAAGCATAACTTGATTATGGATAACTTTAAAGTTATATGAACTTAACTTAACTAAAATTAACTTAGCTAAACTAAAATAGTTAACATGACTAAATTTAAGTAAAGTTAACTTGACTATAATTAAATTTTATTAAACTTAACATAACTTAGTTAGTTAGTTGATCTTATCTTGTTGTAACTAAATTAAAAATAACTAACTAAGATTAATTTGGCTTAACTTAATTTAACGTAACAATAACAACGATTATATTGAAAGTAGTAACGGGAACAATGAATGTATTTCATAATTTAGCTGACAAATTTCCACAACTTCAAAAAATATTATACAAAAATGTATCATAAGCGGTAAATAAATGAATTAGACAAGTAAGATTTTGATAAAAAAAAATAAAATATAAATATATGTAATTCAAACCGAATATCAAAACTACTCTTCATTAAACATAATAAAACTAATTAAAATAATGTTGTTATCAAATGGGTGGAAGGGATGTGTGGATTGATGATATGGCCTACTACTAATGGGTGAAATAAGATGGTGTGGATTGATAATGGGGTGGTCTATAAATGGGTGAAATGAGAAGGTGTGGATTGATAATTAAATCTAGCAATGTTAAATTAACTAAGGTTAATACTATTGGGCGAAAGGTGGAGGTGTGGATTAATGACGTGGTGGACTTCTAACGGAGGAAAGGCGGTGGCGCGAATTAATGACATGGCGAGCTTTATGTAGTGATACAATTTTTATGGGTATGATACGAGAGAATAATATATGATACTAATTTAATCAATATGATAACAAACAATTATCTGTATAACACTAATTAAATATAACTTAACATAAATAAACTTAATTGAGCCTAACTTCGGACTTTTACGATCCTACCATCGATCTTATACGATTATGTACGATCAATATGTTAGACTAAGTTGAACTGAATTAAGCTGATCAATACGAGAAGTAGTAGCAGGAGTTAGACTGAATGAACCTGAACTGAGCTCAACTAAATGAAGTTGAACTGAACCGAACCAAAATGACCTGAACTTAGGTTCAAAGAGTTTGATTAAGTTAATTACAAACTCATCTCTACATAAATTAACTCTTACTTTAGTTTACCTTTGTTGAGTTCAGTCCAATTCAACTTTATTAAGACTCTATGTTTTTGGATATAATTTCAGCTTATTTCGGTTTAGCTCAGTTCAGCTTCATTCAGTTGAGCTCAGTTCAGCTTCATTCAATTCAGTTCAGTCTAACTCATGCTACTAATTCTTCTATCGATCAACTTAGTTAAGTTAACTTTTGTAAATTCAAGAACAACCAAGTTCAATGTTGTTAAAACGCGATCTAGATCGTAAAATTGTACGTCTTATGATCCAAAAAGTGTAAAACGATATAAGTCAGGGTAGAATCGTTTTGGTGGAAAGATCTGGCAGACATTAGTAGGCAATTGGATCACCGAAGCAACCAAATTCAGCGTCTAAATTTCGTTTCTACCATGAACATTAACACGGTAACACCATCCCACAACCAATTCATCCACCAGATGTGGCCCCAAAACCCAAATCCACGCCCAATTCGAGCGGCTCAAAACCAACAACAGCTTTTTTATAATCAAGGATACCATATACGAATCGACAACGCCAAGATCGCGCACCAAACACCTCGCGCGACCAGTCCAAGTCGGGCTGCAACTCTAGCATCAACAAATAAACCAACCCCACCCTCGCTCTCTTTCGCCCACTTACTCCGCCACCATCTCACCAGTCCGTCGTTTTGCATGCACCAGTTTCCCACCACGAGTCCAGAAGTCAGGATGACATCATGTAGTAGAAGCAAGTTGCACTACACTATCCAAATTCCTCCTCCCCATTATTGTAAAAACTCACTCATGTGAGCCGTGCCTTTATGGTGAAGGCTATTCAACTTAATCAAATAACAAAACCAGCATATAGTCCAACTAATTACTCTAAATTCATCCTCCTACTTTCAATATCAAACTTTAAATTAATATAACCCACAATCTAATCAATACAATCAAATAATTATGAAATCAACCATTCATCCTCCCATCTCATACCACTATCACTTGAAACCACCCTTGATCGTATGCCGATGAAGTTCTGATGGTAACTCTTTAAATTATAGCAACAATTTTTGTAGATCTGGCTTTTAAATCTCGATTTTTGTCGTTGACGGTGATGTTATAGCGTCGTGCGCGTGCGTCGTCCGTGGTGGTTGATGATATCGCCGCGTATGAGTGTTGGCGATAATAACACGGCAGATGGAATGTGTGGGTTGCTACGAGTGCATGGTGAAGGTGGCGCTTAGGTGGTGGAGGAGGGTGACGTGGGTGGGAGAAGAAATGGGAGGAGAGGTAAGAATTGACATGAGGGAAAATTGTATATTACGTAAATTAATATTTAAAAATAATTAAAAGCATAAAAAAATTAATAAAAGTATTGGTAGAAAATTAAAAGATCATAAGAAAAAAAAATTACTATTCAACTTCTTAAATTTGAATTTGAAATTCAAAATATTTCAATTTTAGTACCAAAAATTACAATTGAAAAAGATTCTATATGGAGCCCACACCTTTACACGTGTCATGCTACTACAGTGCGTGTACAAAGGCTCTTGTACACCCCGTGTACATGTAACCTTTTCGGTCTAATATAGACTACTTATTGGTGAATCGCATATGTGACGGCTTATACTATAACAATTTTTTGAAACCAAACCCTGCAAATTGGAAACAAAAGAATTCAATTGCAGTGTTAAAAAGTTACCCACTTTCTTATTTAAGATGTATTAGTCAACAATTTACATTTTTCTTTTTCGATAAATAAACCAGTTGTGTGAACTATTACATTTTCTCCTTATTTCAAGTTATTTTTGGTTTTTTAATAATTATAAATTCATCCTTCTCCTTACCTTAATAATCCTCTATTTACTAAATGAACTAAATTTGAAACCCGTGGAAACCACGGGATTGTTAATAATTTATAGTTTTAATCGGCTTAAAGATTATGGAATATGGCTTATTTTCTGAACCAACAAATACTTAAGCGTTAGTTTAATTTCTCTTTATTTATTGAATGAATCAGAGTTTTTATACCTCTAATAATAGATGGGATTTTAAAGCCCCGCGTGGCAACTTCATAGTGCAAATAGTTTCATACTTGACCAACAAAATGTTGATCAAGGTAACATTTTAAAATTATTGTGTAGGTGTTGCAAGTACGTACTAAATTTTCAGTACCTAACAACGGCTATACTTCTTGTATATTACAACAATTTTATATTTCCTCAATTTCAATAAATTTTATATTCTTTAAAATTTTCTAATATATTTTAAAAATATGTAGAATACCCTGCAACATCAAATAATTAAAAATCAAATGTTTGTGTCCCAAATTATTCCGAGTTTGTTGTACGATTATATTTATGGAAAACAGAAAGGGTAAAGTAAAAGAATATAACTTTAGAATTTCGAACAATTATTAGTATAAATGAGCAAAATTAATTATGCATGTTATGAATGACACAAGTAACAAATATTTACGTATATACAATATGTTACATAGTTGCTTTTTGAAGAGTTTAGGATCCCGAAGTACCTAAGAGGAGGAGGGGGTGAATTAGGTACCTTTTAAAAATTTTAACTTAACTTAATTTATTAAGTTAGTTAAATGAAATGATATCTCAAATACTTAACACAACCTCTTTTAAATGAAGATTAAAAGAAGTGTCGTTGGTTATGATTAAGGCAACAGTGTAACAGACTGTAACTTGTTATCTTTGTATAAACTGTAAACAACAGATCAACGTGACAGTATAGTAGACCGTTTCTTTGAAGGTAATAAAACCGACAACCTAAAATTGCAGCGGAAAAAGAAAGAACGAAATAAGATCAACACAATCGGTTTTGAATTGGTTCGGCCTACACTCTATAGGCCTAAGTCCAATCTACTTCTCATTAATAATTTGATAACGTAATTAACTCTAATTAAAATTATTCTATTACAACGAGATTTCCCCACAATCTACTCTGATTGTGCTATTCAAGAAACTACTCCGTTTCTAAAGCTCATCTAATTCTCAAGTAGTTACAAGATCAAATGTCTCTAGTTTGTTCACTTAAGAACGGGAGAGACTCAATGTCGATCTAACTAAGAGAAAGAAGATATTGAGCTATGCCATACTAGACGAATGAACCATTTTGAGATTTATAAGAAATAAGAAAAGTTTGCAACTAAAAGTTTTAGACACTTGAAAATATTAAGAGTTTTTGAAAATGTTTTCTATCTTTTTCTCAGATTTTTGCAAAGTGAAGTGTGTTTTTTTCAAAGGAAGAAGCAATCCTTTTATAGATGAAAAGGAGGAATCTTTTACTAAAAAGAATTCAAGTTTGAAAGTCAATCCAAAGACAAGTAAGATGTGACAAAAGATTTCAGATTTGAACTTTTTTACTTGGACCAAAATGGTTATTAAGACAACTACAAGTGCACAAAATACCAATATCTCTCTCATCTCTCTAAATTTCTCGCCAAAAAAACCCAAAAAAACCCCAAAATTTACGTCTTGCTCCATCACTAGCCAGCCACCCCTCTACATCCCCCTATATTTATACCGCCTCTCCGGAGATGTGGCCACACTTTGGTCCGTCTCCGGAGGTCGATCATTCACTCCTTGCTTAAACTGATTATAGTTTGATTTCCGATTGTTTTTCTTCGGATGGTTTTTTTTCCTTGGTCAACGTCACCAATCAGTTTATAATTTCGTCTTCCCTTATCCGATCAGTCGAAGTTTGGTTTTTTGTTGTTCTTTGGTCTACTCCGTTGTCGGTGTCGTCACTTTTCTCGTTCACAGTGGTCTTGCTTGTCTTTGGTGGTCTTGCATGTCCCCTCCCCCGACTCCTTGTCCTGTCTCCGTTCTTTTGGATTTCATCCCAGAGGTGATCCCCTAATTTCCCCCACCTCTGGGCTGATTTTCTTGCTGTGTCGATGAGTATAGCTCATCCGTGTGCTGCTTGTTGTCCTATGTGATTTTGGGTCTGATATGGTGATCCCCCCACTTATCGGTCCTTTTTCGTTTACCAATAGTGTCGGTCAGTGTCGTCTCTTTCTTTGTTCTGTTTGCATGTTTAACTGTGGTCCTGGGAGGAGTCGGTTGGTGTTATGAGTGGCTTTGTTGCGTGTTTCCCACCTTTTGAGTTTTGCATGTCCTTGTGTCGGGTTCTGTTGTTTCGTTTAGGGCTTTGGGGTGTTCCGGGTTTTTTGTTGTCTTGTGCTTCGTGTTTCGACCTGGCCGGGACTGTTGTGGAGATTATGGTCCGATATTGTTGATTTGAGGGAGACTCTTTCATCTTTGTTTGACTCGGGTTCATCCTGTTTTGGTCCTTTTCGGTTTTATGTTTGACCTGTTGGTCCGACTTGGTGGTTTCAATATGGGACGGGTTGTAGTGTCAAGTTTGGTTGGTTGATTGTGGTGGTTACTTTCCTTTTATTTCATGACTTTAGTTATAAGTGTCCTATTTATTTTGTCTTTTTAATTTGCTTTTCCTTAATAAAGATTTCCTTGGGTAAGCGTTTTCTTTAAGGGTTTAGGGTGTCCTGTCCCTCTATCATTTGGATTTTGCTTCCGTCTTAGAATCATGATATGGATCCTCTCAGTCAAGTGTGGGTTGGTCCGTCGTAGGCCGGTGCCTTTTGGAGTCTGTGGAGGGAGTTTGGCTGTGGGGTTGTCCTTGTTCTCATCTATCTACATTCCGATTTTCGTAGTTTGTTGGTCTTACGATCCAAGGGTTCGATATCTAAGGTTTAAGAGAGTTATCTCCACCGATGGCAGACTTCATCGTCTTGCTTGTCACCCGGCGGTTTTTATGTATCAGCGATTTATGAAATTCAAGTGTGATGGTGAAGCTGGTTCAAATGCTCGCTATCAATATTCCGTTCTACTCCATGCTATCATAGTTTTATTAGTTTGTATTAATAATGTTGTTTTAGTTTTACACCATGGATGTATTATGGCCTCCGAGAGCCAGAACATCATGTAATACATCTTTTCATCTCTGGCAAAAAAAAAATAGTTAATAAGAAAAACAAGTTTTGAAAAAGTTTATTTCCTTTCCTTGCCAAGAGTCACACATGTGACTTGGACAAGAAAGGAAGGTTTTGAAAGTGCTTTCAAAAAATCAACCTTACAGCATTTAACTAATTTGGGCAAAGCTTACAAGTTACCAACTAATCCAATTATTTAGAATAGTTGGTTAGGATTCCTCACTAGCTTGTTCAACAATTTAAAAAGGTATCTTTGAAAAGCATGGTTCATCCCTCTAGGAAAGCAACAGTGGGCGACATTGTTGCCTTGGTATAGCAAACTCATTATTTTCTATCTCAATTATAATGACCTAAATTAAATAAAAGGCGGTCTTCATCCAACGATTCAATCGTCTTGAATCAACAAATCAACAAATCAACAATTCCTATTAAGTAAACTTAAGAGAAAACATTAGTAACATTTTTTTTTGAGGGGAAAGCCCGAAGGCCTTACTATATTAAATTGGAATAAAAAATAACAGCATTGTTCGTAATCGGAGGTAGGACATCCGACCACACTACTCTACCAACTACTGTAGGAAAAATATGAGCTAGAGAATGAGCAACCATGTTGTTGACTCGACTCGTGTGCGACCACAAAACCGACCCAAACGAATTACATAAACTGAGAATGTCATCTAACAATAACGAAAACATGCTTCTGCCTTTTGCTTTCCTCCTCAAAGCATCAATCACCGTCAGACAATCACTTTCCACGACGATCTTTATATGCCCACGTCCCGCTGCTTCGCTTAGCCCTTCGAACACCGCACTTGCTTCCGCTATATGAGGCTCCCACAAAAAGTCATGTACCACCGAGATGCCCCAAAGCACCTTGCCCCTATCATCTCGACAAACCAAGCCCACACTCACCCCCGCTCCATATTTCGATCCCGCATCAACATTGATCTTGACAAAGTCCACCGGAGGAACCTCCCAACCTTTCTTCTCAGCCGCATTTTCGCCAGGAGCACCCTCACCCCCACGCCGAACCCGTATAAAGCCACCTCCTTCCATCTCCTCAACCACATCCAAGACCCTCTTGATAATCGAAACCGGGTCCACCTCTCTAGCATCGAAGACCACCTTGTTACGGTGCTCCCACAAAGCCCAGCATCCCACCATAAACAAGACCTGCTCCCGACACCCAAACTCCCTCCACCTCGCTTCCACCCAATCCCGTATACCCACCCCATCACCCTCACCTTCACCCAACTCGAGGCCCTCCCGAACCCGTGTAGCTATAGCACAATCTCGGAACAGATGAATACTCGACTCATTAAAAGAATTACATAAAGAACAGAAAGCAGACTCACCTCGAACTCGGTTAGCTATATTTTCTCTTGTTGCCAAAGCCTCGCTGCACAGTTGCCAGAAGAAGAGCTTCACTCGGGGACAAACCAGGACTTTCCAGAGCCTATTCCATAATCATTTCTCCCTCTCCCAATTCGACACCCCACCCAACTCGAGCGCTATCCCCTCCCCTGCCAACCTTCGATAGGCCGACCTAACAGCGAAAATCCCATCCTTCTCCGCCACCCAGTACCACTCATCCACCGGTCTATTAGAACTCAGACGTATGTTTTAATACGGTCCCGTTCGAACGGTAGGAAAATAGTATTTAGCAAATTGTCATTCCAGCCATTACCATTCACCTCCATAAGCTCCGCCACTGTCATACTCCCTCGTCTGGGTACTCGTGGTGAAATAATGCACCCCGTTTGTGTCTCTGGCAACCACGCATCCCCCCAAACACTAGTCGATATTCCGTCCCCAATACGACGACGCCACCCACCTCGCAACATATCTCTCGCCTCAAGAATTCCCCTCCACGTGTAACTTGGATTAGTACCCAAAACAGCCGACATCATATTCCCCGTGAGGTAGTATTTAGCCCTCATCAGCCGCGCCCATAGACCGTCAGGTTCCGTCATTAAACGCCAAACTTGCTTACCCAACAGAGCCATATTAAACAAGTTGAAATCGCGAAAGCCCATACCACCCAAGCTCTTCGATTGACACAATTTTTTCCACGCAACCCAACTTATCCCTCTCTTACCATCCTCGAAGCCCCACCAAAACCGGGATATCAATACTCGAAGCTCATCACAAAAACTAGCAGGAATTTTGAAAATACTCATAACATAGGTAGGGAGTGAATTGGCCACGACCTTTATAAGAACCTCCTTACCAGCCCTAGACAAGATTTTCCTGCGCCAACCAGATAGTCTTTTGCTAAGCTTATCTCGCAAAATATCCGTGAGAACTTTTTTGGACCTCCCCACCACCGTGGTTAATCCTAAATACTTGCCATGCTCCGCCACTTCCGCTATTCCCAATATTGTAGCCAAATTGTTTCTCTTCTGTATCGGTATTCCCTTGCTAAACGAGACAAAGTGGTCTTGTCTAAACTCACTAGTCTGCCCGAGGCATTTTCATAACCTCGAAGAATATCTCTCACCACATCGGCCTCATGCTCATTGGCCCTCATAAAAAATATGCTATCATCCGCAAAGAGAAGATGTGAAATAGATGGTGCACTACTCGACACACGCACTCCATGTAAGCTGTTTGTTTCGACTGCTCGTCGCATAAGGCTTGAAAGATTAGTAACATTTGGTTTGTCATCATCAACATCAAATACCCAACACTTTCATTTTGTTCAGCCAAAGTCATAAGTAAAAATTATTAGTTACAACTCTAAAATATCTCCTTAAACTATATTGGTGAAAATGTCTAAGCTTGTTGACTTACTCGCATAATCTTTCACACATTTTGAGTTATTTGGTTTGTGACCCATTAACCTTTGACAACAAAATTAAGGAAAAAAAAAGGTGTTACATGCAAAATTATTGCAGCAAAGATAATCTTGATGTATTCACAAAACTTTTGGCAATAAATCTTCCAAGAATTATCAGATGTAATATTTTATGTCGCTTTAATGAAGAAGTACCTGCCAAAAAAACTAAAAGTCAATCAAACTGTAATAATAAATTGAAAATTGAAAAACTAATTTAATTCTTTAGAATGATTTATAATTAAAATATGAACACAAAATATATTATGGCTACATAAAGTTATTATAAAGCCAAATACAATAAAAACTAATTTAATTAATTAATTTAATTAGAATTTTATGTGAACAAAAAATAATCTTGAATTGAGTGTGGAAGTTTAAATATGAAATAAAATCTCAAAGGTGTTTTAAGGTAGAGAAATTGAAACATTATGGTAATGCAAGTGAAGAGTTAAGAACGATTAACACCTAAGAGGGGGAGGGGGTGAATTAGGTGTACCTTTTAAAAATTTTATCCTTAACTTGGTTAATTGATTAACTTAAGTGAAGAATATTGAAGTACAAGACTTGAGAAACTTAATTGAATGTAAGTTCACAAGAAGGTACAGCAGTTCTATGTCACAGTATAGGTGACTGTGACACAGAACTTGATTAGGTACATGCGAGAAATAGCAAATTGGAAGAACGTAAAAGTAAATGAACAAACAAACGACATTTCAAAAATTGGTTCAGCCTCTACTTCGAGGCCTACGTCCAACCGTTATTTTATTACTTGTTTAGAAATTTACTCAAACTTACTAAACCCCTTACAATGAAAATAACTCGCCAACCTACTCCGGTTGCACTCAAACTTAAAGCTACTCCGCTTCAAGAGTTTATGGGTTCTATCTCAAGGAGTTACAGAATCTTGAATCTCAAGAGTTCACTAAATGAACATGGAGATCACAATGAAGATCTAACACGAGAATCATGGAACAAACTCATTATGTCACGATCAAATGAATCGATACTTGGAGGTTTTCTGACTTTTTCGAAAACAATTTTGAAGACTTAAAATCAGAAAAACGTTTTGCAAATACTTGAAGAACAAAGCTTTAAATGCACAAATGATTTGCAACATTTTTACAATAAATGCTTTGGAAGTCTTGAGAAATAAATGTGACTAAGACACTCTATTTATAGTGGATTTAGTCTTAGGTAAGTACACTTTGAAAAATTAAATCCAATATTAAAATAATAGCTTTGAGTGATGGTAAGTGTTAGACTTATAGGCTTGGGGCTTAAGAAATCAGAAAACTTAAGCTTCTACACTCAACATGTGACAATTTACCAAAATGGCAAAAAGTTTTTCTTACTTTAGAAGTTTGACAAGTCTTCTTTGCCATTTTAGTAAAAGGTGTTTGCACAAATCTAGAGGCTTAGACAAGTGGGCTTGTGACTCCAAAATTTCAGATTATTTTCAAGCTTTTGAAAATTCAAATGTTTAAGGTTTAAAGTTTGCAAAGCTTTGACACTTAAAAACATTTGGTCGAAATTCCTCCTCCGTATGATAGTACCAGAAACCACAGTACAACGTACTGTTGCATGGTTTTGCCATTACTTGACTTAAATGAGAATGTTACACTTACTCTTACATATGTCGACTAAGGCTTGGAAAATATCATTGTCTTGACTTCCTTGATTAGCTTGATCATCTTGAATCATTGTTGAAAGTCCATTTGATTGCTTCATTCACTAATTATTTCAACTAAGAGCAAACAATCAAATAACAAAGGGACTTGGCATCATCAATCCAATGTGTTCTAACAAATTCCCCCTTTGATGATGACAAGTCCAAACATGTGTGATATTCCCCCTTAGCCCATGGTTAGTCGGTCTTTGGTTAATTTCAACATAAACATTATTAATAAACATGATCAAGGTAGTCGAAAGGTGCAACATGCTTGGCCAAAGTAAAACATCTAATCATGGAAGCTAAGACATAATTAAGGTGGACGTTAGCCTAAGAGTTAGAAGATCACACATAGCATAATTAGACTACTTCCCCCTCTTGACATCGTCAAAGGAGGATAAAACATGTCCAAAAGTCAAGCAACACGATTCAAACACACACAAATAGTTCGAACAAGATAAAAAACAAACATCGAAAGGTGCAAGAGAGTGTCTTAAAAAACAGCAAAGGGCCAAAGTTCATAAAGAGAGGGACGGGTTAAGGAGGCATGAGCTTAGGAGGCATTCGGCTTGGTGATCTGAAGACGTTCAAGGAGATCTTCATTTATAGTGCGAAGATCACCCACCTCATCTCTTAGCTTGCCCTGTTCTTTGACCAACCGATTGACAATTCCAAGAAGTTCATCCAACTTTGCGAGCACCACACCCAATTCAACAGTAGAACCTGCTGTAGAACCCGACTGATTTTTCCTTTCCAATTTCCCATCCTTAATCTCCAAGCTCATCTGAGAAAGAAGGCCCGGTGTCATTTCATCACTCAATTTCTCAATTGCAGGGCTTCCTTTCAACACTAACCCCTCCCTCATAAAGATGATCGAGAGCCACATACCATAAGGGACCACGACATTTTTGTCAAAGTTGCCGCTTTGGAACTCAGTGGACATCTCAAGAATTCGATGAAACATAAGGCGAGGAAGGTTAATGGGTTTGTGCTTGACAATGTGATGAATAAGGATCATGTCAAGGAGAGAACATCTCCCACGGCTATTGTTGGAAGGGACTAGGTTACGAAAAACAAGGTTAAAGATGAACCGGATGGGTGCGGTTAATTCAAAGGCATATATGTTGGTTGGGCCATCATCATCATGAGGTCGAAGAACCTTCATATAACACTACAGACTTTATTAAGCTAAGTACTCGACCGAGTAGAGCCTACTCGGCCGAGTAGTGCTAAGTGTATGTTCTGTTTGGCTTCTGCCGAGGAATACTCGGCCGAGTATGATGAATACTCGACCGAGTGGAGGATACTCGGCCGAGTATACATCATACTCGACCGAGTATCCGGTCTGACGAGTATTAATTCAACGGTTGATGGGAGTGTTTTTAGAGATTATAAAATTTGAGAAATCAGTTTCTAAAACACGGTTTGTAAACCTAATCAAAACCTACGACGCTCTAATCATTCCCAATCTCTCCTCTGTGTATGTATGGACAATCTTAGCAACCGCATTCAATCATTCATCCTTTCGTCGGTAAGTCTTTATTCCCCATGCTTGTTGATGATTGTCCTAGGGTTTGTCTTTGATTATGAATTTGGGGGAAATGGGGTTTTGCATATAGTGTGTGCGTTATGTGATTGTTGATTATCATTGTTGTAGGTGACGATGTGGTAATTGTTATGCTTATTGTATGATTGATTGCAGCGTAAGAGGATTGCGAAAAGGTAGGGTTTCCTACTCGATTCGTTAATTGATTTAAGACCGTAGTTATGTTGTATTTGTTGTTATCTGCTGATCATCGGATTATGGGTGTTGTGGTGACGGTGGTGATGTGATTGTGTGGTGACGGTTGTGGTGTTGAGACATTTGTGATCTTGTGGTTTGTGTGATTGTGGTGGAGTCACTTGCGGAGTGGCTTCACACCCTAGTTCGCCCTCCGTGGAACCCGCCACGGGAGGGGATGTGCACATTAAGGGACAGGGATTGTTAGTCGCTCGTTGATGAGCTGGACTTGGTGGGGATGGGCTGCGGTCACCCACTGGCGGAGTGGATTACCTGTTGCGATGGGTAATCGGCAGGGCTACACACTTCGGTGTGTAGTCGGTTACTATGGAGGATGATCGGCCCGGTTATATTGTTTGTTGTCTTACATTGATTGAATGGTATCGACCCGTTGTTGTTGTTTTGTAAAACCTGCGGTGATCCATTCGGGGATGGTGAGCAGACTTGTGTGTATTGCATTTGGTGAGCTTGGGTGGTCGGGGAAGTCGTCATCACCGTTGTAGTATCACGGTCATGAGTCTTAGCTATGATTTTGTAGTTGTCCTCGATTGTATTCACTTTATTGGTTTTTGTTTGGGTTTGGATTGTTGTAAACATTAATACTTTCAAAGACTTCTAATAAATGTGTTTAGGACGGACGCTTTTGATCTATACTAACCTCGGGCAACCGAGATGGTAATGACCTTTCATGCTTAGGTAGTCCTGGTAAGGTACCTTGGTATGAGGGGGTGTTACAAAGTGGTATCAGAGCCGACGATTCCGGCACCTAAAACAAATGAACCCAATGAACTTAGGGAGTCTAAATAAAATGAACCCGGGAGAGTTGTTTGGAGCTACCGCAAAGACTTGGGAGACGTCCCAGAGTCGCACTAAGGCCCTTACGATCTCAAGCCGGTCACATGGGGTGAAATTTTGTATGCTTGAGTCATGTGTGTGTAATACTTGTAACTTGAGCCTTGTGTAGTTGTTGGATGAAATGAAAGGATTTGACCATGGTGGTATATGATAAAGGAATTGCGTAGTTGTGTGTGAGAATCGAAGCATGTTATGTGGTTCTTGCTAGGCTTTTGAAATGGGGTGTGAAGTGTCATATATAGATGGAAAATTTTGTGTAATTGTGCTAACGAAATGTGAAATTGGAGTATATGTAATGTGAGGTAGGATGTGTCTACATAATCATGATGATGTTAATGTTTGGTTGTTGGTCGTAGCATGTGGTTAAGGTCATACGTCTACATATGTGAATGTCGTGTTTAATTCTAATGTGAGTATGATGAAAGTTCACCTATGTACTGGTTTTTAGAAGTATTGAGTTGTTATTGTTTGCTTTATGCATGTTTAAGTTGTTTTGTTAAGAAATTTTAATTTGTATACAAACCGATTTTGGAAGGGTTGTCTTAAAACTGTCATAAGTCGAGTTCTAGAAATGATATTACTGTAATTCCAAGTTGAGGTGATAGCTTGTCCTCTTACGATTCTAACGATAGGTCACACGCCCAAAATGACCAAGTAACGAGTGAGATATGACTGTTTTACGAAAACTGGACGGTCTTTGAGAAGCTGCGCGATACTCGACCGAGTAGTCCCTACTCGGCCGAGTGTCTTTTGTACTCGACCGAGTGTTCCATATTCGGCCGAGTAATCTCTCTGTGATAATACTATTTAGCGTCTGGAGTCCTAAACTCGGCCGAGTAGTCTCATACTCGACCGAGTAAGGTCCACTCGGCCGAGTATTCCCAATACTCGACCGAGTAATCCTTCTGCGACAATTGAGTTTTGCTTTCGGAGTCGAAACTCGACCGAGTAATATAGTTACTCGACCGAGTACCTTATACTCGACCTGGTATGTTATGTACTCGACCGAGTACCTCGTTGGGCGGCCACTTTGAGTCGGTGGCTATGTTCTTACTTTTGTTTTGAGTCGATGGCTATGTTTTTACTTTTGTTTTGAGCCGGTGGCTATGTTTTTCATTGTTTTGAGTCATAGGGTATATACACATGTATGTTTTGAGTCTTAATGCATTCTTTTATATGTGAGACGGTCTTGATACGTAAGTTACCGGAAGGTATGACATGGAGAATTATGGCTTATGAGGGACATGTGTTGGGTAAGGAAGACATGTGTTAATGTGGTTGTGAAGGATAGTGGAAGAAGAAAAGGGAAGAATGATGAGCTAATCGAGGTAAAGAGCATGTTTTGTGAGATATGATGAGTGAAATAGTCGTGTATTGAGTAGTATAAAAGTAAGTGTATATGGACAAGGGTGATGTAAGTGTAAAGAAGCATGAGAATGAAAGATTGAGATATGGGACAAGAATAGTGGCATATTTGGATGTGTAAGGATTTAGGGAGGAAGACAGCTAGGATAGAGTTGCTTAAGGATATATGTAATGGAAGGTTGTTGTAAGAAGATAGGAAAGAGAGGTATATAGTGAACTTAAAGGAAGTGATGTCGCGATGTGGATTTGTAGATAGTGGCTAAGTTTGGGAAGTTGGAATATTAAGGGGTAAGCCTAGTGTGTAATTCTATGGAAAATTAACGGTATGACATAAATTTTTTGGTTTCCTAGAGATACGAAAGGGAGATACGACTAATGGAAGAGTAACCATTAGTGTGTAGACTTGATGTGACAAGGGTGAGTGAGAAGCAAGATGAGAGAGGATAAATGATAAGAAGAATGATAAGATATTGATATGAATTAATGGAATTAGAGTTGTGGAGCTATGGGAGAAATAAACAAAGTACTTAAGAGTTAGGTAAGAAGTAATAAGGAGTTGAGTGGTTAATTGCTTTTGTCGAGTGTAAAAAGAAAAGAATGAGGGGAGTAAAACTAAGAAAATGTTCACCGAAGTTATGTGATATAAAGTAAGAAATAATCGTCGAGATGTATGATACTAGTATGAGGATTTGAGTTAATGGTTATATAGGAGTTTCAGAACAACATGATTAGTCAGGAGTTTCGAGGAACTAAGTAAAGTAAAAGTTGGGTAGAGAATTTGCACGATATGAAATCTTGGTGGGGAATCGGGTAATATGACAATTAAGCATAGTATTGGGAAGAATATTGAGGTAAATCTTGTTGATGGATTGGATGTTCTTTATTTGGGATGATAACCAAAGAGAGAAAACGGATTGTGATATTACGAAGTGTTAGTAAGAGAGTGATCACATGAAGGATGTTGGTGCCATCGTATTGTCACTAGTGGTTGAGGATGATGTTACTTTAGGGAAGTTAGTTGTTTTAATGAGGTTGATTTTGTGGGGGTAATTAATATGTTTGGTTGTGAGGGAGTATAAGATGTAGATATGTGAGGTATTCGCTCGAAGTTGGTACTGATGTTATGGCTACAATTTTCGGAGGAGTGATAATTGTGGGTATGAGAGGATATGTTATGAAAGGCACCTGGGTTAAATCCTGATGAGAGGTATTCATTGTCAAGTGGTAACTTACGTGATCAGGATTGACTGGTTGGATGTGATTATGGGTCTATGATGTGTATAAATGTTTGTGTGAGGTTCTGACCTCACGAGAAGCGGTATGGTGTGATAGTCATAAAGTTGTTATATGAATGTTTGTGATATATGTTGGGTACGACAATATAATGGAATAAGGTTCAAAAGGTAATAATTTGATTGATCTGACATGGATAGTTAAAATTGCATGTGTATTGATGATACATGTTTATTAGTGAAATGGTAAGAATGATGTGCATGAGATTCTTGTATGTTTATTCCGTATAAAATGTTGTGTTATGATCGAGTAAAGCGGTTTTGAGTAAGTTTTCTTGTCCGGAGAGTTATACCGAGTCAGTGCTTGTGGGAATTATATGTGGGCGTGATGTTTATCGATGTGGTTGTTGTGCCTCGGGTGGTGATCCGGGCACGGTACTTCGTATTGTGATGCGGGCATTTTCGCGCTGCGGTGCGGCTGTTGGTGGCGAAGTTGCGATGCCGTCACCGGTTGTGGTGGAGTATACGGGGTGGTTACGATTTGAGTTTCGAAAGTACATACCAGTTATGCACAGATTGTTGTTTTGTTGCTGTTGTTTCTTGTGAGTTTCGGTTAGACATGTAAACTGTTGTTTTGTTTGTTGATGTTTCTTACCAGTTTCGGGTTGGGAATGAGGGTATGAGGATTATATGAAAGAGAGTTGTATATGTTTTCGTTGTTATCATGGTATAGTGATATTCTGTTGACGGGACACAGTTGTGATAGGTTGTTACAGTAATTTTGATCTTGTTCTAGATGAGGCTTTGGTAGAAATGGTAATGGTTAGTGATTCGTAAAACATGTGTGGTAATGACCTGAAAGATGCAGGTGGTTCATAATCCTGGGTTGAGATAGTGAGTGTAGAGTGTTGGGGAATTAGTGTCATGTTAAGTTATGTATGAGTTTTGCGGTAATGAAGGAAAGAACATGAGGATCTCGTGTGAGTGTACGTAAAAAGTGTGGATCGTGAGTTATGCTTTTGGCGATAAGAGTTTTATATAGTTTATATAGAGAGGTATGTCGTGTTGCGGTAATGTGGAAGAGTTAGAGTGTTTGTTTTGATCAGGATTGTGTGGTATTGGTTAAATGGAGTGCAAAATGAGTTGAGGTATGATAACTGTTTAAGTAAGAGAGCCTTGGATATAGGAATAGTAAGTGTTTAGATTATACACGTGTATCTTTCACATGTGGTGGCAATGAAGATAATGAGAGGTATAGCTGAGGATTTAGTACTAATGAGTTACGAGGACGTAACATGTGTCTTAAGAGGAGTAGGATGCGGCAAATAGCGTTTGAGGATTGTGCATGTCGTAATATTATTGGAAGTAGAGTGTTGGTGTAGCATAGAGGACGGATATTTGTTTTAATTGATTTGATTAAAGGTCATGACCGTGCTTGTAGTAATTCGATGTTTAGCAATGAGAGAATATTTCAAGTGTTGTGATTTGTATGATAATGATTATGAGTCCGATAGTTTTGTGATTTGGAAGATGATGTTTATGTATTTGAGTAAACTTCGAGGACGAAGTTCGCTTTAAGGATGGTAGAATGTAACACTCCGTTTTGATGATTGATCTTCTTTTGTGGATTGAGTGCTCGAGTGTTATGGAAGTGAGACAAGGTTGGCAACGTTATATTGTGGTTATTCGATAATATTGGAGTTAGTGTCGAGAGGCTATCTTTGTAGTTGGGATGATACCGTGAGTCATGTTGTGGAAGTAAGTGTTGTTGGTAGACTTAGTGTTAGGTGTCCATGTTTTATAGGTTGGGTTGGAACTTCGGGGACGAAGTTCTTTTTAAGGGGAGAAGATTGTAACACTACGGATTTTATTAAGCTAAGTACTCGACCGAGTAGAGCCTACTCGGCCGAGTAGTGCTAAGTGTATGTTCTGTTTGGCTTCGCGAGGAATACTCGGCGAGTATGATGAATACTCGACCGAGTGGAGGATACTCGGCCGAGTATACATCATACTCGACCGAGTATCCGTCCGACGCAGTATTAATTCAACGGTTGATGGGAGTGTTTTTAGAGATTATAAAATTTGAGAAATCAGTTTCTAAAACACGGTTTGTAAACCTAATCAAAACCTACGACGCTCTAATCATTCCCAATCTCTCCTCTGTGTATGTATGGACAATCTTAGCAACCGCATTCAATCATTCATCCTTTCGTCGGTAAGTCTTTATTCCCCATGCTTGTTGATGATTGTCCTAGGGTTTGTCTTTGATTATGAATTTGGGGGAAATGGGGTTTTGCATATAGTGTGTGCGTTATGTGATTGTTGATTATCATTGTTGTAGGTGACGATGTGGTAATTGTTATGCTTATTGTATGATTGATTGCAGCGTAAGAGGATTGCGAAAAGGTAGGGTTTCCCTACTCAGTTACTGTTAATTGATTTAAGACTGTAGTTATGTTGTATTTGTTGTTATCTGCTGATCATCGGATTATGGGTGTTGTGGTGACGGTGGTGATGTGATTGTGTGGTGACGGTTGTGGTGTTGAGACAATTTGTGATGTCGTGGTTTGTGTGATTGTGGTGGAGTCACTTGCGGGAGTGGCTTCACACCCTAGTTCGCCCTCCGTGGAACCCGCCACGGGAGGGGATGTGCACATTAAGGGACAGGGGATTGTTAGTCGCTCGTTGATGAGCTGGACTTGGTGGGGATGGGTGCGGTCACCCATCGGCGGAGTGGATTACCCGTTGCGATGGGTAATCTGGCGGGGCTACACACGGTGTGTAGTCGGTTACTATGGAGGATGATCACCGGTTATATTGTTTGTTGTCTTACATTGATTGAATGGTATGCGACCCGTTGTTGTTGTTTTGTAAAACTGCGGTGATCCATTCGGGGATGGTGAGCAGACTTGACAAGTATTGCATTTGGTGAGCTTGGGTGGTCGGGGAAGTCGTCATCACCGATTGTAGTATCACGTCATGAGTCTTAGCTATGATTTTGTAGTTGTCCTCAGTTGTATTCACTTTATTGGTTTTTGTTTGGGTTTGGATTGTTGTAAACATTAATACTTTACAGCACTTCTAATAAATGTGTTTGGGACGGACGCTTTTGATCTATACTAACCTCGGGCAACCGAGATGGTAACAGCCTTTCATGCTTAGGTAGTCCTGGTAAGGTACCTTGGTATGAGGGGGTGTTACACTTCATGACCTGGGTAGAGGTAACCTCTTCAACTTTACCCCAATCATGTTTGGGAAAGGAGGTAAGCCCGACATCACATATATCCAGATGGGCAGCAAGTTGGTTGATTGTAAGGACAAAGGGTTTCTGATTTATAAAGGCAGAGAGAGTTCCAGATTCAACATCTACCTTGACTGTTGCATAGAATTGGATGATTTCGGACAAGTACATGGGACTATATTTGTCCAACAAATTCACCCAACCCTGTGCATACATAGCCTCTTTGAAGTATTTAAAAGCAAGAGAGGTGTCATACCAAGATTTCTTATAACGCCTTCCACTGTGGAAGCAACAAATCAGCATACCATGGCATATCTTGAAGATCTCATCCGGAAGATTGAGAGAACTAAGATGGTTGAGGATGTCATTCTTGAATGATTCGGCATAAAGAGCAATAATAAGGTCCATGCATGTGTTAAGTGGAACCTTCTCCTCAACAATCTCATTCTCATCTATGCTTGGAAAATCCCGATGATAACGAGCCCGTTTGGGTGCTTTGGATTTTGATTCGGATCCCCTTTTCCTTTGAGTGACTTTGGGTTTTGGAGGGGATGCCTCCGGTGTCACATCATCATCATCATCACCAAAAATTTCAAGCATCTTTCGCTTGAACCGGGTTCTTGATGCCGGTTTCGAAAATAATGGATCAAGCCCATCATCAAACATCTCATTGGCATCACCATGATCCTCAACATCAACTACCACTTCAACATGCGCCGTCTTCGTTGAATCAGTTTTTGGAACTTCATTAATTTTCTCAGCATTGGGACCGATTTCTTTTTCAACAGTTGATGCCACAGTTGCATCAATTTTACTCATCTCATCCTTCTCCAAACTTTCACTCACCAAATCTTTTAAAAGCACATCATCATCATTCTTTCCAACAGCATCATTTTCATCATCACTATTTTCCTTTTCTTTTGAATCCCCTTCATTCTCTTTTGATTTTTTCTTACTTTCTTTTGATTTTTCTTTGTCTCCCCTCGATTTTTCCTCACATTCTTTTGATTTTTCTGATTTTTCCTCACTTTCTTTTGATTTTTCTTTGTTTCCCTCTGATTTTTACTTACTTTCTTTTCCCTCTTTTGATTTCTCACCTTCAAGTTCCCCCTCTTTAATCTCACTTGAGTGATCTCCTTTTTCATTTGTTTCGACAACATCACTTGATTTTCGAATATCTTCATCCTTTTTGGTTCCCTTAGAACCGGAGTCCTCTTTATCGGTGTCAATGTCTACTTCAGCATCTAATTGGAGAGAAATAGGAGGATTCCTACTTCTTCCTCCTCTGCCACGACCACCGCCCCTTTTGGCGGTTGTCTTCTTTTTCGTCAACGGTTGGTTTAGCGATGGGAGATGATCTCATTTGGTTTGGCAAAGCGGTTTTGGGAGCCATTTTCTTTTTGGCAATATATTTTGGGTTGAAAGTATTTCTGAGTTGAAGAACTTGTTTTGAAAATCTTGGAGGCATTTTAAGAGAGTTGAAAAGGGAAAGGGTGTTGACGGTTTTGGGAATCCGAAAAAGGTGAGGGTTGGTTTTTGTTTAGTGGGTAATAGGGAGTTTTAGTGGAAACATGGAAATAAATGAGGGGTTGGTGTAGTTAATCAAGGTGAGAGGACGGTTGAGTGTTGAGAGGGTGAGGCTAAGGTGTAGGCTTTAGATATGATGGGACATAAAGTGATTTGGGAAGCTCAATGCAAAGATAACTCAAGTGCACATAGATAATTGTTGATTTCATTTTGGTCGACATTTGCATGCATTTAACCACATTAACTAAAATTTAATTACATGTAAACCCTCCCTCTAATCAATCATTTGAAAAAGTAATATAATTTAGCGGTATGTCACCCAATAAACCAATTTCCGACCGAAGTCTTTCGAATTGTTCTCTTTCTAACGGTTTTGTAAGAATGTCCGCAATTTGATTTTCCGTTTTACAAAAGCTTAGACAAATATGACCTTTCTCAACTTGATCACGTAGAAAATGATGTCGTATGTCGATGTGTTTAGTTCGTGAGTGTTGTATAGGATTCTTTGATAAATTAATTGCACTAGTGTTGTCACAAAAAATAGGGGTAGTCTCGAAAGTAAGGCCATAATCATGCAATTGTTGACGTACCCAAAGAATTTGTGCACAACATAGAGCGACACTCACATATTCACTTTCGGCCGTGGACAATGCAACGGTGTTTTGCTTCTTAGAAGCCCATGAAATGAGACATGGTCCTAGGAAAGTAGCAATGCCCGAAGTGCTTTTCCTATCCAATGTATTACCGGCATAGTCCGCATCCGAAAAACCTACAAGATCAAGTTCGTAGTGAGTTGGGTACCAAAGATAAAGCCCTTGTGTTCCAATCAAATACCTAAAAATCCATTTGACGGCTTTGAAATGAGATTCTTTAGGATTTGCTTGGAAACGGTCACAAGCACACACACTAAATTGTATGTCGGGTCGACTAGCGGTTAAGTAAAGTAAGGAACCGATCATACCTCGATATACCTTTTCACTAATGCTCTTACCGTTTTCGTATTTGTCAAGCTTGACTTTAGACACCATTGGTGTAGGCATAGGATTAGAATTAGTCAACCCAAACTTACTTAGCATTTATTTTAAGTACTTTTGTTGGTGAATCATCGTTTCATTTTCACATTGTTTGATTTGAAGACCAAGAAAGAATCCAAGTTCTCCCATCATACTCATTTCAAATTCCGAAGTCATCAAATCAGAAAAGTACTTATAAAGAACATTGTTAGTTGCTCCAAAAATAATGTCATCGACATATACTTGCACAAGCAACAGTTCATCTCCTTATGACTTGATAAACAACGTTTTATCCACGGACCCACGTATGAAACCATTTTCCAATAGAAACTTTGAAAGCCTATCATACCAAGCCCTAGGAGCCAGTTTAAAACAATAAAGTGCTTTATCTAGTTTAAAAACGTGGTTGGGAAACTCGTTGTTTATAATGCCCGGAGGTTGTTCAACAAACACTTCTTCATCAAGGTATCCATTTAAAAATGCGGTTTTGACATCCATTGGAAAAGGCTTTATACCTTGAAAATACGCAAAAGCTACAAGCATTCGTATGGCTTCAAGCCTAGCTACCGGTGCAAAGGTTTCATCGTAATCAATTCCTTCTTGTTGGTTAAAACCTTGCACCACTAGTCTAGCTTTATTCCTTACGATTTCTCCAACATCATCTAGCTTATTGCGAAAGACCCACCGTGTACCAATTACAGTACGTTGAGAGGGCCTAGGGACAAGATGCCATACCTTGTTTCTTTCGAATTGCTCCAATTCCTCTTGCATTGCAATCACCCAGCATTCATCAGTCAAGGCTACTGTGATATGGTCTGGTTCGATTTTTGAGATGAAAGCATTGTGTGCACAGAAATTTTGAAGCGATGATCTGGTTTTTATTCCAGAGGTTAGGTCACTGGTTAAGTTTGATAAAGGATGTGAGCTTTGGTGTTTCCATTTCTTGGGAATAAGTGAGTTAGAGGATTCGGTTTGTTCGTCCGCAACAGTAGAGGGGACTGTTGCATGAGGATTGTTTGAAGGAGGTGATTGTGGTTCATTTATGTTTAGATTGGGCTGTTCTTCACCATCCTTGTTCCCCATGGATGAGGTAGCATCATCTTGTGTAGGAGGACGATTAGTTCCCCCTGAGTTTTGGACATCCTCCTCATGCAACAGTGGTTCCAACCTGTTGCTCAGCCTCTTCTACCACTTGATCCATATCATGTCGTATCAAACCAATCTCAAAATCGTCATCATATTCATCATCCTCATCATCAACCTGTGTGTTTGACACAAAAAGACTAGATTCATCTAATATTACATGAACGCTTTCTTCCATTTTCATAGTCCTTTTGTTATAAACCTTATAGGCTTTACTATGATCGGAATAACCAACAAAAACTCCTTCATCACTACGAGCATCAAATTTGCCAAGGTTGTCTTTTCCATTATTGTGCACAAAGCATTTACTACCAAAGCATTTTAAATGTGAAAGGTTAGGTTTTCTTCCTCGTAATAGTTCATAGGGAGTTTTCTCAATGATTTTTCTAATCATGACACGGTTGTAAATATAACAAGATGTGTTTACGGCTTCGGCCCAAAAATTCTTAGGAACTTTAGAGCTAATGAGCACGGTCCTAGCCATATTTTCAAGAG
Organism: Silene latifolia; assembly: GCF_048544455.1. NCBI lineage: Eukaryota > Viridiplantae > Streptophyta > Magnoliopsida > Caryophyllales > Caryophyllaceae > Silene > Silene latifolia. The sequence continues at coordinate 13,426,501 of NC_133526.1, read as the reverse complement.
TTCGATTCATTCGTTCCACAACCCCATTTTGTTGTGGGGTTCTTGCAGCCGAAAAGTTATGATTAACACCATACTCATTACAATAGGACTCAAATGACGAGTTCTCAAACTCGATTCCATGGTCGGATCTCAATGAGACAAGTTTATAACCAAATTTGTTTTGAACCTTTTTGACCCAAATTAAGAACTCATCAAATGTTTGATCCTTAGAACTTAAGAAGAGAAGCCAAACAAATCTTGTGAAGTCATCTACAATGACACAAATAAAATGACTTCCACCTCTACTCACAACTCGCATGGGTCCGCATAAGTCAATATGAATGAGTTCAAGAGGTAAGGAAGTGCTAACAACCTTTTTGGATTTAAAAGAGCATTTAACTTGTTTTCCTTTAACACAATCATCGCAAAGTGATTTAAATTCAAACTTAATGTTAGGAATGTCGTCAACTAAATCAAGTCTCTTGAGGGTGTTAAGTGTCTTAGCATTTACATGACCAAGTCGTTTGTGCCAAAGCCAAGGGTCGTTCTTTTGAACACTCATGCATGATATTGATTGACCCGACAATGAAAATAAGTTAGTCATGTAGACATCTTTGACACGTTTACCTTCAAGAATGAGTTCTCTAGTTTTTCCATTGATGATTCTAAATTCACTAGCAAGAAATTCAACAATATTACCTCAATCACATAGTTGTGAAATGCTCAAGAGATTGTGTTTCAAACCTTTGACAAGCAACACTTTGTCCACGCATAATGACTTTGACTTACCAACTTTTCCAATACCAATTATTTCACCTTTCTTGTTGTCGCCAAAAGTCACCATGCCACCATCGTAGGCTTCTAGCGAGAGGAATTGGTTTTCATCTCCCGTCATGTGACGAGAGCATCCATTGTCTAAGTACCAATTGTTGCTGCCCCTCACTAATGCCTATAAGAAATCAAACATTTAGTTTAGAAACCCAAACAAGTTTGGGCTCCTTCTTAACAACGACCTTTTTGACTTCCTCTTTCTTTATCCACACTTGTTTAGCATTTTTAGTGTTTATTTCTAAATCACGGACTCTTTTGTCACAACCATTAAACTCATGACCTGTTTTGCCACAATAGTTACAAATGATGTACTCACGAAGACCAGCATACTTTCTTCTTCGGAAGTCAGTTTGACTTGGATCCTGGTTTCGAGTGCAACAGTGTGTGCTACTGTTGCATTTGAAACCAAGTCCAGCATTCTTTGCAAATTTTTCATATTCTTGTGATTATTTCAAGAGAAACTCCAAAACATTCTGACTTCCTTCCCATTTTAAGTAGAACATCTTAGCCTCATCTAGCTCTTTAGTCAATGTTTCGATTTTAGCAAGATGATTAAGATTCAATTTACCTAAATTGTCGAAAGCTTGTTTTGCAAGTCTTGCTTCATCACTAAGTAACATCCCAATTTGTTCCAATTGTTTATTATCCCTTTGACATAATTTGAGGTCAGCTAGAAGAGTGTCACGTTCCTTAGTTAAAGAAGACACTAATTTTGTGAGAGTATCTATTTCTTTTCTCGACTCAGATGCCACAGTAGAGACCTCTGTGGCATGAGCCTGTTCAGCTCTTTTTAACATCTCAATTTGAGCAAGAAGGTCATCATTTGATTTTTGAGCTCGTTCTAAGGCACTTTTGACATGACTAGACTCATCATTTAACATTTCAGCAATTTTAACAAGATCGTCTTTTTCGTTGTTACGAGTAGCTAAGTCAATCAAAAGTTGGTCACGTTCTTGAGTTAATGATGACACATTTCCTTTGTTAGAACTGGATGCAACAGTGCAGGGATCTGTTGCACCGGTTTCATCAATTTTGTTGGCTAAAAACAAGTTTTGTTTTCGAAGCTTTTTGATTTCTTTCTCAAGACTCAACATGGAACTAGGTTGATCATTCTCATTTAGACTTTCTTTTAGGACTACATTTTCCTCAGCTATGTCCTCAATTTCGATTTGCATAGCTTCCAACTTATTAGTTTGGACACGACATTTATCTATGAATTGATCTAGGAGGAGACAAACTTTGTCTTTAGAGAAAGATCGAACCTTTTTCTTGAGCTTAATTACCTCATGGTCTGAATTAGAGTCTGAATCTGCGGAGTGAGCCATAAGACACTTGATGTCTTCTTTATTTGATGATTTGGAAGCATTTTTTGAGGAACTAGACGAGATGCTAAGTTTGGCGTCTAATTCATCCTCAAGGACATCGTCCTCTTCAGAATCAGACATGCCCCAAATAGCAGTCATTACTTTGTTTTTGTAATCACGTTTTGCAAAGTCACGTTTTTCCTTAGATTTGATATCGTTCCACTTTGGACATTCCTTGATTTGGTGACCTTTGTCGCCACACTTAAAGCAACCAATAGTGGAGTTAGATCTTCTCTTAGGAAAACGGCGTTTACTAGAGTTGTTGCTATACCTTTGAGAGTTTCGACCATTGATCATGCCAACAATGTTTTTAGTGAACATTGCAAACTCATCATCTTCATCCTCCTCATCACTTGAGAGAGCATTAAGAGCGAGTCCTTTCCCTTTAGAGCTTTCACTAGAGCGCTTCATGAGAGTTAACTCATGAGCCATAAGTGAGCCCATAAGTTCATCAAGGGTGAGCAATGAAAGGTCCTTAGCTTCCTCAATAGCCGTAACCTTCGGTTGCCACTTTTCAGTTAGGCTACGAAGGATTTTACGGACTAAATCCTCGGATTGAAAACTCCTACCTAAACTCTTAAGGTCATTGATAATACTAGAAAAACGTGAAGACAAACTATTAATTGACTCATCTCGTTCCATGTTGAACATCTCATATTGTTGCATGAGAAGATCAATACGGTATTTCTTGACTTGTGACGTTCCCTCATAAGCAGGGCTTAGGGTGTCCCAAATCTCTTTGGCCGAAGCACATCCAGATATACGATTAATATCTTGGTCACCGATCCCATATTGAAGAATGGACATGGCCTTAGAGTTTTTCTCGATTTTCTTATAGTCGGCCTCAACATACTTATCCTCACTTTTCAAGGAGCTAATGCCATCAGCATTAGTCACTTCGAGTTTGAGGGGACCCTTTTGAATGATTAACCAACATTCATAGTCCGCACTTTTGACATAGTGCTCCATGCGATATTTCCACCAGGCATAGTTTTCTCCCTTGAAAATGGGATACTTAGTGTGTTTTGAATCGTCCATAACTATAGGATCAACTCTTTGGATTTAACCAATATCAAGAGCACGAGGCTCTGATACCAATTGAAGAGTTAAGAACGATTAACACCTAAGAGGGGAAGGGGTGAATTAGGTGTACCTTTTAAAAATTTTATCCTTAACTTGGTTAATTGATTAACTTAAGTGAAGAATATTGAAGTATAAGACTTGAGAAACTTAATTGAATGTAAGTTCACAAGAAGGTCTGTGAGTTCTATGTCACAAAGATAGGTGATCGTGACACGAGAACTTGATTAGGTACATGCGAGAAATAGCAAAGTGGAAGAACGTAAAAGTAAATGAACAAACAAACGACATTTTAAAAATTGGTTCAGCCTCTACTCCGAGGCCTACGTCCAACCGTTATTTTATTGCTTGTTTAGAAATTTACTCAAACTTACTAAACCCCTTACAATGAAAATAACTCGCCAACCTACTCCGGTTGCACTCAAACTTAAAGCTACTCCGCTTCAAGAGTTTATGGGTTTTATCTCAAGGTGTTACAGAATCTTGAATCTCAAGAGTTCACTAAATGAACATGGAGATCACAATGAAGATCTAACACGAGAATCATGGAACAAACTCATTATGTCACAAAGACAAATCTGAACCGATACTTGGAGGTTTTGACTTTTTCGAAAACAATTTTGAAGACTTAAAATCAGAAAAACGTTTTGCAAATACTTGAAGAACAAAGCTTTAAATGCACAAATGATTTGCAAGGTTTTTACAATAAATGCCTTGGAAGTCTTGAGAAATAAATGTGACTAAGACACTCTATTTATAGTGGATTTAGTCTTAGGTAAGTACACTTTGAAAAATTAAATCCAATATTAAAATGATAGCTTTGAGTGATGGTAAGTGTTAGACTTATAGGCTTGAGGCTTAAGAAATCAGAAAACTTAAGCTTCTACACTCAACATGTGACAATTTACCAAAATGGCAAAAAGTTTTTCTTACTTTAGAAGTTTGACAAGTCTTCTTTGCCATTTTAGTAAAAGGTGTTTGCACAAATCTAGAGGCTTAGACAAGTGGGCTTGTGACTCCAAAATTTCAGATTATTTTCAAACTTTTGAAAATTCAAATGTTTAAGGTTTAAAGTTTGCAAAGTTTTGACACTTAAAAACATTTGGTCGAAATTCCTCCTCCGTATGATAGTACCAGAAACCACAAGATCAACAGATCTTTGTTGCATGGTTTTGCCATTACTTGACTTAAATGAGAATGTTACACTTATTCTTACATATGTCGACTAAGGCTTGGAAAATATCATTGTCTTGACTTCCTTGATTAGCTTGATCATCTTGAATCATTGTTGAAAGTCCATTTGATTGCTTCATTCACTAATTATTTCAACTAAGAGCAAACAATCAAATAACAAAGGGACTTAGCATCATCAATCCAATGTGTTCTAACAGCAAGAGATTATAATTGTAGACAAAAATATGGCAATGTGTATAGGTAGTATAATTAAGGAGAGGAAAGCTAAAAAAAATTATCATTTAAGAAAAAGAATTAGATGTTAAATTAGTATGTAGAGTGAATTAATTATTAATAATTAATTATTAATGTATCTATAAAGATGAGAGGAATCTAAAAGGTTTATTAACATTTACATTCTATTGTAAAAAATATATTTTATTTTATTTTCTTTAATTACATGCATGTAACACAAGAAAATTCAAGATGACTTTTGATAGGAGACATGGCTTAGTGAAATGATTAGTTTTATATTTTTGTAATATTGTATAGATTTACCATGCTACGTTAAAATTTGTCGTTTTAGGTACCTTTAAATTATATTTGTAAATATTTATTTATAGATTAATGAATTAAATCAATGCTAATTAACTATAAATTGATAATACATGCCACATTAAAATTTGTCACGTCACATTATAATTTGTCTAATATAATAGAATTTCACGGGATTTTTAAAATAAATTGTGCAAACGATAATGGGTAACTACCCATTTTTAGAAACTTGACAAATGGACAATGGTACAAACAACGCATTTTATATGTGTGTGTGCGCGATAACAAATTTTATATGGTAAGGTATCAAAGACATATGCATGTTATCATATGAAAATAATAGAAACTAAAATAATTGAAAGATTTAGCATGCATACCAATAATTGAACATTATCTAAGAGCAAAATAAGTCGTTGAACATGATTAAATAAAAATTTATGGGTGAATCTTGTAATTTAGATTGAAGTCTATGATTGAATCACGTAAATTTTGATATATTCTAAAATAAAGAACTAAGAATTATCTAGTAACATGCATTCCATAGGCAAAATATAATAAATTATAATTTTATTATATGGATATAAAAAATTTAGAAATGATTCAAACGGTCTCTACTTCATACAATATGAATTGAGCTTTCATTTCAAATAAATCTACAGAAGATATTCCCACAATCGAAATCTAAAAGGTTTATAAATTTTATTAAATTCCTTATTGTTAATACAAAAAATCCGTCGAAATCTTGATAAACTTGAGTAAATGATCCTATGTAAAAAAAAAATTAGTAATAAACATTATAAAAGAAATTATTTCAAAAAACATATAAACTAAAAAAATATACGGAGTATAATTTAGAAACCATACTATTTAGTATTTATCTGAAGATGCATGACCGTTTCTTTTTCGTACATGCCTTGATAATGGTACGTATCAAATGAAAAGGATGAAAATATATGTTAGAGATGATTAAACATATGAATAGAAAAATATCAATTTAAGTAGGTTGATCAAGAAAGTATAATAGCAAAGCTGCACAAGTACACAACATTATATATTTGATAACAAATTAATGGTTAAAAACCATCAATCAACTTAAAAAAAGTAGTAACATAAATGATATAAAAAAGCACTTAGAAAGACAAATAGTGGGAATGGGGGGGCGGGGGGGATGAATTGGAAAGCAAATGACATAATAGAAAAGATTAATTTCATGATGGTTTAAAAGGTAAATTGTGGAATTCTAAAAGGTTTTTCATTCAATTTTCTAAATTTATTTTACCATTAATTATGAGAGTAAGTTTTGATTGTGGAATTGAAAAGATAAGCTACATATTTAATTTTTTTTATGTATTAAAAATGCCATATGGAGTAAAATGACATTCAAGTTGCCTCTTTAATTATATTGTAAACTAGATTTCATGCCCGTGCGTTGCACGGTAACTAAATTGGTTCGTATAAATTTATAATTTTGGTAATTACTACTCTCATAAGTTAGAGTCGAATTTTTATGTATTAATAAGTGAGGTTATGAGAAAATGTATGTTCTTACATGTTCAAAATGTAATCTGACGACTCAGAGGTACCACTCCATATATAAAGAACATTTTAAGGGTAGGTGTTAGTTAATTAAGATGGTCAAGCCATTAATAAGTTATATCTATGGAAAAAGACTTAGGTTAGGAGTACAATTAATGTGTCCTCCGACCCTAATCAATAAGAGTCGTTCATTTATAATGTTTTCCTTCGATTGTGAAACTGTTTAAACTATAATTTATCTTTATTTAATAGAGTTTCCATAGTTGTTGGTTTCTAGTTAGAATTTTATTACAATTAGAATTGCGATATTTAATGATTTTATATTAAAGAATCATCGATACTTTTAGTTTTATAATGATTTTATTATATCGTCTCTTAAATTACTATCAACTTGAAAACGGGAGTGTGAAGTGTAACAATCCTCCGCACAAGATAACAACATCTAATATCTATAAAATATAATTAAAAGGCTACCCTAAAATGACAAATAAATGTCACCTAGACAAAGCCACGCAGGATCCAAAAAGCCACCTAGATTAAAATTTAATGTGACGTGGCATATTTAAATGTGATGTTGCATATTTTTAATGTAACATGGCGAATTATTGTGACATGGATTATCAATTTATTATTACATGACATTAATTTAAATCATTTATCTATAAATTAGTTTAATTCACTTATATCTATAATATTAAAGGATATTATCATTATTCTTAAACTAATTTTGTATATTAAATATATTGTCTTCCAAAATTTATATAACCCTTACAAATTTACATCAAATTTCATAATTTATAATTAATATTGACATTTTAATTGAAATTTTTGTAATAAAACATGTTAATAAATTTCATAATTTATAATTAAAATTGAAAGTATGTAATAAAACATGTTAAGAAATTAATTAAACCTCTTCATATTACTAAACACTCACCCGTATTAACATTTTCCTATTTAATTCATTTTTTTTTTAAATTTTGTAACAAAACATGTTAATAAATTAATTAAACCACTTCATATTACTGAACACCCACCATTATTAACATTTTTCTATTTAATTTTTTTTATTAAACATGGTAATAAATTGATTAAAACTCTTCATAATACTTAACACACACGAAATTAATTAAAAGTTTTTCCTATTTAATTAATTTTTGTTATATAATATGTTAATAATTTTATTATAACTCCTTATATTACTCAACACCCATAATTTTCACTAACATTTTGTCCTATTTAATTCATCTCTTGAGGTCCTCGGCAATCAATTATCTAATTTAATAATACCACAAAATAAATTAAAAATTAAATTAAAATATGGGAATTTATGGTTGTGTAATGACTATAAAACCTATAATAGTTTTATTCACTTTATTTATTTAAAATATGCCCATTTGTCATGAGTTTCTAAGTTCTGGATTGTATTTTATGGTTTAATTTTTTTTATTATATTGATTATATGGAGTATATTGAGTATTGTTGTCGAGTATTGTTGTTTTAGTTGTTGTTGTTGTTGTTGTTGTTGTTGTTGTTGTTGTTGTTGTTGTTGTTATTGTTGTTGGTTTTATGAATCGTTTATTTTATATTTGAATTCATGTTTTCCAATTGGTTTAATTTAAGTGACTTACATGTGAGAATTATTTGATTCGTTTGTCAAGTTTTTATCAGGTTGATGTTTTATCTTTTGGTCAATGTATTTTTTATATAACTTTAAAGCACCATGAAATGTATGTGAATGCAGATAAGGCAAACCATCACGTGGGTAATCTGAAGAGGGAAGAAATACAAAAGGCATGAAATTGAGGTAAAATTAAAGGTAAAAACATAAAGTAAAAACTGATAAGTAATGGGTGATTGTTGATCTCAAAATAGAAGTCTTATAATATTTCTTTTAATTTGTTATTAAACGTATATTGTGGTGTAATTTTACTATTATACTTTCCCGATCAACCTATTTGAATTTGCATTTTTGTATTCACGAGTATAATCATCTATAACATATATTTTTCTTTTTCATTTTATATGAACTATTATCAAGACATGTAATAACCTTCGGGTAAATATTAAATAGTATGATTTCTAAATTCTACTTCGTATGTTTTTAAGTTTATGTGTTTTTTTTTGTCAAAACAGGAATAATACATAAAACTTACCCTCATAATTTCGCAAAAAAAAAACCTACTCTTATAATTAATGATAAATAAATAAGTAAAAATAATTGAATCAAATATCTTTAAAATTTCACAATTTACTTTTGAATCATCATGACAATAATTAATCATTTTAATTATGTCATTTCCTCTTCCAATTTAAGTTTTCTCCAACTCCCACCTTTTGATTGTTTTTCTATAAAATTTACTTTACTCTTTTAAGTGGTTTATGTTTTTTTTAACCATTATAAGATGATCGTTGATCTCAAAATAGAGATCTTATAATATTTCTTTAAATTTGTTATTAAGCGTATATTGTTGTGTAATTTTACTATTATGCTTTCCCGATCAACCTATTTGAATTTGTTGTATTTTTTTATTCATGACTATAATCATCTCTAACATATATTTTTCTTTCTCATTTCATATGAACTATTATCAAGGCATGTACTAAAAGGAAGCGTAAGTGAACCTTCAGATAAATATTAAATAGTATGGTTTCTAAATTCTAATCTGTATATTTTTAAGTTTATGTGTTTTTTTTTTTCAAAACCGGAATAGATTATTTTATAGTCTTTAATACTATTTTTATTTTTAAATAGGATCGTGGACATAAGTATAACAAGAGATGGATCAAATTCTTGAAATAGTAATAAAGAACTTAAAAAAATTTATGAACCTTTTGGAATTCGGATTTAGGGAATATAGTTTTTTAGATTATTGAGCAATTGAAATGAAAATTTAATTCGTAATACATACATGGAGTAGATACCGACCATACCGTTGAATCGTATCTAATATTTTTCTTCGATATAATAAATGTTTTTCGGATGTAAATAATATTTGATTTGAAACATGCACGTGGTGATAAAACTTCAAAGATATTTCTATGGGAGGGTTGATGGAGAAGTCTGGAAATAATTTGGAGATCATTATACTGAGGTATTGAGTTTACAACCTTATAAGGCGTCATTGAATATTTTTCCATACAGAATTTATTATATACGGATGGTTTCAACTTTTAATATTTAAAAAAACTCATTTTATTATATTGCGGAGTAAAACACACGTATATATAATGAGTCGTCTCTGTCATTGCTCTGTTGTCAAGTTTCTCAACATTAGTAACTACCACATTGTCACTTGCAGGATTCGATTTAAAAAAATAAACCAAAGTTGTCAAAGAAATAAGGTATTAACTAACTAATTTCTATGTATTTCAAGACTGTATATTTTTAAATGAATCAACAACTAATTGCTCGAACAAATATTAACAATACGATAAAAATATCATAACTAAAACAGATAAACCCGTGAATTTCACGGGTCACAAACCTAGTTTTTTGTCTTAAAATTTAACTTATGCTGGAGTCATGGAGTAATAATTACTTCATTAGTATGTAGTACTTAACATAGTTTCTTTAAACCGAGGAATCACAAGGATTAAGCTTTAACAAATCCAAGTAATATTATGATTATAGTTATAATTCCCTCATTTACCTCCACCACCCAAATTATGGTTCCATTCTCATTCCCTAAACCATTTCCCCTCCTTTTTAAGTCCTCGTAACTCGTGAGTGTATTTCTTATTTTCTCACGATATCTTCATGTGAGACGGTTTCATAATAATGATATAGTTTATTATATGACTTAATAATATTCTAATCCTTGTGAAATTCGAACTAAAAAATCAGTTTCTCAAATGTGAATATAGGTATAACTCTAGTGGTTGGTAAGTTATGTGTTTAAAAACTATACAACAATAGGAAAACAATTAACAATCTCTAATCTTCGTATCCATGTGATGATGCCCTCGTTTTGACTCGTGTTTCCGAATGGCATCTCTGCAAACACAAAAGAACTATGTTGAAGCTTAGTTTGTTAACAACAAAACAATAATATGTTGAAAAAAGTTTATAAAAGCATGTAATAAGATTTCAGTTGCACACATGAACTTTATATTCATATAATTATGTAAGTCATGAATCCTTAGTAAAATTACCATCCTGAAAAAAGTTTAGAGCTTGTATTAATCTTTCATTCTTCATCTCCACTTATCTACAAATAATATAAGTAGTTCACAATCTTGTTGGCTTATGAAATTGTTGGTGAAAGAAAAATCTATACAACACCACAAATTTTAGAATAAAACAGTCCTTATGTGTAAAAAAATCATTAAAAGAGTGCTTTTTTATGTAAATGGATCGTCTCATTGTGAGACGGTCTTACATGATTAAAGCCATAAATTGGATTGGAGGGAGAAACATTAGCATATACGCATTGCATCTCGTTAAAATCACATAAATTTAAAGTATTATGATATGAAATCCTAAATTATAGGCTAAAGACATGATATCTAATGAAATACCAATTGTATGTTGATGGTGTAAGTTTTACCTCGCAAGTGAACGATGCGTTGCACTAGTAAGGGTCGAACACGAGGAGCAAATTAGATTACTAATCGTTACGTTCAATGGTTTAGCCAAGTCTAACGGAAACGGGTTTGAGTGTTATCTAACGACTAACCTAAATGATAAGAAATGAACAAACTAAATGAGTACTAAGAAAGAGCAACAAGTAGAATAAAACATGTTTCAATCAATAAAAGAGGGGACTAGGGCGTGACTTCAACCACCGACACTTGTGTTTCACCGCTTGATTCCGTTGTTTTAGTTGTCTAGGGGTACTAATTAGGGGGAAACGCCTCTAATTCGCCTACTAACTCCCTCCCGGGCTCATAGTAGGACACTAGTCACCCCGACCTACCTACCTCCCGGGTTCGTAAGTCGGAATCCCCAGCACAGCACTCAAAATATCCAAGAATACGCGTAATTCTAAGAGTCCCCAAGAGTTGGTCAAGGTCAATAAGTCTACGCTAAATCCCGGTCATCCCAACTCTTCTCCCAAAGGTGAAGTTCAAACCGACAACAAATAGGCACCCTCCTCAAGTTCTACCTCCCGGTCAACTTGAATAGGCAAACGTGCTAAGAGGGTAGTCTAGTCTCAACCTAATCAATTTCCATTGATGGACAAGGGTCAAGGGTCAACTATGGTCCCAAATAGAGCATTAACAAGTTAAATCCTATAGTTAACCCCAACTAATCCCCCTAAACAACCACATAACTAGAATCAAATAGGCAAAACACTCATGACGGGGTTTAATCACACCCTAGAGGAATTACTACTCACTAATCATGGTTATTTTAGCAAGACAAGCAATAAAGATGCATACTTTAACAATAAACATGGTGATGTTATGAATTTTATGATAGAACATGCAAAGGTTATAATAAATGAAGGAAATCTACTAATATGACTAGGAGTAGATGAATTAACTCAAAAAGAACCAAACTTTATCAAATATATCAAAGACTCAAGCTTTATGTTAATAACTCCAATAAAAAGCATGAACAACAAACAAGAGAGAGAGATTTTGACTAAACTATCAACAAACAACAAACCTCAACAAATTCTAACAAAAAGAGATCTAACAACAACTATTGAAAACAATTGATGAACAAAGGAGAAAAGAGAAAAAGAAAGAAACAATACCAACTATGGAAGGATGAACAATAATGAAGAACAAAGTAAGAACAATAATAATAATCTTTGATTGATGAAGAATGATTGATAAGTTACAAAGGATTTGAGTTTTCCTCTCTAAACCTTACAAATTTCTTCTCAAACTAGGATTGGATCCCTAATTTTCTGGAAAATTAAGTATTTATATCAAGTACAAAAAGGTAGGTGGAAAAACAAGAGAAGACGAAAACAATCGCAATGAGGAGTAAATTGTACCGGGAGGGTACGATTATGCCCGGGCGGGTACAATTGTACCCTCTCGGGTAAAATGTCAAAATGGGCTGAAAAACGTTCAAAACGCCAAACGGGCGAAAGGCACCCGGCCGGGTAAAGTTGTGCCCGGTCGGGTATAATTATGCCCGACCGGGTGTAGTTAACTCCCTCGGCTGTAATTCCTCCTAATTGTTTCCATTCTTTGAGTAAATTCCGCTCCAAGTTCCGTCCCTCTTACATTCTCGAGCATGGTACCTACAAAAGGGTTCATAAGTATGGGAAAAAGGCTCAAAACATGTCTTACACTAAGCATGAGGGAAAAGAACTCGGACTAGGCTAATACTAACTAAATGAGTTCACAATGCTTGATTTATTGTGACAAAAATGGGTCCAAGGACATCAAAATATGGGGTTGAAATGGTGTTATCATATGTCAATTGTTTGAAAATTAAAGGCTAGATCCGCTAATGATATCATGAAATTAATAAAATAAGCAAACATTAAAGAAAGATTGTTAAAGCAAAGAAAAGAATGACGTAGTTGAATTGACGCAAAATTATGATGGTGTGCAAATATATATAACCAATTAATCAATGTAGCTAACGTAAAACTAATCATATAGACAAAGAAATTGATGCATCAAGAAGTTGTATTTATAGCACTAAAGAATCATAGTGCGGATTAATAAATATCCATTATCTTGTCCTACTTTGATTACATGCCATATGCAAATAAAACTCTATCTAAAAAAATATAGTTAAGATTTAATTTAATTGGGATTAAATGCCCTATGCAAATAAAACTCTATCTAAAAAATATAGTTAAGATTTAAATTAATTGAGGAAAATAATTTATCTGTTTTATTTATTTAGGTGTTTTAGAAAACTTGGAGTCTCTCAAAATGCTTGAAAAAAGCCTCTTTTTTATATATATATATATATATATATATATATATATATATATATATATATATATATATATATATATATATATATATATATATATATATATATATAGAATTAGGTTCAAGTGAGTCCTCCTCCCTTAGGTGAGTCCATAAGTCCTAATCTTAGCCTTTAGATTAAAACAAAATCAATGGCTAAGATTAAATCTGAAAATAAAAATTCCATATAAAAACCCACAAACCCTACTTCTATTCATTCAGTTGCCTCCCTCACTCCCACTTCTCTCTCTAAATCTCTAAATGCCTCTTCTCTCCTCTTCCTCCTCCCACCCCGACACTACTGCCGCCACCCATCCCGACGCCGCCACCACGGTAAGCCCTTAAAACGCCGACCATCATCCCTCTTCAGCCCGCCGTTGTCGCCTCCTCTCCTCTCTGCCTCCTTGCCACGCCTCCCTCCTATGCTCTTCTGCCTCCTCGGCACAACCCGCACTTTCTCATTTTTTTTTTTCCATTTCAGATCTTAATTTGTTCAATCCCGTCTTTTGGTGGTATAAGATGTCGTGGTGGTGCCATTGCCGCCTCCCTCCATTCTCCTTTTTTTTTTCTAGATCTGAATAAAGGAGTCTTTATTGTTGTTGTTGTTGGTTGTTTATTTTGGTGATGTTGTGGGGCGGTGGGTCAAGCGTGTTTTTTTTCTTCAGATCCGTTGGTGGTAGTAGGGTGGTCGCGGGATCTCATATCCTGCCACCTATTCGTTTTTTTTTTTCAGATTTGTCATTGGTAAGGGTGTTGGTTGTGGTCGTCGTTGGTGGCGGTTGGTGAGTGCTGCCGCCTCCCCTTTATTCTTTTTCTTTTTTTTTTGTTCATTTTTTTCAGATCTAACATGGGGTGCTGGTGGATGGAAAGATTGGTGGTCGTGGTGGGTTGGGCCGGTGGTTGGTTGTGGTGGGTATTGGTGGTGGTCTATTGGTGAAGCTGATGTTGTTCGGTGGTAGTGAGGTGGTGATATTGATTAACGTTTCAAAGATACGGACAAGTTTCACTAATATTGACAATTTATTTACTGATCTACTTACATGAACTAAAATTTCATATGATACGGACTAAAGTTTCACAAGACATGACTAAAATTACATTTCCAAGAGAATAAAATTTCATAAACCGTTGAAATTATTTTACATAAAGTTTCAAAAATTATGACTGAAGTTACAATCGTAAAACATTTATTAGTTGGTGTCGATGATGGTGGTTCAGACTAAAGTTTCACCTATATGGACTAAAGTTTCACCAGTAAAGTACTAAAGTTACAGGACATGGAATCGTCAAAGTTATTCTCCTAAGAGAATAAAGTTTCATAATTTATGATTAAAGTTTCATAATTTATGATTAAAGTTCTATAAACTTTAAAATTATATTAATATATAAATTTAATTTTTATATTAGAAATGGCATAAAAAACATTAAAGTTTTACTCGTTAAACATTAAAGTTTCATCCCGTAAATATTAAAGTTACGTCCATAAATGAGTGAAATTAAATAAATTTTAGTCACAATTACTTTATTACATAAATCCAAAATTTTTTATTAAAAATGACTTCAAAAAATTAAAGTTTCATTTTTAGGCATTAAAGTTACACTCGTATACCATGAAAGTTAGAGTCAAAAATCAGTTAAATTAAAAAAATATTAGTTATAATTACATTATTTCATAAATCAAATTTTTTTTGTTAGAAATGGTTTAAAAAAAATTAAAGTTACACTTTTAAGCATTAAAGTTTCACTTGAAAAACATTAAAATTATATTCAAAAATACTTAAATTTTAAAATTTTGTTAAAAAATGACTTTAAAAATTTAAAGTTACAATTCTCAAGAATTAAAGTTTCATTCACATATTAAAGTTTCACTTATAAAACATTAAAGTTTCATTCCAAAAATTGTTTAAAAGTTTCAAATCTCAATCATCAATCTTAGAAGATCAATGGCTTAGATTAGGACTTAGGGACTCAAATATTTAGGTGGACTCATTTGAACTTGGCTCTATATATATATATATATATATATATATATATATATATATATATATATATATATATATATATATATATATATATATATATATATATATATATATATATATATATATATATATATATATATATATACATTGATTGTAAAAATTAATTATTCCATGATGGTTCAAAAAATAAATTGTGGAATTTTAAAAGGTTTTTCATTCAATTTTCTAAATTTATTTTACCATTAATTATGAGAGTAAGTTTTGATTGTGGAATTTAAAAAATAAGCTACTTCTTGAAGTTTTTTTATGTTTGTTAGGAATGTCATATGGAGTAAAAACTACACTAAAGGTGGCTTTTTGATTATATTGTATAGATAGATAGATAGATAGATAGATAGATAGATAGATAGATAGATAGATAGATAGATAGATAGATAGATAGATAGATAGATAGATAGATAGATAGATAGATAGATAGATAGATTATGAAACTTATAGGTGAATTTGTAGCATCACTTTTCTAATTTTTTAATTAATCATATCATTCATTTAACAAACATATATAATTTAATAATAATAATAATAATAATAATAATAATAATAATAATAATAATAATAATAATAATAATAATAATAATAATAATAATAATAATAATAATAATAATAATAATGTCATATGTATGTAGTATTTAATAAACATATATAATTTAAGAATAATAATAATAATGTCACATTAATTTGCCATGTCACATGCCATGTCACAATTTAATTTGTCATGTCACATTTAATTTGCCGCGTCACAATTAATTTGTCATGTCACATTAACCTTTTAATTATATTTTGTAGATAATAAGATCGCTCCATACCCCGATGTATTGGACTCATTATTCCGTATTCGAATCGCGTTTTCATTTCATATGTATTATGAATTTAGTAACTGAGTACACAATACCTTAAGTCCTTAAAGTTTCATTTTACTTTCTTTAGTTATGTTAATAATCATACTACTTCTTTTTAATTCATTTTAGGCACAAATTAAATTTGTCTTTTAAAATATTCATGCTTAGTGTGCGCGCACTTGAATTAAACACAAATATGCTATCAGCCTATTACATAATCACTCCTTATCTATTACACAGGGTTCGACGACCTTACATGAAAATAAGTGACAAATATATTTTGATTTGAGATAAATCATATTTGAACAAATGATGGATAACGAAACAAGAATTGACTTAATGATGAATTTAATTAGATTAAATGAGCTTTTAGCTAGTTTTTTTTCTTTTTTTTCTAAATAAGGCTAAGTTAATGTTATTACAAATAATACGTAAAATAAAAGTTAAACTTAATTTGTTATAGCCGAATAAAATCTAGTACAAATTCTTACTCGTACATCTTATCTTAAGTTGTTATAATTGCATGTTGCTACTACTTACGCAAAATGTAACTCTTATAGCAAAATACTCTTGTAATTTTCTTATATTTATATATGAATCACTTTATGTTGTCAACAATAAAAAATGAATGAGCGTCCCCGGTGTAATTCTTTATCATTTTGGAATTGAAATCATATTCCTTAATTAGTTAAGTGAATCTCAATGAAATAAAAAAAAAATGGGACTTTTAATTTTTCATGATGTTGAGTTCTTCATTATTATTACAATTTAATTTTATGTAAAGCTCGTTGTAAATGCTAACTTTTAAATCACAGACATTTCAATAATTGTGATTACCCTACAAACTCTCTTAAAATATGCTAAAGTTTGCTTGAAAATCCATCTATGGCAAAAGTACTTTAACCACATACATACCAAAATATAAGGATCATAACTTAAATTAGCAGAGGCATTGTGTGGTTGTATTATATTAGAGGACAATATATATATATATATATATATATGTTCAGTCACATCTCAGCAAATCTCATCATTATTGAATAAGATTAAAATAACAAGGGTAAAACCCACCCAATAAAAAAAACAAATAAAATAAAAGTATTCCGAAAAAATGTCGAGGTCTATTCTCCCAATATTTTTATCCGTTTTATACGTGTCTATCTCAGTTGTGAGATGTCAGACCGTATTTGACATAACAAAATTCGGTGCAAAGGCTAATGCAGATGCGACAGAGGTAAGTTTTAATATCAGCGTATAAAAATTTATTAACCACACACACAAAATACTTTAAAGTTACACAAATAGTGGACAAAAATTATTATATCTTCTCATTATTGTCTATTCGTTTTTTATAATTTTTATTTTTGGGAAGTTCATTATTATTAGTTTATTACTAAATTGTTAACACTTGTTATCTGTATAAATATTCGATCATTGTTTTAGTGTTGAAATCACCATGTAGAAATATTAACTCGTACTATAAATAGATTATTATTTATTTATTTTGTGATTGATTTTAAGGTTTTCTTTTTAATGTATTTGGTCTTTACATTTTATAATAAACTATTAAGACGCTAATAAATTGGCATATTGATAGGCAATGATGAAAGTATGGAAGGAAGCATGTGCATCAACAACACCATCAAAAATAGTAGTACCAGCAGGAACTTACTTGATGAACTCAATTAATCTTGCTGGCCCATGCAAAGGCCAAATTACAATCGAGCTTGCAGGTAACTTCAAGGCTCCTGCTGACCCAAGCCAGATGAAAGACAAATCCACTTGGGTTAAACTCGAGCATGTCGATGGGCTCACCGTGAATGGCCTTAAGGGCGGTGGCTCTTTCGATGGTCAAGGCCAAATCGCTTGGAAGCAGAACGAATGTGCTAAAACTGGCACTTGTGATGAACTTCCTTACGTACGTCTTCTTTAATAAACATATTATACCCTTATAAGACGGTCGCAATTTGGTGTCAAGTTCGTATAACTATTTGTTTTTGTATCCAACAATGCGTAACTTTAGGTTCAACTTCCTAAACAACTGTAAGATTAGTGGTATCAAATCCATCAATGCAAGTTGTACCACATGGGAGTTTTGGGGTGCAAGAATGTGACACTCTATGACACCACTATCGAAGCTCCAGCTAACAGCCTTAACACGGACGGTATCCACATTGGACGGTCTGAAGGTATAAACGTGATCCTTGCCAAGATCGGGACAGGGGATGACTGTGTGTCCATGGGAGATGGTGCGAAGCAAATCCACGTTGAGTCGGTTACCTGCGGTCCAGGACACGGTATTAGCATTGGAAGCCTTGGAAGGTACCCAAATGAGGCTCCATCACCGGTGTCACTATCAAGAATCGCAAAATCAAGAACAACACGATAATGGTGTTAGAATCAAGTCTTGGCTTGCTTCTTACGAAGTCGTCGATCGACTTACATTTTGAGGATATCACTTTGTCGAAAATGTTGGAAACCCTATTCTTGTTGATCAAGAGTATTGCCCTTACGGCCACTGCAAAGCAAAGGTAAGCCGTATATACTCTACATTCGTACTTTAAGGTTGTTGATAATGTCTTCTAGATGTTGATCTAATATATATGTTTTTCTAAATTCAGACGCCTTCAAAGGTTAAGATCAGCAACATTAGTTTCAAGAATGTGAGAGGAACAACAAGTACAAAAGAGGCGGTGAAGCTATTGTGTAGCAGTGGATCACCCTGTGACAAGGTAGAACTCGCGGATATCGACTTGACATTTAAGGGTGGCGCGGCCGTCTCAATGTGCAAGAATGTGAAGCCAATCACAAGTGGCAAGCAAAACCCTGTGGCTTGTAGTACACCTGCTCCTGCTGGTCCTTAGAATTTTCATTAGTTTATAATTATCATTGATTTAAATATATAACTAGGTTGAAAGCCCGTGCGTTGTACGAGTTAATCAACTTAATTACAATGAAAAAAATTATTATAAGGCTTTAATTTTTACATATAATTATTTGTTTACATATGATTATAATATTTCTTTCAATGAAAATAGAAGATAAATAAATACACACCCACCGTTTATTATTTATACAAAAAAACAAATAATAAATAAATTTCGCTATGTAGAGATAATAATAGAAACTCTAATAAGAGACCTTTAAGACAATACTTAAAAGACTCAAAAGATTTTAGGTTGTTGACACGTAAGTTCAAACATGACTCATATTTATAATCATAGGAATATAGGATCACCCCAATTCGACTTTTTATACTTTATATATTAACCATATCTATATTATTTTTCAATGTGGAACAAATAATATACCAAGAAATACACCATATTTTTCATACTTAATACTATACTATACTATGTTCGTACGCTTTTGTTTTCTATTTTTTATCATAATTAAAATACGTGCAAATAATAAGAAATGTATACTCTAATGGTAGCATCTTTTTTACCACGAATCTAGTTATATAATTTCCATAACTTTTATTTTTTTACGATACTTTTTTTGTCAAATGAAATGTATAAGTGTTTATATAAAAATTATAAACATAACTTAAATATAATATAGGAAATGTGTATTATAATAAATAAAACATTCTCCACGTTATTTTTTATATCATATTGTAAGAGCTCTCTAAGACAATACTTGAGAGACTCAAAATATTTTGGGTTGATACCTAAGTTTCAAGGATGCATTCTATTTATAATCATAAGATCACCCACCTTATGCTAATCTTTCGATGTGAGACAATTCTATTATTTATACGTTCAATTTAGGATATATAACATACAAAGAAGTATACCATCTGTAATATGTGCAAATAATACAAACCTATACTTTAATGATAACAATTTTTACCATGAACTCAATTATATTATTTTCATATTTTTTTTTATTAATATCATAAGATCACCCACCTAACTTATGCAATTATTGATCTTTGGAAATATAGAAGTAAGTATTTTCACTAATCTATTGTATTACATTTTTTTTTCCTAACACGAATTTTAATATGAAATGGAGGAATCAATAAAATGTATAAATAAATGTAAAATGCTTTTATTTTTCTGGTGCGATTTCGATAAATGGTTAAAATAACGTTGTGTTTTAGTCTTACTCAAATGTTATGAGGCATAATAATTACCTATATTTGAAAGTTAAAAAGTTTTAGTTCTACTACTCCGTATTTATTAAAGTAAAAAGCTAATTATTGATTTGTTTGTGTATTCACGATCTTTTTATATAACACCTGATTTTATTATATTTTATAATTTTTCTATTGTAGTGTAGAGATTATCATTATTTATGACAAATTAATAACCAATTTACGTATATTTAACACCATTTTATTTTAAGTTGTGAGTTTGACATAAATGAAGTTATTTATACTATCGATTGTCTTAAAATAGTCATATTATAATATTATTAATATGTAATCGTCTTTATAATTATTTACATGATTAATATTTGTATGTTATTATTGTAACTGAGGCGTGCCGTTAATACAAACTTTTATAAGAGCTATCTAAGACAGTACTTGAGAGACTTAAAATATATAAGAGCTCTCTAAGACAATACTTGAGAGACTCAAAATATTTTGGGTTGATAAGTAAGTTTCAAGGATAAATCCTATTTATAATCAATTAATCATGAGCAGTGGTGGAGCTGGGGTGGGGTGGGAGGCTAACATGAGCGGTCGCCAGCGCTGGCGAAAAAATAATTTTTTTTTATAGTAGGTTAAGTATTGAAAGGAAAAAAATTGAAAAAAAATACTATAAAAAAATTATCTATTAAATTATTCTTTCCAAATAATCTTATAACTTATATAACAAATAATGAAAACTTCCAAAAATTGAAAATTACCTATTACCTATTCTAATTATACACTATAAAATTATAAAAGGAGGAAGTCACATAAACACAAACTCCCACTACCCTACCCCAATTGCCGATTAACGTCAAACGCATCAGCCATCAAGCATGCTATGATGCCATTAGCATTTAGCAACTAATAAATCAATAAGTAATGATTATATCTTAATCTATAAAATATTATTAAAAGGCTAGCTTAAAAAAGTCACGTAGACAATGCTACATGGGATGAAAAAAAGCCACGTTCACAATAACAATGTGACTTGACAAACTAATATGACATTGATTATCCAATTTATTATTATATTGCATTAATTTAATTCACTTATTTCCTTTAAAAATCCATCCATATTCCATTAGCTTTAAATTTAATAAACTAAAAAAAAAACTACAATAAAAAACTACGCATTAACTATAAGTTAATAATTTCAAGATATTTCATATGGAGCAGTATTATATGTATTCCAAATAAAAAAATTGAATACATAAGAAATTAAGAACGAAGAAGAATAAATGAAGTTGAAAAAAAAATTGTATTGTCACTAATGATAGGCTTATCGTGTACCTATGCAAAGATGTTATAACAGAAGCAAGAAAGAACAAATAAAGAACAATAAAGAGACAAACGCACAGATTTACGTGGTTCACTAACGGTGTGTTAGCTACGTCCACAGGGCAGAAGGGAGAGAGTTTTATTGATATGTGAGGAGTTTTCAGATTACAGATTCAGACGGTATGATAAGCATAACTGCTAGGTAGAGGATTAGAGAGTTTATATAATACTCTCTAAACCTAATACAGAATGACCTAATAAAGGCCCAAGACAGACCTAGCCCAAAAACAGATACGGATACCGTTTAAGTTTCAGCGAGACCCCCGCATAGTTATTCGAAGCGGCGGTTAACAGAATCAAGGCACAAACCCAACAAAAGATAAATACCCTAAACAACAAATGAATGTAGAAATAGGGGTCGAACACAAGGAAACGAGAATTATGTTGTGAAATGCTAGCTATGGGAAGATTTCTATCAAGATCGATTTCGTTTATGATTTGGTTTGTTTGTTTGATGACTAATAAAAACTATGGTGTAAAATGTATAATTAAAAGGGAGTCTAAGGGGGTCGGGTCACACATGCAAGGGTGAATATATAATCATGATAAAAACCGGTACTAATAACATTGTCAATTGCTTAGGCTTAAAGATACCCACCTTACGACATTAGTATTAACCATAAACCGGGTCCTAGAGAAACTTTCGTCCATGACTAAGTCGTCCTACTACACATGCTTTGTCTAATTCGATTCCATGCCTCTCGACTTATAGAATGAATGAACAAACTTAATCTATGAATAAGGCCTTAAACAAGGATTAAACATTATGGTGCAAACATGTGATAGAAACAATTGAACAATATTATTATTAACCTATTTTAACATGCTACATATTTGATTTTGCATGGCTCCCCTAGCCCTTAGACTTGGAAATTTAGCTACTCATGTTGGAATGTAAATTGCAAACTATATTATAAGAAATGCTAAGCATGATTATATGATCTAAATAAATTAGGTGATATAACATGTATAAGAAATAAAACTAATACAATATAAATAAAGCACTTAATTATAAACTAAGTATAAACTAAATAGATATGTAAAATTATAAACTAGAAATATAAATACCTTAAAAGAGATGAACTTATATGGAAGAACAAATAGAACCAAAAGTTTGAAATATGATAAGGACTAAATGTTTGAGAACTACAAAATTGATAATATTGTAAACTAAGGATGAAAACTATTGAGAAATTTATATTGCTTAAGGCTATGAAGAACAAAATGAGCCGTAAAAATTGGATGCCTTAGCTATGAAATGTCTCTCCTATTTATAGGAGAGGGAAAAGAAACGTAAGTGAACAAGAAGCAGCCAACCCCGATCGGGGCCGTAGTCCTCCGGGTAATTTCTCTTAATTCCTCACTTAATTGCTTGAGGAATCCAAAGTTCATGTTTAATTGCCCTTAATGCACCCGGGTAAATGCTTACTTTATCATTCTCTAGAGCTTCCAAAGAGCATCCTACGCATGTAAGAATCATATGCTTCCCATTTTAACTTGGACTTTGAAGTTGGGCTTGACTTTGGTTGTTGACAACATTTGAATTATACATATTGATCCACCAATTTCTTCATGCAAACCCATGCCAGTACTCCATGCTAGTCCAATACTTGATTTCATTTAGCCATTGTACTCTAGTAGCTCATCTTGTAGTATTTTAGCTCCAAAAAGCTTAAATATCCTACAAAACATGTTAAGACAAGCAAATACACTAGAACAACAAATATTAGCTCATAACACTATGATAAGTGCTAAATAACAAATAAAATGGAGCTAATATAGGGGATGAAAGTATATAAAATATGCACTTATCAACTAATTCACTATTGTTTTTTAAAGGCATTAATTCTCTATTGTTGTTACTATAACTTTGTTGTATATAGAAGATGTTTTACAGTACTAATTAATCGACAAATGAGTATTAAAAATCATATAAAATATTTTCTTAGGAAAATATAAAATATATGAAAAAGAAAATATTTACTTAATTTAAGTAATTTACAAACAAATTCTGTAAATACTTAAGTGAAATTAAACACTAATAATAGAATTTTAAAAGGATAGTAATAAAATTATTCCACGTAAAGGATAAGGTTTTGAAAAATATAAAATACATGGAAAAGAAAATATTTATTTAATTTAAGTAATTTACAAACAAATTCTGTAAATACTAAAATAAATCTATACAATATAGTTAAAAGGTTAAAATAGTGGACAAATTTAATTAAAAGAGAGTAGAGAGAAGCTAAAGAGAAGATTCTCTCAACTGTGGAATTCTGTTACGATCAACCGCCACTGTTACAACTCTTCCAAAGCTTCCATGGCTCGCGGGAGGGGTCGCCCTCCAAAAGGGAGACCACCAATCGACTCCTCTACTTCTTCCGCATCTTCTGGTACCATTTCTTTACTAAATTCTGATGTTGGCAATCAACTAGAGGAAACCCAGCTCTCCTCACCTAGACAGCCGATTTTACTGAATAGTTTACTTGTGGATGTTGTTCATTCTGCTGGTATACACTCTAATTCTATGTCTAATGCTTCTACACATGTTCTTAGCACATCTACTTCCCCAATTATACCAATTTCGGCTGAAGTGTTGAGCGAGTAGTGATGTTCCCCTTGCCCATGTGCAATCTGCTGCTTCCCCCACTGCAATTCTTGTACCTCTTGTTTATCTCGAGAACACGAGTGATGCAGAGATTGCACCAAAATGGTCTGATGTTGCTAAGCTAAAAACTCAACTTGGTATGCACCTCTATTACCATGAACAGAGTAAAACAGCTTCTAAAATTGATGTGGAACTTGATGATATTGTTGATGAATTGAAATTATGGAAGTTCACTCTTATGGGTCACTTGTTGGGATCAAAACCAAACTTAAAACAAGTCTCTGAGTTTGTTAGCAAAAATTGGAGTCACATTGCATCACCTGTAATGCAGTTCTTTAGGAAGGGTTGGTTTAGCTTCAGGTCCAGCAGTGAGGAGGACATGAACAATGTTCTTAAGGAGGGTCCTTAGAAAATGGGCTCATACTCTCTAATCCTAAAGCAATAACATCTTAGTTTTTCCTTTGAAATGGAGAAAGTCTCAGTTGTTCCAATTTGGGTTTTATTCCCTGGCCTTGACATATATCTATGGTCCAGTGCTGTGTTGAGCAAGATGTCAAGCAAGATTGGTAGACCTATGTTTACTGACATCCCAACCACTAATAAGGACAAATTATCCTTTGCTAGGGTCATGATTGAGGTGGACATCTCTACTAATCCTCCCCTTGAAATCTCCCTCAATACTCTCTTTGGCCCCTATACTCAGAGGGTAGAGTATGAGTGGATTCCTCACTACTGCTCTAGTTGTGGGAAAATGGGTCATCTCAAGCAATCTTGCAAGAAAAATAAACCCACTGTCTCTCAGAAAAAGTCAGGGGTCAAATATATTCAGAAGAATACTCCTTGTGTGCTAGGTGGTACCTCAGGTTCAGATGTAGTTGCTCCTGAATTTGTGCCTATTGAGAAGAGCTCAGAATGCTTGCTAGACTCTTCTAATATGGTTGCTGATTTAGAATCCTCTTCACTGAAGGCTGAAATACATCAAGAATGCGCCAAGATGGACCAGTTGTCCCAACCTCAAATAGCCTTGAAGAGAGGTTGTTCAACTGAGTCAGATTATGTTATCACTGTTTTTTCTCAGAATGCCTTCAGTTCCTTAGCTACTCCAACGAAGGGGAAATAATCCCAAATCTGGTTTCAGAAGAGCTTATGCAGGTTCCTAAGGAAACTATCCCTTATGTGCTAGGTGGTACCTTAGCACCAATAGTTGATGATACTCAGCCTGTACCCATTGAGGGGAGCTCAATACTAGGTTCCCCTAATGTGGATACTGAGTTGGAGTCTCCTCTGCTGAATGATGAAAAGCATCAAGAATGCACCAAGAAGGACCAGTTCAGCCAGCCTCAAATAGCCTTGAAGAGAGGTTGCTCGGGCGAGTTAGAGAATATCATCATTGTTCCTATCGATGATGTTTTCACTCCTTTGGTGCCCGGATAATTTGGAATCGATTTACAGCATAAGGGCAATCACTTGGTAGGGGATCTACCTGATATACCTTCTAAATGATATTGCCACTTGGAATATCAGAGGCTTTAACAAGCCTATCAAGCATAGTGAGGTTAATCTCTTTCTTAAAGAGAATAAAGTGGATGTTCTGGGGCTCCTTGAAACCAAGGTGAAAAGTACTAAATCTAAAGTTATCCTTAGGACTAAATTCAAAAGATATAATGCTTTTTGTAACTACAATAAGAACTATAATGGTAGGATGGGTGTTCGGAACCCCCGATTATTACTAAAGTGGATATAATGCATGAGACTGCTCAGGTGGTCCATTGCAAAGTGAAACATCTCCTCATTGGCAAGGAGTTCTTTTTATCTGTGGTCTATGGCAGTAACAATGCTATGAAACGGCTGGAATTTTGGGATTCCTTGCTTCTTTTTTCTAGCCAGGTGGAGCAATGGACAACAATGGGGGATTTTAATGCTGTAAGACATGTCCATGAGAAAATCAGTACTACTCCTGTTCTTGCTGAGCTCATGGATTTCAACTTCTGTCTTCTTAGATGTGGTCTGGATGATATGAGTGGAACTGGGAATGACTTTACCTGGTTTAACAAGCAGGATGTCTCTACTAGGGTCTATTCAAAATTGGATAGAATTCTCTCTCTCTCTCTCTCTAAAAAAACCTCTCTAAAAACCTAGCCTCCATTATTATTTGGGGGCTTCCATCGATCATCCATCGATGGTAAGCCCCACAAAAGCTTTCTTAAACAACTAATATTATGCAGATCTATCTTATTTTCAATAATAGTCTCCCTTTTGGTGTGATCTGTTGTTCCGTCCCTTCTTTCGGGGTTTTTCCATTTTTTCGTGGGATTGTTATCAATATAATAAGTTTTAATCGACGGGGAGATTATCAGATTTGTTTCGTGGATGAATACATCAAGACGGCTACATTGTTTCCCTCCATCAAGAAGGATGCAAAGACATCGATTATTCATAGATTCAAGAAATTTATGATTTTGGAGCGGCAGCGCCATTACCAGTATTTAGATAGTTATTTTGAATGTATTTTTTACGTTAGCAATCTTGATTTTCCTTTGTCCATTTGTTATCTTCATTGTAACCTACGCTTAGTTGATTATTAATGAGATGACAATTTCAAAAAAAAAAAATTGGATAGAATTCTAGTCAATGACAGATGGTTGCAAGCTTACTCAAAAACTACTGCTCATTTTCTTGATCCTGGTATCTCAGATCATTGTCCTGCAATGCTTACCTTTCATGACAATGACATGCCTAAGAAACAGTTTAAATATCTTAATTGTTGGGCTGAGCATCCTAAGTTTCATCAGATTGTGGCTGAGGCTGGGAATGGTACTCATATTGGGAATTCTATGTTTAGACTTATGAGTAAGCTCAGAGAAGTTAAGAAAGCACTCAGATGTCTGCACTCAGAACATTATGCTAACATTGCGGATAAAATTAAAGATAAGAAGGAGGAATTATCTCAGTGTTTCAGAAACTTAAGGCAAGATCCTACAAATGTGCAATTTATAAACAAAGAGAAGGAGGTATCTAAGGAGTTCTGGAATCTTAAGGATATTGAACTTCAGATGCTTTCTCAGAGGGCAAAGCTGCATAATATTAAACACAATGATACCTATTCTAAATACTTCTTTAACAAAATTAAAGAGAGGCAGCAACATCAAATGATTGGAGACATTAAGGACCATAATGGTATCTCTCACTCTGGCATGCAAGGTGTAGGTGAAGCTTTTTTTGAGTATTATAAACAACTCCTTGGTAATTCTGCTCAGGTGTCTCCCATTGACCCTGATGTGATTTCAGTTGGGGCTTGTATTAATACTGATGATCATGCTGCACTCATTCAATCTGTTACTAGAGTTGAAATTAAGCAAGCACTTTTTGCTATTGATTCCAACAAAAGTCCAGACATTGATGGATTCTCTGCTGGGTTTTTCAAAAAAGCTTGGGACATTGTTGGGGATGATTTTTGCCTTGCTGTTGAGGATTTCTTTAAAACTGGGTTCTTACCCAAGCAAGCTAATACAACTTTGGTCTCCCTTATTCTTAAGAAGCCTTTTCCTCAAATAGTCAAAGATATTAGGCCTATTTCTTGTTGTTCCACTATCTACAAAACCATAAGCAAAATCTTAACTGCTAGGCTTCAAAGAATTATTCCTACCATTGTTGGCCCTGAGCAGGCTGCTTTTGTACAAGGAAAAAGTTTATTTGAGAATGTGATGCTTACTCAAGGTTTGCTCAAAGGATATGGAAGGAAAAACATCACTCCTAGATGCATGCTTAAAGTTGATATCAGCGAAGCTTTTGACACTTTGTAATGGTCTTTTATTAACAATATGCTCTCTGAACTCAACTTTCCTCCTACATTCATTAAGTGGATCATGGCATGTGTTACAGGCTCTTGGTTTACTTTAAAAGTTAATGGAGCACATCATGGTTTCTTCAATGGGAAGAGTGGTGTGAGACAAGGAGACCTCTTGTCTCCTTACTTGTTTGTGTTAAGTATGGAAATTTTATCTCGACAACTTAGAACAATGTGTCAACCTCCTAATGTTTCTTACCATCCAAAGTGTTCTAGGATAAAGCTTACTCATCTGGTATTTGCTGATGACCTAATGATCTTTACCAGGGGGGATTTACCTTCTGTGCAGCAAGCAGCTACTATCTTGAGCTCATTTTCCACCTGGTCTGGATTGACAGCTAGCCTGGAGAAAACTGAAGTTTATTTTGGTGGAGTTCTCCCTGCAGTTAGGGATCTTATTTTGAATGCTGTAGGGATTAAGAAGGGATCCTTTTCATTCAGATATCTAGGCTATCTTATTAATGACTCCAGACTGACAGTTGATATGTATGATGAGTTGCTGCTTAAAGTTTAGGCTCTGATTGGGACCTATTATGTCCAGCATCTTTCTTATGCAGGGAGAATTCAGGTCATCAATTCAGTAGTCTTTGGTCTCAATAATTTTTGGTGTACTGGTTTATTGCTTCCTAACCAAATTTATCACACCATCTCTAAGTTGAGTAGAGACATTTTCTGGGGAAGGATTGACAGTCATAGTAGACAAATTTTTAAGGCCTGGCAATGCATCTGTGTACCATGGGAGGAAGGTGGTTTCCAAATCAAGGATGTTAGAGCCTGGAATAAAGCTGCAATGCTAAAATGGTTTGGCAGTTGGATAAAGGAATTGGTGCAATTTGGACTCACTGGGTTTCCAAATATTTTCTGGAGCATTGTTCTATCTGGGACATTGCAAACAAGGACTGCTTTTCCGAGAGCCTCAGGGGAATCATCCTAATTAGGGATGAATGCATTGAGCAATTTAGAAGTGCCCATGCTGCCAGAGCCTTGCTACATGCCTGTACTATCAAGAACAAGTTCTCTGTGCGCAAAACTTATGATAGTATACGGTGCTTGTAGCCTCAGGGGAATCATCCTAATTAGAGATAATGATTCCTAACAGATGCATCCTTTGTAAACAAACAAATGAAACTCATAGCCACTTGTTTTTCAAGTGGTTGTTTTCTGGTCACGTCTGGACAAGCTTACTGCAGTGGAAGGGGATTACTGGCAGAAGCTGTAATTATAAGCAAGAGTTGATATGGTGTCAACAAAGGAGCAGCAAGAGGCACTGGAAATGTGCTTGGTTTCTTTGCTGTCTGACAAGTGTTGTTTATGCTATTTGGAATGAGAGAAATCTGAGAATTTTCACTGGCAAAGAATGCTCTTCTGATCAGATTGTTCATAGCATTAAGTTTACTAGTAGTGTTAATCTGCTGCACGTCTTCCCTGACAATAGTCGAATTGTAAATAGTCTTAATCATACTTAGCCTAATCCTTTTAGGTATAGTGGGTATGATTTTTTGTTGAAATATATATCTTTTTTTTCCCCCATTAGTGGATGAATAAAAGGATTATAACTTTCTTGCAAAAAAATAAAAAAAATTGTTGTACGAATATCTTTTATGTGTTTTTTTCCAAAAAGTGACCACTTTTTGGTTAATAATGACTTGGTCATTTTTAGTAATAAAAATTGGTCATTGATACCTAAAAGTGATCACTATTTAGCAAAGAGTAATTAAAATTTTCACATTGCACGTACGAGGGTCAGATAATAGAATTTGCATAGAAAAATATATAGAAGATGGGTAAAGGAGAAATTAAAATAAGAATGTCGAAAAATTTTAAACAAATAAAAAAAATCATTAGGAAAACATGATTAAATTAGTTTGGAGAAAATGGTTTTGCTGACGCAGGTAAAAAATGATCTCAGAATCATTAGTCGGAAGGTAAACATCGAAAACTCAAGTAACTTGGCAAAATAATGTTTTTTGGCAAAAATATGTAAATCATGTAATATTTTTTCAATTAAATAATAGTAAAGGTAGTTTTAAAAAAAATCATTTTAAAAGAATTCAATATGCTAACTACATCAACAAAGTTAAGTTTCAGTTTCGATAGCTCATCATAAGAACTTCACACTTAAGCGTGCTCAGGTGAGAGACGCTGGTGAATGCAATTAACGATCGAATGAATCGAGTTAAATAGCAAAATAAGTACGAAAGATTGACACGGTTCCATATGTGAAAACATTTTAATTATTAATAAAAAATAATATTTTACATTTTGTTTATTTATTTTTTATATTTTTTTGATTGCTACGAGAATTATTTTTGGCTACGAGAATAACTTTTTTGCCACATCCCACAGGAGTTATTAGCCACGAGGGAGTCCGTGGTTAAAAATTTAATTCTAGCCACGTTCTTGTTTTTCCCGTGGCTATCGCTTAGGCACGAGCACTTGCACCACGAAAGGTATTCCCGTGGCAAAATACTTTAGACACGGAAATTTAGCACTTGTGCCACGAATTTATCTGTGGTCCAAGTGCTTAATTGTAGTAGTGGGTCCAGATCGCATTCTGTCAAAAACACTCAGTTTTAAATTTATGCATAGAATTAAAGGAATAATAGAGTATAGATGGAAAACTATTATTACATGGATTTGAGAGAGCAAATGAAGAGAAAGAAAGAGGATCCTAATTGATGAACCACCTATTCCATACCTCCACATAATTCCATCTACATCATTATCAATTTATCATTATATTTTATAAATTGAATTAATTAATTTATCTTAGATATAGACAAAGAATTACAACAAAAAGTGCATCACATCTTTTTTTCATATGGAAAATAAATAAATACTCCCTCCTATTCATTTTAACTCTCCCCTTTTAAAAAGGCACGCAAATTAAGGGGACGATTATTTTATTGTAGAGTATTGTGGTGGTGTAAGGTAATTGGAGAGAGGGAAGATATTATTGTGGGATACGATGATTAAAATAAGTATTGTTGTGGGGTAAGTTGATTAAAATAAGATAAAGTATGAGTATTGTGGGGTATTGTTGTGGGCAAGGTGATTAAAATAACTATAAAACTTTACTAAATAAGAAAAATGGGAGAGTTATATGAATAAATGAAAAAGGAAAGGGGGAGAGTTAAAATGAATAGGAGGGAGTATTATTTAAAATAGTAATATGTCTAATTTAAGTATGATAGATAAGACAAAATGAAAATAGTCGTACTAATATCTACCGAGTATTGTCTACAAAGTACAAACTACTAAAGACTCTGTTTGGTAAACTACCTCAAAAGATAGCTGAAAACTGAAAAGGCTGAAATCTGAAAAGATAACTGATGAGGTAGCTGAAAATTAGGAGATGACAAGGTAGCTGATTATATAAAAAAAAGGTTTGGCAAACTAATTGAAAAGCTAGCTGATTTTGATGAAATGACGTAAAATGATATAATAATGGATTATTTCACAGGAATAATCCATCCTATTGCTGTCCAACCTATATTAATCCATCCTTCACAATATCTTACAATAATCCTACTTATTACACAACCTTCCCACTATGCACTCAGGTGAAGGGCTACCTGTTAAACAGGTACACCCATATACTAATTACACCAAAAAGGTCATTATCATCTTATTCATCCCTTATCTTTCTCTGTCACACCTCCTTCATCACCAATCACCGGTCCACCACTCCAGTACCTCAAGGCCTCAATCCGGCCAACCACCTTCACCCTTCATCAACCATTTACTCCACCAACACAAACGAAAACTCAAAAATCAATCCAGAAATCAATGGCGTCAATTTTCAGTCACAAGCCATTATCACTATCATTACTAAAAATTCAAGCTCATTCCCAAAAATGGTGTTAACCTTCAGTATCATCATCATCATCGTCACTTAAACTCATCTGTTTCGCTTCATCATCTTCAATTGAAAAACCGGAAAATTAATCTTATATTCAAAGCCTGGTTGTTGTTTATGCGATGGTCTCAAAGAAAAGCTCAATCCCGCGTTTGATTCTTCTATTTCTACGAATAATGTTGAATTTGATTATTCTTGAGTACTTTTTCTGGGTTGTTTTGTTAATTGTATTTGAATTTGAATTTAGGGATTTTAGGGTTGTTTTGGGGGTGATTGATTTGAGTTTGATGAAACTAGGTTAGGGATGAGATTTATGTTCTAGCTAATTTGTGTGATGATGTTGTTGGTGGTTTTGGTGTTGGTGGTGGCGTGTGTGATAGCAGCAGGTTGGTGGTGGTGGTTTTTTGGTGTTTGATTGTTAGTGATGGAGAAGTGAAGGGGTGAATAGGATAAGTAAATGTTGATTTAAAGAAGAACAAAGGTTTGAAGAAAGAAAAAAAAAAGGTGAATTTGGCAGGAGGGAGAAAGAGGAACCAAATGAAGGAGAAGAAGAAACGAAGTAGAAGAAGAAGAAAGGCAGCCACATATGGGGTTTAAAAAAAGTAACCGGAATTAGTAGGTCAATTAAGTCGGTAAGTGCAAGCTAGGAAAGTCGTGTGATAGTTGGTATTATTGTGAGTTAATATGAAGGATGGATTAATATAAGTTGGACAGCAATAGGATGGATTATTCCTGTGAAATAATCCTATAATAATTATTTAATAGTATAAATTTAAGGGGTAAAAACGGAAAATCAAATCAAATTAGATACCTGAAATCTCAAATGCTACCTTAGATAACATTTCATTTCAGGTAGCTTATTTGGTTTATTTGGTTAAATAAACTATTTGTCAAACGTTTAAAAAAAGGGTTATTTAATGACAATAATCCAACCTAAGTCTCATCTTCCTCATTTAATCCAACCTATTGATTATCCCATATTAATCTGATCTTTCCTATCATTTAGCCTGCATTGATCTCGTCCCATATTTGACCTGCTAAAACCGGTTGCCTAACAGGTCATGATATAGGCCCACTTTTTTTTTACTTCTTCATTTCTCCATTATCATTCCTCAAACCTTCCTCTTCGTTCTTCATAAATCTCATCCTTAAATCATCCAAAACAACACAAATTGGACATCACCACACAAATTCGACACCTGAGCCCCAAACTTGCAACAACCCCAAAAAATTAAAAGGAGAATTAAAAATGTAAAAAATCCCCACAATTCAACCATCAAAAATCAACACCATCAAGCATTACCACCATATCCGACACCAGTCGCATCACCATTAATGAGTTAACATCACAATTAATGAATTAATAAGTAATTTTTATGAAAATAGTGATACCCAGATCAAAGGAGCATTTGATTAGATTCTTCAAGTTGGCTTTAGGCAAGTCGTGGTAGATTTTAATGGCCGATTTACGACTTTACGTCAACGACAAATGTAGTGGTAGGTATGGGGATGAGAGAAGAGAGCGGATCTGGGATGTAGTGGACATGGGAGAAGGCAGACAAAGGGAGTGGGTAAAACTGGCGGTAGCACTATAAGCAGTGATGGCGTCAGTTGGTGAGGTGGATGTTGGCGGCAATAGGTGGAGGTGGTGGTGGTGACGACAGGTGGATGTGGTGGTTGTGGTGTTGACAGCAGTTGAATGGTGTCTGACTCTTTGTGATATGGTTGGTTAGTGAGGATGGAAGGTCTAAGGAAAAAGATACTAAAAGGTGTTTAATACAAAGGGTAACCTCCTTAACAGGTTGCCCTTCCACAGTAGCAAAATAAGTTAAATGATAGGAAAGATCGGATTAATATGGGATAATCAATAGGTTGGATTAAATGGGGAAGGGGAGACTTAGATTGGATTATTGTCATTAAATAACCCTTAAAAAAATAAGGTATCTAAAATTTTGGTCAAATAAGCTACTTTAACCAAATCAGTTACCTAAAATACCTTTCCAAACGGAGCTTTACTCGTATACTATATGTAAGTAAAAACATGTTTAATCCGGGACATTTTCACCGGAAGGTTAACTTGAAAACATTTTCCCTACTCAACTCTAGGTTTTCACTTTCCCATGCAAATAGTGCCACACCATTCCACTAGTGAGTAGTTCAGTTGCCAAAATGAGCAACAATTCCGGTAGTAAGCACTCTTCTCCCAGCTCCCCAAACCTCGAAACCCTAATTTCACGCAACTCGTATTTACGCGACAAAAACGACATTTTGGAGGACGAATTGACCAAATTGAAGGTCGATCAAGTATCTTGGGATGTTGAGCGAAGTCGTTTGCTCAGAGAATTCGAGGTTCTAGATAATAATTTGAAAGATTTAACTCGAAAATTAGGGTTTTCAAAGGAATCCGAGACGAATGCGATTAAGAGATATGATCGTGCCATGGAGTATTCCAGGGAGGTCGAGGCGAAAATGGAGGTATTAAAGAGGGGTTTTCAGGAGGAAAGGGGGGATTTTGCGGGGAAATTCAGTGTTTTGAAGGATGAATTGACGGAAAAGGAGGTGGAATTGAGGGAATTGAGGAAACGAAACAAGGTTTCAGAAGCGGAATTGGGGGATTTGAGAGTGAGGAATGAGGAGTTGGGGAAGGAATTGGGGAGAATCGAAGCGGTTGTTCGAAAGAAGGATGAGGAGATTGGGGAGTTGAGAAGGAGGAATGAGGAATTGGACGGTGAGAAAGAGGAATTACTGGAAAGAATTGAGGTTTTGGAGAATGAAAAATTGGAGATTGTGAAGAACAAGGATGGAAAGATTGAGGAGCTTAAGAAGGCGAAAGCGGGTTTAGAGAAGGAGAAGACGGAGATAATGGCTATTGATAAGATGAAGGAGGTGAAACTTTTGAAACTTGAGAGTGATGTTGCTACTTATTGCTGGTTGGTGGCGAAGCGGGGTGTCATGTTTCAGAGGTCTCTCAATGAAAAGATTCTATCTTTGGTTGATAATACGCTTTGTGGAGAACCAGGAAATGGTGAGACTGCTGGGAATTTGGATGCAGGTAGTTGGAATTTTCCAAAGCTTCTTTCTTTTAATTATAATGGTGTTTGATTGTTGTAATACTGTCAACTGTGATATGTTATGGACATTGTTTGCTCTTTTGTGTGAGTAATTAGGTGATGCTATGTGAGTAGAACACCTGCCTTGATTTTGTTGTGAGAATAATCGATGACTATTTCGAATGTATTTGTAGCCTTAGTTGATTGTTGGTGAAACGAATATAGTTAGCTCGATCCATGGATCTAAACTCTGGATTGTACTCCAGGAAGATAATATTCGTCCCTTTAGATACTTAAAAAGAATATCTATTTACTGCATCGTGTGGATGCAACCAAAAGTTTTTTTTTTTGGCGTCGAGGAAATGAGGGGAGTATTGATGGTGGTGAGTGTCAAACCAATGGCCTGAGTATCATTGGTCAATGACTTCATCTACACTTGCCTACTTCTGGCTTTCTGCCACAGTTGATACTTCCTCTGGAACTTGTCTGTTGGTAACAGATTCAAGCTTCCTGACATGAAGTTCCACTTTTTTTTTTGCCATGAGTTTACTAGGAATTGATGCCGTACATATACAACAATAACATTACCTCCTTCCCTTTAGATTCGAACAAATGGCGAGATAAGGTGGGTTAGACATACGCAACCTGAGTCCTGTTTTAACAGCGTAGGGAAGTTAATTCCGGATGATTCGAACTGAAAATTGTATCAAACTACTAGTATTATTTAACAATCAATGAACCGTAAGTAGTCTAGGTAGCCATTTTGCTATATTCCATCTTAAATCAAAACCAAAGAATAATTAGTCTTTGGCTCAACTGGAAATGTTTGTCAATGTGTGAAATGTTTATCTTTTCCTGTTTGCAGATAATAAACCTCGATTGATAGAAACTTGTTATAGATACAGACGTATTCCTTAGCTTGTGAAGTGGTGCTAAACTTTAGTATTAAATGTGGCAAACAATCTGTTCTGGTTTCTATGAAATGACCAGGGTTTTTTATTTTAATTTTAATTTTCCAGAACCAGCATTTGTAAGCCATGTCAATGTCTCGAAATGTGAGGAAACTGTTAAGGCGACAGTGCTTTCTTCGGAAGTGCTTGTAGGAGAGAATGGGGAAGATGGCAACCTGAAGAGCCAGTCTCCCGCGTACATCCAAATATCCGACAGCGATGATGATGAGATCTCGCGTCATGTCAGGGGCCTCAAAAGGTCAAGAGCTTCATCTGTGTGTTCAATTCAGAAGCACAGAGATGATAGTTCTAGTGATGAAAGTCAGAATCCTAAACGTAAAATCAAGAAACTTGAAAGTGTGCTTGGTGAAATACCCAAGTATGGGCAACCAATTGCTGAGTCAGATAGCAGAAGTGACAATAAATCTTCCACTCTTCCCAAGCAGACAGTAGCAACTATTAGAAAATGTATGAGCAACAAACCCAACATTTTGGAGTATATGGAAAAACGCCAACAACACTTGAAAAAGAATAATATTGCGGACGTGGCAGACATGGTCTTGGCTTGTCAGAAGGATCCTGAGTTTTGTACAAAGGCAGTTTGTGCGCTATATAGGAATCATTTACTCAGCTATGAACAAAAGGGATTGGAGAAACGTGATATTGACAGGTATGCTTAAATAGTTATATCAATAGTATCATGAAGTAGCCGACTGTAGATTCATATGCGACGCAATTTATTTATGGGTCATGGGAAACCCCATCTTACTGTCCTTACGTAAGAGTATGGTTTTGACTTTTGATCAGACCCCCTTTATACCACTAACACGCTGGAGTCATGGATCTAACCCATTGCCGCAGCCCTGCAGCTATTATTTACTCTCAAGCTTAGAAGTGATTTTTTCTGTCATGGGAGTAAAGAAAACACTTTTTTATGCAGAAATTAACACCTCCCAATGACTTTGCCAACTAAGACACTAGAAGAAATTAACCTTGTTTGTTTGATGTTTCCCTCATTGTTCTATTCAGTAATTTGTGACGTGTACCTGTATGAATTAGTGCTAGAAATTTCCTGATTTATTCTGTATTTATATCGCTATATCAGTTGAACATTTTGCAGTGAATTTATCCCCATCTAACCAAATAATTAAATTTATCTGTAAAATCAGGCTTTGAGATCAGCCACTGGTGATTAGTTGTCAGTTTTAATACCCAATCAGTTGAACATGCAGATAAAACACTGTAATAGAAGTCCTTTAGGACTCTAATTGCATTTGGTAGGACTTTCATGATGGATTTCTAGGTTTTTTGAAAGCAAATTTGATTCAAGCTTTGTCGTGAAAATGTGTTTCAGGGCACTTGCTCTAGCTAAATATCTGGTAGGCGGAGATCCAAATTCTGATAAAAAGAAGTCAGTGGATGAGTTGAAGCAGCGTTATCCAGATGGGCTTAATACCTGCAAGAAACTAATTCTGGGGTACTCTGATAAGTTATTTGACATCTTTAAGAGTAATAAAGATAGTCTTTTTTCTCAAAAGTCTACTGAAATGCAATTTAGGTAGCCTGCGGACTGTGGTAGTGACTAGTGAGTAACCTCTTTTGGCAAACCATGTTAGTATGTTATTAACTTGCTAACGAAACATTGTCTCCCAAGTCTGCCCTGTCTATATCTGATAGTAGGTACTGTAGTAATGTAAAGTAACTTGGGTTGTACTTCAAAAAATGTCGTTAATATTTTAAGCTCATTATGTATTGAACTTGCTGGTGTTTGTTTTCCTTGCTCTAAAATCGATGTTTTCATTTATATTGACCCTTTTCTCCACTTTCTAGCACGTCTTTGTTTCTTTCTCCGGCTGCGTTTAGAGATGGAGGTCACAAATGAGCTCGAATTTAGTCCCCGCATCTCTTTCACCTTTTGTTCAATCAATGTTCAATTTACCAGATTGTGTGTGAAGGAGAAGGATAGTTCTTAATTCTATTTTCCGGCGAGCTAGACCAAAAAAAGCATTCCTGAGTCTTCATAGAATAAATGGGATGACTGGGTTTACTTTGGTGTCAATATTTTTAAGAGCCCAAGTTCAGGTGTTCAACATTGATGAAGAAGAGCTTGTAGCTTATTTATAGGGTTCAATTTGTGGAAGACCGGGAACCTAATGCCGGTATCTGGTCTTAAAGACGAAGACTAATTCTCATGTGAGAGCGGTTTCTCAAGAGGCTCTCCATATTTTCTCTTTTCTTCTCTTATTCGTCTACCTCATTTTTCACTAACTTTTCCATTTACTTTTCTCAATTTATATCTACATCTATGCAATAATGGAGCTCCCCAACAATATTAATTTATACCCAAAAATTTGGGAACCTTCCCAAAAGCAACTCAAAATACCTTACTTTTTCTTTGGGAACCTTCTCTACAAATAGAGGAGCCTCATTTGTTGGGAGGGGGTGTGCAATAATGGGCTTCGAGGAGAGTGAGGACATATGGGAAGGTTAGCTTCCCATCTTGCGGATGCTCTTATACAACACTTTTTTTTTTTAATTCAAAAACATGTAAATCTACATGACTTGATTACATGAGATGTTTATCAAGAACATGTCGATCAGAAAGGCAAATAATACACAGAGGAGCAGGATAACCTCCATCTAGAGGTGATCAAATGGCCCAAGCCCATTGGCCCGGTCCAGCCCGCTTTTTTGAAGGGCTTGGGCCTTTTATTTTGGCCCAAAAAAGCCCATGGACCGGCCCAAAAAAGCCCAATGTACTTTTGGGCCGGGTTTGGGCCAAGCATTTGGCCCAAATTTTGGCCCGGCCCGGCCATATTTATTAATTAAGGAATATTTTTCTTATAAAATTTCTTTAAGTAGCGTAAATTTTATATATAATTCCTTATAAACTCATGTATATATTTATTGAGATTTAAAAGCGATGTTCACGTAGATATGATTAAACATTATAATGTGTCGATGATTGTCTTTTATTCTATTTTTGGAGATTAATTCATATGTATTTCATCATATTTTGTACGATTTTTTATACTAAGTGCACATTTAAAGTACAAGTTGAAGGTATTATACTACTTATCTCGTTCGGTAAGTCGTAAATTTTAGGGCCCGAAAAGCCCATTTAGGCCCAAATGCCCGATTTAGCCCATAAGGGCTGGGCTTGGGCTCGCTAAATAGGCCCTCTCATTTGGCCCGGTCCGGCCCAACCCGCACATGTGGACCATTTTTATCATCACGGCCCGGCCCAAGCCCGCATAGGCCCGGCCCATGATCAGCTCTACCTCCATCATCATGCTTGTTATCGGCGGATAATTTCCGTTCAAAATTAGACGGACCAAATAAGATTATTTTAGGATAAAATATAAATACTCCCAACTATTCACTATATTCTTCCCTATTTCCTTATTCGGATTATTCGATTTTCGTCCTTATTTCCTTTTTTGGGTTGATTTGTGTGCTCCAAATTAAATTGCATGTGGGGTAGTGTGTTTTGTGTGGTCCAAATTCACTTTCTTATTTCTTGTGCAAAAAAGAAAGGGGAAGAATATAGTGAATAGGAGAGAGTATTACTTAATAAAATGTTACCATCAGTTTTCTTGTTAAAAATGACAATTTTATTTATAACATTTTATCATTAAATGATATTTTCTATTAAAAAAAGTTGAACATTTTCTGGTCTTGTAATAAGAGTGTCTTAAGAGAGACATTACTCATTGGGATATTCTCTCGTGTACCCCTGAACTTTTTCGTTTTCTATGGTGTACCCCTCATTTTTCACAAAAAAACTTTGACCGACAATGATTCTCTGTTACGAGTTCAGGAAATGGTAATTTTTTTTTTCAAACCAATTACCTCGTCAAGGCCTTCAATTTGAAAAAACAATTCACCGCTTTTTGAACTCGTAGCCGGTAGTTATGGTTGGTCAAACATTTTTTAACGAATAAACTTTGACCGACCATAATTCCCGACTACGAGTTGAAACGTCGGTGAATTTTTTTCACACGGAAGACCTCTTAAAGACGGTCAATTTGAAAAAAAAGTTTATCAT
The DNA here is from genome assembly GCF_048544455.1 of Silene latifolia. NCBI lineage: Eukaryota > Viridiplantae > Streptophyta > Magnoliopsida > Caryophyllales > Caryophyllaceae > Silene > Silene latifolia. The sequence goes on along the minus strand of NC_133526.1, from coordinate 13,386,367 downwards.
ATTCTGAACTTGTAGCCAAGAGTTATTGACGGTCAAAGGTTTTTTGCATGAAAAGATGGGTATATCATAGAAAATGAAAAAGTTGAGGGTACACGAGAGAATATCCCTTACTCATTTTGTTGTTCATTTTTAATTCTTTAAGTTTTATTTTCCATTTGAGTTATTTGGATGAAATTAATTAAACCCCTTGTGGGCCATAGTGACATTTCCTAAAGAAAAAAAATGAAATTATACTCCTTAAAGTGAACAAAAAATTAAATTCATAATTTAGAACAAAAAATAAACTAAAGTCAAAAATATTTTCAACTTTTGAAGAATAAAAAAATTTGAATTTTTTCTACTTGCTATATTATTATATTTGTCATACTTTGCCAAAAAAAGTCATACTTTTTTCATTAATTGTATTTAAGTATTCATGAAAACGTTAGGTCGTCAAAATGGTACAATAATATATTTTTCTTTTCTTTAGAGTTTTTTTTTTTAAGTCGAGTAATGAAAAAAACCCGTTATAGAAAATTATTTTATTTTTGATCGCCTCATAAAGACATAAACTACTAAAAAGTACAAACTGTACAAAAAAATGGCAAATATGGGGTGTATGCCTATTGGAATTCTTGAAAAGGTTGTGAAATACTCTCTCTTGACATTTTTGTAAGGGTTTGATTTTAATTTTTTTTTATCTAACTTTGGGAATATAATTTCTCCTATTGAAACTTGAAATCTTTAATCTAACGAGTAGACAAAGTCATTGAGTTGGATTACCACTTTTTCGTGTTTTTAAAATAGTATTGAAATTGAAACTTTAAATATCAATGAACATATTTATTAACATTGTTGGAAATAGAAATTGCCACTCAATCGGCGAATCAGCGTATAAGACCCAGGCCAATTCATTCATAAGGTTCATTGTACGTACTGCATATAAACTACACAAATACTCTCTACTTCATACGAATTGAAATAAAATACTCCTAATTACAAATACGCTACTATTATTTCCCGCCTTCTATAACGGCATTATTGGAAACTCTAATTGACGAACAATGAGCTACAATTCTAGCGACGTTGGAAAACTTCGTCTTTGTAGGACTCAAATCCATTCTTTAGAGGATGAATTGGGGAAACTGAAAGCTGAACATCTGGCTTGCGATGTTGAACGTCGTCGTTTGGAGAGAGAGTTGGTGGTGAAAAATAGCGAATTGGAAAATTTAAGTAGGAAATTAGGGTTTAGTAAGGACACTGAAGCAAAGGCGATTGCGAGGTATGATCAAGCCTTGGAGTATAATAAAGAGTTGGAGGTGGAAGTCGGGAAACTGATGGCGGAACAGTTGGCTTGGGATTTTGAGCGTCGTAAAATGGAGAGAAAATTGGAAGTTAAAAATGATGAATTGGAAGATTTAACTAGGAAATTAGGGTTTAGCAAGGACGCCGAGGCGGATGCAGTTAAGAGGTATGAGCAGGCCTTGGAGTATAATCGGGAGGTGGAGGCGAAAATGGAGGAATTGAAGAGGGGATTTGATAAGGAAAGGGGAGAATTACTGGGCAAGTTGAGTAATTTGAAGGATGAATTGATGCAGAGGGAGGTGGAATTGGAACCAGGTATTTAGACTTTTGAAAGATTGTTTAGTAACTCCGTTCCATATTTATTGTCCCCTCTCCGTCTTTTATCCCTTAAATGTATCCCAAATTAATTATTCACTTTTCTAGTTTTGTGAGTTGTGATTATGATTTGCTATCTGAGTAAAGTGCTTTGAACTTATGTGCAAACAAGCAATGTTATTGTTTCAAATATATTGGTAGTAATTTTGTGATACCAATTTGAGGTATAGCAAACGAGTTTGCTGGAGGAATGGATCGTAATTATAATACTCCCTTTCCTTTTTTTTTTTTTTTTTCTTTCCTCTTCTCCAGATTCAGCTTCTGAAAGGCAGGTCAATGATGTGAAATGCTCTTCTGAGGGAAAGTTTGTAGGAGATAATAATGGGACAGCTTGCCACCAGAAGAAGGATTCTCATGCGTATATTCAAAAATCTGATAGCGATGATGTTTCTAGTGATGCGAGCAACGACAGTGATGACAGTTCTAGTGATGTGGGCGACCACAAGCAAGACGCAGAACAAACAAAAATACAATTCGTCGTGGTAACCATGAATGGCATGAAAATAACTGCAAGAGTCGAACCATCTTTGACAATCGGCAGCCTCAAATCAATGATTCAAGAAAAATTGAACATACCATCACACAAACAAATTCTAATCTTTGAGGGAAAGCGCCTCAAAGACAGCTGCACCCTCGCCCACTATGACATCCAGAAGGAGTCCATCATCGACCTTGTATTTAATCTTCCCTAAAAAATATAACAAGCAGAAATGTGTGTTTTTTTTTTTTTAATAGAAGTCCTTAGTGACTATAGTACATTAGGTAGGATTTTCAGTATGGGATATCAGCCTTTGTAGTTGGGATTTTATGTCTCATTAGGAGTCCACGCGTTCTGGTGTTGGTTCTCGTTGCTCTCAAAGTCTCATTATGTTGTACGCGTGGCTCAGTTGTTAAAGCTTAGCAACGATTAGACCGGTTGGGCAGGTGGTGTCCTAGGTCGAGCTGTACAAGTGACTGAAGTGAAATGAGGTCTGAATATGGATTGCCAGATTGAGTGTATCGGGTTTAGCAGTCTCTCTTTAACCAACCAACAAACCACAGTGGGCAGTGTTATGAAATAAGTAAAAAAAAACACCAAAACTAGAAATCCAGAATTAAATAAAAAAATAATGTTAAAGGATAAAATCCAGAATATGTATGAAAGATAGTCAGCTACTCAGCTAACATAAAAACTTACTCAAATTTCGCAAGTTTTCTAAATCGAGCCGAAATCGGTCCTAAATTCCGCAAGTTTTTCTAAATTCTTGCATTTTTTTGGAAATCTTGCTCATTTCCTTTGATTACTGGTTTCCGCGATTTCCTTTACGAAAAAAAAATCGTGTGCTGTTGATTTCTACTTCTTTTATTACTCAAATTGCGTGTTGCTTCCAATTGTTCAAGAGTTGTGGGTAATTTTCTGGATATTATTTGTTAAATCATCATAGCAATTAATACGGAGTAGTAACTTTGTGGTCAACCCTAATTTCGGGTTTGATGCTATTCAATTCTTGAACTAATATCAGATGCGTGATTGTTAGATTTTGTGATTTGTTTCTCTTCTCTAAAGTTCTGATCTTTGAGTTTTAATGAAAATTGAAGAAGTTATATTAGTAGAAGATAAGGGCATTTTAGGGAAGAAAGTGACATTGGTGGTTGAAAGTCAAAAGGTGATGACATTGACCCATAATTGGTAAATACTTTGAAACAAGACCTATTTTATTAATTAGTTTGGATTTAAACCCATTTTAGTAAAAAGTTTCATTTTCCTCCACCCTCATTTGCTATCCAAACAAGAGATTTTAAATCCCCTACCCTCTCTCCCTTTCTTTTCTCTCCAAATCCCTCAATCCAAACCCTAAGAGTAATTGTTGAGTTTAGTTAAACCAACATGAATTGGAAGACATCAATATTAGAAGTACAAATGCAGTTGAGAATTTTGGAGAATGTAGTTGAATGTTTCATTGATAATAAAGTTGTGTTGTTGTGTATGTTTACCACAAGTAAGAAGTTTTCATATAGAAAAATGTTCATGTGCAAGGACTGATGGTCCATCAGAGAACATGTGGGACTAAAGCAACTAGCTTGCTAACTCGAGATACCTAAGCCAAAAAGCAAATGTGACTGATTGTACTTGATTACTTAGGGTCTGTTTGGATAGGAGGATTTGGAGGGAAAGGGAGGGGAGGGAAAGAAAGGGATGATAAATCCTTTGTTTGGTTAGCAAAATGGAGGTGTAGGGATTTTGAGAGAAGGGAAAATGAATCCCTCTACTTACCCCCTCCAAGCCAAGTTATTTCTTCTCCAATAAAGGCAAGATTTGGATGGAAAATGATTTCCTCCATTCTCCCTCCCCTTCTCTTCCATCCCTTTCTCTTCCCTCATTCTCCCTCCCCTCCCTTTCCCTCCACTTTTACTATCCAAACACACCCTTAGTCTATTACATAGTCTGTAGAAACTAAGAACTCCATTGAAGATGTTGGAGAATAGACGAAAGAAGGTGAATAGAAGATGAAGATTAGAGTAGACTAGCAGAATACTGAATGTGTAGTAGAAGGTTGATGTAATAATATTGAGAGAATTATGAAGAATAGTATTTTGATTATGAATTTGTTACAGAATTATGTTTTACAATGAACCAAGTTGTTGATATTTATAACAACATTTTCCTTCTTCTAACTAACCTTAGGAGTTAGTTAATCAATGACTCTAGTTAGTTAGTAACAAACTTTTAACTGTAGCTAACTAACTCTATTAACCAATATCCCCTCCTTAAGCGGGACTGGTGTGAAACAACAGACCAAGCTTAGAAGACAGGAACATATGATGTGCAGCTCCTAAAGGTTTAGTCATAATGTCAGCCAATTGCATCCCAGTCCTGACATGCTTTGTAATGAGAAATCCTTGGTCTTGTTTGTCCCTGATGAAATGGCAGTCAATGCTAAGATGCTTCGTCCTTTTGTGGAAGACAGGTGTTCCGGGTGTAATTCCAGAGCAAGTATCGTTACCACCCGTGGCTTGTAGAATAATGTCTTGAATTGAACCCTTCTTGCCTTTATGGTTCCTCTCGGCCTCTCCTGCAACAATGAACGAACTGAGGGCTTGACTTTGTGCCAAGCGTACTCACTCCGACGCTCAAGTCAGTAAGCTTAAAGGATTAAGTTGTGTTACTTGGCTAGATATGTATTGTAGAGAGATAAGGAAGATAATACCAGATGAATAGTGTATTTAGGTTAAGTTGTGGGATCCTTTCCTCAATGAAGGTTGAGGAGTATTTATAGGCTTTCACCTTTTGTCACGTAGTGGCCAAGTGGCCAAGTGGCTAGCAGGTGGAAGGACTGATCTACCCCTCGGCCGAGGGACCTATGTCAGGCCGGCGGGCCATGTTGACTCACCGCCGAGGGGTCTTGGATATGAGTACGCGGGTATGTGTCCCTTTGGCGGGTTGTCACGCCGAGACCGAAGCTAACAGCCGATGGGTCGCATCGGCTAAGCGCCCGAGTTGTTGACTTCTTGTGGATATCTTTGACCTTGTTCAATATGTTGACTTGGTCAGCGGTGCAGAATATGCCCCATCAATTTGCCCCCAGCGTAGTCTATGCCGTAGTATGGGCTCCGATGTACGTTTGAGCGTATATTCTGCACAAGTAATTTGTAACAAATGTTTTGCATCGGCTTCTTCTGCGGCGGCTTCTTTTTCCTCGGCCTGGTCTATCCTAGGCCGTACCATATCCCCCCTCCAGATGGATGCGTAAAGGGTATCCGATGTGGAAAAGAAAGTGACGCTGGCCGAGACCAGGGTTGAGAGTGCCGGTAGTTTTTGATTGCCCCGGCCGGTGTTGTCTAGCTTGGTTGATCATGTGGCGGCGGAGAACGGATGCTTGGGAATTTGTTGAGGAAGGTGAATAGGCGGAGAGATATGAATGGGCGTGTTGAAGACGCTTGGTCACTGTTGCATTGATTGACGTCTAACTGTTGCAACGATTGACATCCCGTGGTTGCATGTCCGACACGTGTCTGCACGCTGATTAGATGACGCTTCATGGGCTGTTCGCTAATTGGTCCTTCTTTATGGGCTTTGCCCTATAAGTAGGGCAGTTATTCCGTGAAATTGGCCACCAATTTCAGTTTCTCAAATTTTTCTCCAAAATCTTCATCCTTCTAAACTTTCAAGGGCTTCTTTTTCTTCCAATCTTCAGAGTCTTTGATCCGGCGAGTGTTTTTCTTCGAGGTAAACAAACAAATTTTTCTTTTATCTTGCTAGTAATTTGTGGTGAACATGTCTTCTGCTGATGCTGGACCTAGTAAACCTGCGTCGGGGGGCCCTAGGTCTCCTTCTCCTGAAGTTGATCCTCAAATTCTGGAGGAATGGGAGGATGATGATTCTTATGGTGATTTTGGTGATGATTTCGGTGATGATGCGGAGAGGCCTCGTCCTAGTGAGGGGAGACAAGATCGTCATGGATCACGGCGACGCCTGTAAGGTTCGCCTCGACCGTGCTTGGTCCCATAAGCTTGCCAGTTGTTCAGGCGAGAAATTTTTCGAGGGCCATTTTTTCTTTGGCAAGGGATACAAGATTGTCATCCCTGAGGAGGGTCAGGCCGTCTGTTGCCCTCCACCGGGCCATACCGGTGTATATATGCGACATTTGGAGTACGGGCTCCGGTTTTTTTGAACGAGTACGTCATGGCTATCATCAAAGCTATGAACGTCGCCGTGGCCCAATTGCATCCGTTGGCCATGAGGACGATAGTCGGCTTTGTGTGGCTTTGTCTCTTCAAGGGAGAGGCTCCAACGGTGAATTTATTCCGCCGGCTCCACCATCTCAAACCATCAATCTCCGCCGCGTCGGATGGTACAAAGTGTGCAAATGGAGCAGGGGTCTCTGTTGACAAACTTTCTTCCTGCAAGGACTGGCAAGGTCGGTGGGTGTACGTTAAGGTGCCGGATGACTATCCGCCCTTGCCCCGCTGCCAAGACCGAGTTAACTTGCGGTGTGAGAGGCGAGGCGGAGCGCAACGGATGGGTCTCTCGGAAAAAACTCAAGATGGATGCCGGCAGCAGGTCTCTCTTAAGGAGGATGAGAGGTCGGCGATGAGGCTATTTGAGGCGGACAAGAGTGGGGTGCCGAAAAGATGGATTCCCCCAACGCAGATCATTCTTCAGGATGAGCCGCTCTGCCATGTCGGCCTCATACCGGCCTTAGCACAGGGTGAGTGGGGTCGGTGTGAGGCCCATCACCGATGTCGCTGTTCCTGTTCTTCGAACTCCGATTTAATTCTATTTAATTCTTGCTTTGTTTCCTGTGCAGACCACTTTGGACCGGACCTGTCTGAGAACATCCTCCAGAGAATGGGGCTGCACAAAGACAAGACCGTTGCTAATCTGCATCCCAAAGCTTTAGCCCATGATCGCCGGACGTCGCCGAATGACCTCATGGATCGGCAGCTGAAAAACCTGAGTGCGGTGGAGGCCCAGGCGAAGGTTGTTAGTAACGTGCCGCGTCATACGCGAAAGACAAAGCCTTCGACGGTGGTGGCGTCGACATCGGCTCCACCTTCCATTCCCCCTGTTCAGAAGGAGACGGTGGAGATCGTTTACATCTCTAATGGGGATGATTCAAACGAGGAGGAGGGGTCTCCCCTTGTCCGTAAGAGAAAGCAGACAGCTTTTACCGCTGTCGCTGCTTCTGCTGCTGATGAGGAAGTGTGCCCTTCGGCCAAGAAGGCTAAGCACGGTACTGATCTATCTGGTGGCTCAGATTTAGCCGGTTCATCAGGCGCTGCTGATGGCAGGCTCATCGGCACGTCTATGTAGATACTGATGCTTTTCTTCTTTTTTTTTTTTAGATCAGCCGCTGTCAGTCGCCGTTCTTACTGAGCAGCACGTGGAGGAGAAACCCGCGCAGGTTGATGGTCATGACGTCGCCGTTAGCTCTTCATCCCAGAAGGTTTCCCCCTCCCGGCTGAAGGTTGGCGATCATAACGTCGCCATTGACTCTTCATCCCAGAAGGTTTCCCCCTCCCGGCTGAAGGTTGGCGATCACAACGTCGCCATTAACTCTTCATCCCAGAAGGTTTCCCCCTCCCGGCTGGTAGCGGAAGGTGCGAGGTTGGTCGAGGACCTGGCGAGGTGGAACGAGCTGACCGGCTCAGTCCGCTCTTGAGCTTGATGTCACTAAGAAGGTGGCCGCGAAGGCGAGACTGGATCTCCTCAATGAGCAGAAGCTTAAGGGAGACGTCGAGAAAGCGCTCTTGGCTGAGAGAAAACTTAGGGAGGACGCTGACAAGGAGGTCCTTGCTGAGAGAGCCAAGGCCGAGGCTGCTGCGGCCGAAGTCGCAAAGTTGCTGGAGAAATGTGACCTTGTTCAGAGGCACGCCGACCTTTATCTCCAGCAGAGGAACGAATTTAGGGGTAAATTTCAGATCCAGGGGAAGGTGATCCGGAGCAAGGAGGCCATCATCAGGCAAAAGGAGGATGACATTGAGATGCTCCAAACCAAAATGCTCCCTGACATGTGTTCCGAACCCGGGATCGGCCGAGGCGGCTGCCAGGGAAGCAATTGAGGAGCTCTTTCCTCTTGAAGGTTCCTTTCCGTGGGGCAAATATGACGAGCTGTTTGACGATAAGCTCGAAGCTAAGGAGAAAGCTGTGGAGGAGAGGGTCAAGGAGGCGGTGAGGGTGAAGATAGAGCAGGAGGCGGCCGAGGAGGCAGCAGCCCTTGCTGAGAGGGCGAAGACGGCCAATGAGGCTGCCGAGGCAAAGGATGAGGCTGCCAAGAAAGCCGCTGGGTTGCCCACCGAAGAAGATGCTGCTACCGCTGCTGATGGCGAGCAGCAACAGGCATAGGGAGATGATGTCTGTACCATTTTGCTTTTCGTCTTTGTATTTCTTGTAATTTTGTTGAACATATTTAATAAGAGCTCGTTTCTTCTGTCTCTGGCTTGGCCGAGGTTTTTACCTCATTCCCTTTTCCTTGTGCTAATAGTTGAGCATCTCAATCTGTACTTAACGTTTCACTTTGTCTCTGGCTCGGCCGAGGTCTTTTCTCATCCTTGTCTGATTTTTTTTTATGCTATTAATTGGGCGTCTTGTCTGTTTCCGCCTTGGCTTGGCCGAGGCGGTCTTAGAGTGCGTTCCCCAACTGTGCAACGCTTCTAAGGCGTTTTGATCACTTTGCGAGTATCAACTGCGCTGGTCGTGACCGTCGAGGTATTTATTTCCTGAGGGTGATTGCCATTCTTGCCGGTGCGACGGTGTCGGCCGTAGCGCTCTTATTCTTGATGCCGCTCTTGTCGGTGTGACAGTGTGAGCCGGCGTCTAATTCTTGATAACGTCTAACGTGGCGTCTACCACTTGGAGTGACTGCGACGGCGTCTACCTCTTGGGGTGACTGCCGTGGCGTCTACTACTTGGGGTGACTGCGACGGCGCTTATTTTCTTGATGGAGCGCGGCTCTTGTCGGTATGACAGTGTGAGCCGGCGTCTAATTCTTGATAGCGTCTAACGTGGCGTCTACAACTTGGAGTGACTGCGACGGCGTCTACCTCTTGGGGTGACTGCCGTGGCGTCTACTACTTGGGGTGACTGCGACGGCGCTTATTTTCTTGATGGAGCTCGGCTCTTGTCGGTATGACGATGTGTGAGTGGCGTCTAATTCTTGATAGCGTCTAACGTGGCGTCTACCACTTGGAGTGACTGCGACGGCGTCTACCTCTTGGGTGACTGCCGTGGCGTCTACTACTTGGGGTGACTGCGACGGCGCTTATTTTCTTGATGGAGAGTGCCGGCTCTTGTCGGTATGACAAAGTGTGAGCGGCGTCTAATTCTTGATAGCGTCTAACGTGGCGTCTACCACTTGGAGTGACTGCGACGGCGTCTACCTCTTGGGGTGACTGCCGTGGCGTCTACTACTTGGGGTGACTGCGCGACGGCGCTTATTTTCTTGATGGAGACTGCCGCTCTTGTCGGTATGACAAAGTGTGAGCCGCGTCTAATTCTTGATAGCGTCTAACGTGGCGTCTACCACTTGGAGTGACTGCGACGGCGTCTACCTCTTGGGGTGAATGCCGTGGCGTCTACTACTTGGGGTGACTGCGACGGCGCTTATTTTCTTGATGGAGAGTGCCGGCTCTTGTCGGTATGACAGTGTGAGCCGGCGTCTAATTCTTGATAGCGTCTAACGTGGCGTCTACCACTTGGGAGGATTGCGACGACATCTACCTCTTGGGGTGGCGCCGTGGCGTCTACTACTTGGGGTGACTGCGACGGCGCTTATTTTCTTGATGGAGACTGCCGGCTCTTGTCGGTATGACAGTGTGAGCCGGCGTCTAATTCTTGATAGCGTCTAACGTGGCGTCTACCACTTGGAGTGACTGCGACGGCATCTACCTCTTGGGGTGCTGCGTGGCGTCTACTACTTAGGTGACTGCGACGGCGCTTATTTTCTTGATGGAGCTGCCGGCTCTTGTCGGTATGACAGTGTGAGCGGCGTCTAATTCTTGATAGCGTCTAACGTGGCGTCTACCACTTGGAGTGACTGCGACGGCGTCTACCTCTTGGGGTGCTCGCCGTGGCGTCTACTACTTGGGGTGACTGCGACGGCGCTTATTTTCTTGATGGAGGCTAGGCTCTTGTCGGTATGACAGTGTGAGTGAGCGTCTAATTCTTGATAGCGTCTAACGTGGCGTCTACCACTTGGAGTGACTGCGACGGCATCTACCTCTTGGGGTGACTGCCGTGGCGTCTACTACTTGGGGTGACTGCGACGGCGCTTATTTTCTTGATGGAGACTGCCGGCTCTTGTCGGTATGACAAAGTGTGAGCAGCGTCTAATTCTTGATAGCGTTTAACGTGGCGTCTACCACTTGGAGTGACTGCGACGGCGTCTACCTCTTGGGGTGCTCGCCGTGGCGTCTACTACTTGGGGTGACTGCGACGGCGCTTATTTTCTTGATGAGAGTGCGGCTCTTGTCGGTATGACAAAGTGTGAGCCGGCGTCTAATTCTTGATAGCGTCTAACGTGGCGTCTACCACTTGGAGTGACTGCGACGGCGTCTACCTCTTGGGGTGATCGCTGCGTGGCGTCTACTACTTGGGGTGACTGCGACGGGCGCTTATTTTCTTGATGGAGACTGCCGGCTCTTGTCGGTATGACGGTGTGAGCGGCGTCTAATTCTTGATAGCGTCTAACGTGGCGTCTACAACTTGGAGTGACTGCGACGGCGTCTACCTCTTGGGGTGGCTGCGTGGCGTCTACTACTGGGGGTGACTGCGACGGCGCTTATTTTCTTGATGGAGAGTGCCGGCTCTTGTCGGTATGACGGTGTGAGTCGGCGTCTAATTCTTGATAGCGTCTAACGTGGCGTCTACCACTTGGAGTGACTGCGACGGCGTCTACCTCTTGGGGTGACTGCCGTGGCGTCTACTACTTGGGGTGACTGCGACGACGCTTATTTTCTTGATGGAGAGTGCCGGCTCTTGTCGGTATGGTGTGTGAGCCGGCGTCTAATTCTTGATAGCGTCTAACGTGGCGTCTACCACTTGGAGTGACTGCGACGGCGTCTACCTCTTGGGGTGACTGCCGTGGCGTCTACTACTTGGGGTGACTGCGACGGCGCTTATTTTCTTGATGGAGAGTGCCGGCTCTTGTCGGTATGACAGTGTGAGCCGGCGTCTAATTCTTGATAGCGTCTAACGTGGCGTCTACCACTTGGAGTGACTGCGACGGCGTCTACCTCTTGGGGTGACTGCCGTGGCGTCTACTACTTGGGGTGACTGCGACGGCGCTTATTTTCTTGATGGAGACTGCCGGCTCTTGTCGGTATGACAGTGTGAGCCGGCGTCTAATTCTTGATAGCGTCTAACGTGGCGTCTACAACTTGGAGTGACTGCGACGGCGTCTACCTCTTGGGGTGACTGCCGTGGCGTCTACTACTGGGGTGACTGCGCGGCGCTTATTTTCTTGATGGAGACTAGGCTCTTGTCGGTATGACAAAGTGTGAGCGGCGTCTAATTCTTGATAGCGTCTAACGTGGCGTCTACCACTTGGAGTGATCTGACGGCGTCTACCTCTTGGGGTGATTTGCCGTGGCGTCTACTACTTGGGGTGCTGCGACGGCGCTTATTTTCTTGATGGAGAGTGCCGGCTCTTGTCGGTATGACAGTGTGAGCCGGCGTCTAATTCTTGATAGCGTCTAACGTGGCGTCTACCACTTGGAGTGACTGCGACGGCGTCTACCTCTTGGGGTGGCTAGTGGCGTCTACTACTGGGGTGGCTGCGACGGCGCTTATTTTCTTGATGGAGGCTAGGCTCTTGTCGGTATGACAGTGTGAGCTTGGCGTCTAATTCTTGATAGCGTCTAACGTGGCGTCTACCACTTGGAGTGACTGCGACGGCGTCTACCTCTTGGGGTGGCTAGTGGCGTCTACTACTTGGGGTGACTGCGACAGCGCTTATTTTCTTGATGAGAGTGCGGCTCTTGTCGGTATGACGAGTGTGAGCAGCGTCTAATTCTTGATAGCGTCTAACGTGGCGTCTACCACTTGGAGTGACTGCGACGACATCTACCTCTTGGGGTGGCTGCTAGTGGCGTCTACTACTTGGGGTGACTGCGACGGGCGCTTATTTTCTTGATGGAGAGGCTCTTGTCGGTATGACGATGTGTGAGAGCGTCTAATTCTTGATAGCGTCTAACGTGGCGTCTACCACTTGGAGTGACTGCGACGGCATCTACCTCTTGGGTGATCGCCGTGGCGTCTACTACTTAGGGTGTTGCGACGGCGCTTATTTTCTTGATGAGAGGCGGCTCTTGTCGGTATGACAAGTGTGAGCCGGCGTCTAATTCTTGATAGCGTCTAACGTGGCGTCTACCACTTGGAGTGACTGCGACGGCGTCTACCTCTTGGGGTGACTGCCGTGGCGTCTACTACTGGGGTGGCTGCGACGGCGCTTATTTTCTTGATGGAGGCTAGGCTCTTGTCGGTATGACAGTGTGAGCCGGCGTCTAATTCTTGATAGCGTCTAACGTGGCGTCTACCACTTGGAGTGACTGCGACGGCGTCTACCTCTTGGGGTCGCTAAGTGGCGTCTACTACTTGGGGTGACTGCGACGGCGCTTATTTTCTTGATGGAGAGTGCCGGCTCTTGTCGGTATGACAGTGTGAGCCGGCGTCTAATTCTTGATAGCGTCTAACGTGGCGTCTACCACTTGGAGTGACTGCGACGGCGTCTACCTCTTGGGGTGGCTAGCTAGTGGCGTCTACTACTTGGGGTGCTGCGACGGCGCTTATTTTCTTGATGGAGAGTGCGGCTCTTGTCGGTATGACGGTGTGAGCGGCGTCTAATTCTTGATAGCGTCTAACGTGGCGTCTACCACTTGGAGTGACTGCGACGGCGTCTACCTCTTGGGGTGAGCTAGTGGCGTCTACTACCAGGGTGACTGCGACGGCGCTTATTTTCTTGATGGAGGCGCCGCTCTTGTCGGTATGTGATGTGTGAGCGGCGTCTAATTCTTGATAGCGTCTAACGTGGCGTCTACCACTTGGAGTGACTGCGACGGCGTCTATCTCTTGGGGTGGCTCGTAGTGGCGTCTACTACTTAGGGTGACTGCGACGGCGCTTATTTTCTTGATGGAGGCTAGGCTCTTGTCGGTATGACAAAGTGTGAGCTTGCGTCTAATTCTTGATAGCGTCTAACGTGGCGTCTACCACTTGGAGTGACTGCGACGGCGTCTACCTCTTGGGGTGACTGCCGTGGCGTCTACTACTTGGGGTGACTGCGACGGCGCTTATTTTCTTGATGGAGAGTGCCGGCTCTTGTCGGTATGACAGTGTGAGCCGGCGTCTAATTCTTGATAGCGTCTAACGTGGCGTCTACCACTTGGAGTGACTGCGACGGCGTCTACCTCTTGGGGTGACTGCCGTGGCGTCTACTACTTGGGGTGACTGCGACGGCGCTTATTTTCTTGATGGAGACTGCCGGCTCTTGTCGGTATGACAGTGTGAGCCGGCGTCTAATTCTTGATAGCGTCTAACGTGGCGTCTACCACTTGGAGTGACTGCGACGGCGTCTATCTCTTGGGGTGACTGCCGTGGCGTCTACTACTTGGGGTGACTGCGACGGCGCTTATTTTCTTGATGGAGCTGCGGCTCTTGTCGGTATGACAAAGTGTGAGCGGCGTCTAATTCTTGATAGCGTCTAACGTGGCGTCTACCACTTGGAGTGATCGCGACGGCATCTACCTCTTGGGGTGACTCGCCGTGGCGTCTACTACTGGGGGGTGACTGCGACGGCGCTTATTTTCTTGATGGAGACTGCCGGCTCTTGTCGGTATGACAGTGTGAGCCGGCGTCTAATTCTTGATAGCGTCTAACGTGGCGTCTACCACTTGGAGTGACTGCGACGGCATCTACCTCTTGGGGTGACTGCCGTGGCGTCTACTACTGGGGTGACGCGACGGCGCTTATTTTCTTGATGGAGGCTAGGCTCTTGTCGGTATGACAGTGTGAGCCAGCGTCTAATTCTTGATAGCGTCTAACGTGGCGTCTACCACTTGGAGTGACTGCGACGGCGTCTACCTCTTGGGGTGGCTCGCCGTGGCGTCTACTACTTGGGGTGACTGCGACAGCGCTTATTTTCTTGATAGAGCTAGGCTCTTGTCGGTATGACAAAGTGTGAGCCGGCGTCTAATTCTTGATAGCGTTTAACGTGGCGTCTACCACTTGGAGTGATTTGCGACGGCGTCTACCTCTTGGGGTGGCTGCCGTGGCGTCTACTACTTGGGGGTGGCTGCGACGGCGCTTATTTTCTTGATGGAGAGTGCCGGCTCTTGTCGGTATGACAGTGTGAGCCAGCGTCTAATTCTTGATAGCGTCTAACGTGGCGTCTACCACTTGAGTGAGCTGCGACGGCGTCTACCTCTTGGGGTGACTGCCGTGGCGTCTACTACTTGGGGTGACTGCGACGACGCTTATTTTCTTGATGGAGGCTAGGCTCTTGTCGGTATGTGTGTGAGCCGGCGTCTAATTCTTGATAGCGTCTAACGTGGCGTCTACCACTTGGAGTGACTGCGACGGCGTCTACCTCTTGGGGTGACTGCCGTGGCGTCTACTACTTGGGGTGACTGCGACGGCGCTTATTTTCTTGATGGAGACTGCCGGCTCTTGTCGGTATGACAGTGTGAGCCGGCATCTAATTCTTGATAGCGTCTAACGTGGCGTCTACCACTTGGAGGATCTGCGACGACATCTACCTCTTGGGGTGATCGCTGTGGCGTCTACTACTTGGGGTGACTGCGACGGCGCTTATTTTCTTGATGGAGACTGCCGGCTCTTGTCGGTATGACAGTGTGAGCCGGCGTCTAATTCTTGATAGCGTCTAACGTGGCGTCTACCACTTGGAGTGACTGCGACGGCGTCTACCTCTTGGGGTGACTGCCGTGGCGTCTACTACTTGGGGTGACTGCGACGGCGCTTATTTTCTTGATGGAGACTGCCGGCTCTTGTCGGTATGACAGTGTGAGCCGTCGTCTACTGCTTCGTAGTGACTATGGGGAAAACAAACGCTTTGATGGAAGGCTTGGACGAATTTTTCATTAGATAAAAACATGCGTCGGGGTGCCCACAGCTGTTTTGGACACCTCCGCCGTTACACAGAGTTTTCCCGAGATTACCAGTGTCCTGATAGTTTATCAGAGGCACACCCTCCCGGTCAGCCGCTAGTCACATCCATGAGGTCGCCCTCCTGTTGTAAGGATAGACTTTTCCCTTTCTCTGATTTCTTTGCTACTTTGAGGGATTGCATGTTGCACCCTCTGGCAGCTATCTGGACGTTGATCACTTCGTCATTCTCGTCTTTGGAGACGAGCTTATGCGCTTCCCCCCGGTCCGAGATATACATCAGTGTTAGGGCCCGGATGGACATCACTGCGTCAGCCTCGCTTAGTGTGATTCGGCCTATGAGAACGTTGTAGGCGGACGAGCCGTCGATGACCACGAACTCGGCTAGGACATTTTTAGCCGCATTCTTTTCGCCGAACGTTACCGGGAGTCTGATTGATCCTAGTGGTACCAGGCCGGCCCCAGAGAAGCTGTATAGTGGGTTGGTGCAGGGGCTCAAATCCTTGACTTTCAGGCCGAGACTGAGGAAGCACTCCCTGGACATGATGTTCGTGTACGCGCCTGTGTCAATCAGGCACCTTTTGACCAGGTGGTTGGATATGTCCAAGTTGACTACAAGCGGGTCGCTGTGAGGAGCGATGACTCCTTCGTAGTCCTTCCTTCCGATGGTTATATCGGGGATGTTGGAACGCTGTGGATCGTTGTGTTGGGCACAAAGTTGATGGCCTGGTATAGCTGCGTTCAGTGCCGTTTGTGCCCATGAGCGGACCCTCCGTTCTCGTTGCCCCGATGACAACATGGATCACTCCTATCCGTTCAAAGACGGATTTCTTACCTGAACTGTCGGCGTCGGTCTTTTGGCTTGCGGCAACGCATTTGCCGAGGCTCCCTTCCGGATCGCTCTTCAATGGCATTCTTGGATGCCGCGATCGTTGGTTAGATGGCGGTGTGTGGCCGTGGTACTCACAAAGATCTTGGCTCGTGTCACCGTCACTTTTTGGCTTGGGGGTCTCTCCCACTTCTGGCCCTCGTTTTTGCTCAGGGCGAAGACCTCGGCGACCGATACGACGAGAGGGGTTTTGTCACTATACCGCCCCGGTGCTACGTTCTCGAACTCCACCGGCGCCCGCCGAGTCCTGTTTCTGGCGGATCGTCCGACCGTGACCCATTATTCTCACGGCGCCTTTCATCGGACCGTGACCCATTGCTGTCACGGCGTCTTTCGTCCGGGTTGTCCTCCCGGCGGCTCTTCTTTTCTGAGTGTTCGGCCTCACTGGGGCCTACCCAGGTCTTGTGATAGTCTTCTACCTTGATGGCTTGGTCAGCCAATTTCCTGGCGGCGTCCAAACCTAGGCCTCCGCACTTGATGAGCTCATTTTTTAAATCTCCCCTTGGGAGGCCCTTCATCAGCGCGAAGGCCGCCAGTTCGGGATTAATTTCTCGAATCTGCTGGACTTTTCCGTCGAACCTCTTCATGTAGCTTCGTAGAGACTCGCCCCCCTCCTGTTTGATAGTTAGGAGGTCCGATGTCTCCACGGCCCTTCTCTTGTTGCAAGAGTACTGGGCTAGAAAGGCGTCCCTTAGGTCGGCGTAATAGTATACCGAGTCGTCGGGAAGCCCCTTGTACCAACTTTGAGTCATCCCATGCAAAGTTGTTGGGAAGACTCGGCACCAAACCTCATCGGGCTGCTCCCATACCGACATGCGAGACTCGAAAGCCTCAGCGTGGTCGGCTGGATCACCTTCCCCTTTGTATGATATGGGCGGCAACTTGAGCTTGGTTGGCACCTGGACTTCTAGGACGTAGGCGCTGAGGGGCTGTCTGATCACATGCCGAATGACACGCGGCGATCGGCTCCTCGCATTCCTAATCCGGCTCCTCTCCTCGTAGCGGGAGGGGCTCCTTCTTTGACTTGGACTTCTTCTCCAACTCTGCTGAGTCGGGCTCCTCTGGCTCCTTTGGGGCGAGCCTCGTTCGTGCCGCGGGGACGCTGTCCTCCCATGAGTACGAGAAGGACTTAGGTCCACCACGCCCACTTTGGGCTCCCCGGCTTGACGGGTCGGGCTTCTCCTAGTGCTCCGTTCAAATTTCTCGGAGTCACGTTTTGGGCCCCGGTCTCTGGGACGGTTTCGTCGCTCTTGTCGCGCGTGATGTGTGAGAGCGGGCGTGCACGATTATGTCCGGGAGCATTTTGATTTTTGCTATGTCAACCACATGTCCCATGATAGCGACACTGGTTGGTCGGGCAACGGCGTGTCGGTACTATTGGCATCCCGAACTTCGGTTGGATTACTCGCGGTGGTGGAGGGCTGCATGACTCCGAGTTGTTGAAAGTATCATCCTGGTAGAGTGCGGTTTCGTCGGTCACGACTGCGTTTTGTTGTTTCGACATCTTCTTAGCTTTTTGGGTGGGTTTTTTGTTTTGTTTTTTTTTTTTTTGTTTGGGAATGTGACTAGCTTCTAGTGTCCATCCCCACGCACGGCGCCAATTGTTCGGGTGTAATTCCGCAGCAAGTATCGTTACCACCCGTGGCTTGTAGAATAATGTCTTGAATTGAACCCTTCTTGCCTTTATGGTTCCTCTCGGCCTCTCCTGCAACAATGAACGAGGCGAGGGCTTGGCTTTGTGCAAGCGTACTCACTCCGACGCTCAAGTCGGTAAGCTTAAAGGATTAAGTTGTGTTACTTGGCTAGATATGTATTGTAGAGAGATAAGGAAGATAATACCAGATGAATAGTGTATTTAGGTTAAGTTGTGGGATCCTTTCCTCAATGAAGGTTGAGGAGTATTTATAGGCTTTCACCTTTTGTCACGTAGTGGCCAAGTGGCCAAGTGGCTAGCAGGTGGAAGGACTGATCTACCCCTCGGCCGAGGGACCTATGTCAGGCCGGCGGGCCATGTTGACTCACCGCCGAGGGGTCTTGGATATGAGTACGCGGGTATGTGTCATTTGGCAGGTTGTCACGCCGAGACCAGGCTAACAGCCGATGGGCTGCATCGGCTAAGCGATCGAGTTGTTGACTTCTTTGTGGATATCTTTGACCTTGTTCAATATGTTGACTTGGTCAGCGGTGCAGAATATGCCCCATCAACAGGGTTCTCAGAAATGTGCAAAGCAGCTTTATTGTCACAATACAAACTGATAGGCTGAGGCACTGCAACACCTAAATCTTGTAACAAAGCATATAACCAAACCAACTCAGAGGCTGTATAAGAAAGACTCCTATATTCAGACTCTGCTGAACTCTTGCTCACAGTAGCCTATTTTTTAGTCTTCCATGAAACCAAAGATTGACCTATCAATATGCAATAACCACTCAAGGATATGCAAGAGAAGGCACACTGCCCCCAATCAGCATCACTGTATGCTGTGATCTGATACTGAGGGTGTGCAGCATAGAATAAACCAGTATTTATGGTCTCTCTTAAATACTTGACAACGTGCAAAGTAACCTGCATGTGTGGCAGTCTTGGCTGACTCACAAATTGGCTGAGATGCTGAATGCTATAAGATATGTCAGGTCTTGACATATTAAGATAAAGAAGTCTACCAATTAGCCTCATGTATTGCTCAGAATTCTCCAATAATTCTCCCTGATCAATGGAGAGTTTTAAACCTTGCTGCATTGGGAATTTTGCAGGAATGCAATTTTCCATTTGCAGATCTTGTAGTATGTCCATTATGTACTTTCTTTGATTTATCATTAAACCACTCTCATTTCTAGATATCTCCAGGCCAAGAAAATATCTCATCTCACCCAAATCCTTGATAGAATAAGCTGTATGAAGGGCACTTTTAACCTTTTCAATCTCAGTATGTGATGTCCCAGTTAATAAAACATCGTCCACATATACCAATATAGCAGTAAAAGAGCTATCTTTGGCATCTCTCTTAGTAAATAAGGAATAGTCATTCCTGGATTGCTCATAACCCATTCCTTGGAGAAATCTTGTCAATTCTTTGTTCCATTGTCTTGATGCTTGTTTCAAGCCATACAAGGACCTCTTCAGTTTACAAACCATGCCTTTACCCATGTCATAACCATCTGGAGGCTTCATATAAACCTCCTCGTCCAAAAAACCATGTAGGAAGGCATTGTTGATGTCTAACTGAAAGAATGGTCACTTCTTAGCTGCTGCAAGTGCCAACAAAGTTCTCACTGTGGTGAACTTAGCTACAGGAGAAAATGTGTGCTTGTAGTCTTTGTCCTTGACCTGATTGAAGCCTTTAGCCACTAGTCTTGCCTTGAATCTCTCCACTGAACCATCTGGCTTATACTTTATTTTGTATACCCATTTGGACCCAATAGCCTTGTGTCCTTAAGGCAATGGCACTACATCCCAAGTCTGATTCTCTTCTAAAGCTTTGACCTCTTTTTGCATTGCATCTATCCATCTCTGATCTTGTTGTGCTTGCTTGTAAGAATAAGGTTCAGGTTCTTGAAGGGCATTGAACAAAGAAGCAATATAATCTGGGGAATGATCTTCTATTGTCTGAAGTACTTCAGCTTGAAAGACAGAAGCCTGAACTAGACTAGCAGTAGACTTCTGACCTGGTATCTTACATTGATACCCCTGTAACCAAGTGCTTAGTTGCTTAGGTCTAGTAGATCTTCTGACAGGAACACCATCAGAAAGGGGATTACTTGGACTTGGATCAGGGACAACATTCTCTGTGGTTAAAACAGGCTCTTCAACAGAAACAGATGGTGTATCACCATCAGCAGAATGTGCAGGTTGACCCTGAACAGGCATAATCACTGTAGAGGTTGCAGGATTCACCAGATTGTTGGTTGTAATGTGCAAGTCTTCACGTGGCTTGTCTTGATGGAATGGAAAGATCTGTTCTTTAAATACTACATCTCTACTAACAAAGACTTTATGCAATTTTATATCATACAACTTATATCCCTTCTGGTTATGAGGATAACCAATAAAAACACATTCCCTTGCCTTACTTCCAAATTTGTCACTATAAGTAGGTGGCATTGTTGCATAACATAACATCCAAAAGTTCTTAATGCATCATATGAAGGAACATAACCAAAAATTAACTCATATGGGGTCTTGTTGTCAATTACAGGAGTAGGCATGAGATTAATAAAATGAGTAGCAGTCAATAAATAGTCTCCCCAAAACTTAATAGGGAGATTAGCATGAAGTTTTAATGCTCTAGCAGTCTCCAATAGGTGTCTATGCTTGCGTTCTACCCTACCATTCTGTTGAGGGGTCCCAACTACACTGGTCTGATGAACTATTCCTCTATCCTTAAAAAGAGAACCACAAACTTCTTGAAGAAACTCAGTCCCATTGTCAGACCTAATGGTCTTTATATTTGCACCAAAATGTGTATGAACATAAGAGAAGAAATTTTTGATCAAATGAACAACTTGATTTTTTGTTTGAAA
The DNA here is from genome assembly GCF_048544455.1 of Silene latifolia. Classification (NCBI taxonomy): domain Eukaryota; kingdom Viridiplantae; phylum Streptophyta; class Magnoliopsida; order Caryophyllales; family Caryophyllaceae; genus Silene; species Silene latifolia. The sequence goes on along the minus strand of NC_133526.1, from coordinate 13,365,700 downwards.
AAGGATGGTCCAAGTATTCCTTGAAAAATCATCCAAAATAGTCAAGAAATACTTGGCACCAGTCATTGAAGGGATCTTATATGGACCCCAAACATCCATATGCAATAAAATAAAACAAGAAGATGCTCTATGTGTACTAGCAGGAAAAGGCAGCCTATGATGCTTGGCAAGAATAGAAGATTTACAGTGAAATTTATCATTATTAATCTCATGAGAAAAACCAGATACAAACTTCAGCTTACTGATTGACATATGACCAAGTCTCTCATGAAACAAAATTACAGATTTATTATTAGCAGCTGAAACAGACGATTCAAAATTAGAATTATTACTATCCAAAGCCTGGAATTTATTTAGCACTAGATGTCTGATCTGATTGACTAAAGATATAGAACAAAAATTATCATGTTGCCTGTGAAATCTATACAAATCACCAATCCTCCTTCCCCAAGCCACAACAAGCTTACTTGAAAGGTCCTGAAACAAATAGCCATGTGAGGTAAAAACAACAGACAACTTATGACAATCAAGGTGATACGTGTTTGATAAGAGAAAATAGTAACAAGGATATATCCGGCAAACTAGACCTATAGCTTGACGAATTACGAGACCAAGCCAAGACCTATTGACTGGAACTCAAGAACTATGCTAGAAACGCGCCTAGACAATAGCTCGAAATACCAGAATTGTACTCGACAATTGCAAGTAGATTTTAGAGGAAATTTTGTGTGAAAACTTGGATGATCCTTTTTATTCCAAACATACGGCTTAAATAGCCAAACAAAGGCTAATGAAAGGTCCCCTTACAATCCTGATAATAACTAGTTAATTTAAGGTTATTAAACTAGCTAATTTAATCCACTAATTACAGCATTAAGGCAAGCATTAAAACAAAAGACTAAACAGGGTATTAATACTTCACACCCATTTTATTTAGCTAAAATGCAAAGACAAAATAAAACGTCAAGTAGCTAAATTGCCATATTGCCATACTTCACACACCACCACCGTCACTCGACCCGTGCAACCATACAAACAAACTGAGCTCTTGACCCCAAGTAAGCATCTCCTCCAATGCTAGTAATAACCAGCGAGCTTTGGTCTTCGATGTCCGCATCATCTTCCCCTCCTTTGAAAGGAATTGACCTCAATTCGGCAAGACCGTCGTCATCGAGATACGGTGACAAATCTCCTATATTGAAAGTGGCGTGTACTCCGTAATCTCCCGGTAGCTCGATTTGATAAGCGTTGTCATTTATACGCTTGATCACCTTATATGGCCCCTCGGCTCGTGGCATGAGTTTGTTTTTCCATTTACTCGGGAACCGCTCCTTTCGCAAATTCACCCACACTAAATCACCTTCCTTAAACAATCGAGCACTTCGATGCTTATTTGATTTCCTTTTGTACGCTGCATTGATGGCCTCGATTCGTTCGCGTATCTGTTGATGCAGCTTCACCATGGACTTTAATTTGGCTTCAGCATCTTTATGAACGAGCTCCTCTTTGGGGAGTGGAATTAAATCCAATGGCAGGGACGGGTTAACTCCATACACGGCCTCAAATGGTGACTGACCCGTGGCATATGTTGGCGACCTATTAAATGCGAACTCGGCATGCGCAAGTTTGAGGTCCCAATCCTTTTGGGTTCGGCTAACCAGTCCACGCAATAACGTACCCAATGTCCGATTCGTTACCTCCGTTTGACCATCCGTCTGAGGGTGGTGCGATGTGCTAAAGAGTAATTTGGTTCCCACCTTCCTCCATAGTGTATTCCAAAAGTAACTCAGAAACTTGGAGTCACGATCCGATACAATGGTCTTGGGTATTCCATGAAGACGAACGATTTCTCTATAATATAAATCAGCCACATGGCTTGCATCGTCGGTCTTGTTACAAGCCACGAAATGAGCCATTTTCGAGAACCTATCCACCACCACCATAATTGCATCCTTACCCCTTTGAGTACGGGGTAAAGCCACTATAAAATCCAAGGAGACATCTTCCCATGGGCGCATAGGAACTGGCAATGGAGTGTACACTCCCGGCTTGAACGAGCTTTTGGCTACCCGACATGTCACGCACTTACCAACAATACTTGTTACGTCCCCTAGCATCTTTGGCCAAAAGAAGTGCTCCCGTAATACTTCCAACGTTTTAGTAACACCGAAATGCCCAGCCAACCCTCCACCATGCGCCTCATGTACTAGTAATTCTCGGATTGGATGTTTAGGAACACATAGCCGATTGCCTTTGAATAGGAACCCATCTTGCACCATAAATTCCCCGAATACACCATTTTTGCATTTCTCAATTGTTACACCAAAATCACCATCATCCTTGTAATAATTTTTTAATGTTTCAAAACCAAGGAAACGAACATCTACAGCAGCTAACAAAACGTACCTCCGAGATAACGCATCGGCCACAATATTACTTGGGCCACTCTTGTATTTTGCGGAGAAATGGAAGGATTGTAAAAACTCGACCCATTTGGCATGCCGCGGATTCAGTTTTTGCTGCCCATTAATATTCTTCAAAGATTCGTGGTCGGAATGCAAAATAAAATGTTGAGGCCGCAAATAATGACTCCAATGACCCAAAGCGCGAACGATGGCGTAGAACTCCTTGTCATAGGTACAGTAATTTAGTCTAGCACCGTTCAACTTTTCCGAGAAATAAGCCACTGGGCGTTTATTCTGTAACAACACGGCGCCAATACCCACACCACTCGCGTCGCACTCGACCTCGAAAGGTTGAGAAAAATCGGGTAAAGCTAGAATTGGGGCACTGCATAAATGATTTTTAATAGTTTCAAATGCTTCTTGTGCCTCCCTTGTCCAAACAAACGACCCTTTCTTCAAACAATTAGTAATGGGACTCATGATAGAACTAAAACCCCGAATAAAACGACGGTAAAATGAAGCTAATCCATGAAAAGAGCGAACTTCACTAACCGTTTTAGGAATAGGCCAACTGCTAATTGCTTCGATTTTAGTCGGGTCGACGGAAACTCCGTCTTTCGAGACCACGTTACCCAAGAAAATAACCTGGTCAACCAAAAAAGCACACTTCTCCCTTTTCCCATACAATTTCTGGGTACGTAATACTTCAAAAATTTGTCTCAAGTGCCATAAGTGCTCCTCTTCATTTTTGCTATAAACCAAGATATCATCGAGGTAAACTACGACAAATCGACCCAAAAATGGTTTAAGCATTTCATTCATCAACCGCATAAATGTGCTCGGAGCATTTGTGAGCCCGAAGGGCATAACTAACCACTCATAAAGACCATGCTTCGTTTTAAAAGTCGTCTTCCATTCGTCACCTTCTCGCATTCGAATTTGATGGTACCCACTCCGCAAATCAATTTTTGAAAACACCACCGAACCGTGGAGTTCATCCAACATGTCGTCTAGTCTCGGAATTGGGAAACGATATTTGATGGTAATATTATTTACAGACCTGCTATCAACACACATTCGCCATGAACCATCCTTTTTGGGCACAAGTAATACGGGTACGGCGCAAGGACTTAGGCTTTCTCGAACAAATCCCCGACTCATGAGCTCATCAATTTGTCTTTGTAACTCTCTGGTTTCCTCCGGGTTACAGCGATAAGCAGCCTTATTGGGCAGTGATGCACCCGGAATAAGGTCAATTTGGTGTTCAATCCCACGGATAGGAGGAAGTCCGGGTGGCAAATCATCGGGAAAAACGTCTCGAAATTCGTTCAACAAGTTGTCAATGGGACTGCCCGTTAAATCCTCCTGATCATACTTTATTTCTTCCTGAGCCATAAGCAAATAAACCTGCTCACCGTTGTTAATTGCACACTCGATTTCTCGCTCCTTGATCAGCATGGTGGACTTCTTTTTTTTTGTACTCATAGCTCGAATTTCCTTAGCAGACATGGGTTTTAGCACAATTTTCTTCCCCTTATCTCGAAACTCATATTCATTACTCCGTTCCCGATGTACTACATCCCTATCAAACTGCCATGGACGACCTAACAAGATATGACAAGCGTCCATTGGAATTACGTCGCATAACACCTCGTCACGATAGGAACCCATAGCCACCCCAACAAGCACCTGCTTCGAAACCTTCAATTTATTACCGTCGTCGAGCCAATGCAATGAATACGGCCTTGGATGAGCCGTGGTGGTCAACCCGAGTTTGGAAACCATCTCGTTTGATGCCACGTTAGTGCAACTACCGCCGTCGATTATCACACTGCACCATTTATCACCAATTTGGCATTTGGTATGAAATAATTGGTCTCGTTGCTCTGTAATTTCCGGGACTGGTTTAGTTTGCAAAGTACGTAGCACCAAAGCCGTGTCATAGCTTGGAGCAACGTAATCCTCTACTTCCCCCTCGTCACTGCCTCCTTCATCAAAATCAAATATGTCACCTAGCCGGTCCCTCTCTTCCTCGTCTAACAATTCGTCACGGACGGCCACGGCCTCCCTCAACGTCACTACCCGTTTGTTTGGACAAGAACTCTGAAAGTGTCCAAACCCCTGGCACTTAAAACATCTAACTTTAGAGAGGGGAGTTTCTTTAGTTACGTTGGTTGTTTTAGTGGGAGTTGGAGTTTCTCGGTTAGGGTTCTTGTTGGGACTAACGTGAGATGCAGGGGAGTTATATTTTGAAGGCGTTTCAAATTTGGCCCATGTTTTGGGTTTACCCGATTCCGAGTTCGACCCTCCCCCATATTTTGCCTTGCCCTGGGATTCGAGTTTCCAGCAAAGCCCGCAAAGTGTGTCGAAATCAGAATAGGGATACAATTCTACGGTATTCGCAATATTAAAATTCAGTCCCCGTAAAAACCTAGCCATCTTTTGCTCTTCTATTTCCTCTAACTCTCCCATTAGAGTCAGATTCTCAAATTCATCAATGTATTCCCCCACAGTTAATTTCCCTTGTCTAAATTCAGCAATTTTTCGATAAGTAGAAACCTTATGGGTCGTGGGCACATACCTTTTACGAAGTTTGCGCTTCAGAGAATCCCAAGAAGTAATTTTCTCCTTTCCGACACGCTCCCGTCTGGTCTTTATCCCTTCGAACCAAAGCGATGCGCCCTTACCCAACTTGAGAATGGCATATCGACATCTCTTTTCATCATTAAGATCCTTAAAATCAAACATCCGTTCGATTTTTCGTTCCCATTCCAAATAGACTTCCGGGTCGGTACCCCCTGTGAATTCGGGAAGTTCTGACACTTTGAATTCATCTTGTTTTGGCTTAGAGCCTGATCGACTTCCCGTAGGTCGATCACGCAACAATTCTTGAAGACGATTGATTAATGACTCCTCGTCATATTCTGCCATGGTATATATTTTTTTTTTTTTTCGAGTTTTTTTTTTTTTTTTTTTTTTTTTGTTAAACAAAATCGAAACTAAGGATCGTCTCGATTAATGGAAAATCAAGAGCCGAAGCTCTGATACCACAAATGATACGTGTTTGATAAGAGAAAATAGTAACAAGGATATATCCGGCAAACTAGACCTATAGCTTGACGAATTACGAGACCAAGCCAAGACCTATTGACTCGAACTCAAGAACTATGCTAGAAACGCGCCTAGACAATAGCTCGAAATACCAGAATTGTACTCGACAATTGCAAGTAGATTTTAGAGGAAATTTTGTGTGAAAACTTGGATGATCCTTTTTATTCCAAACATACGGCTTAAATAGCCAAACAAAGGCTAATGAAAGGTCCCCTTACAATCCTGATAATAACTAGTTAATTTAAGGTTATTAAACTAGCTAATTTAATCCACTAATTACAGCATTAAGGCAAGCATTAAAACAAAAGACTAAACAGGGTATTAATACTTCACACCCATTTTATTTAGCTAAAATGCAAAGACAAAATAAAACGTCAAGTAGCTAAATTGCCATATTGCCATACTTCACACACCACCAACGTCACTCGACCCGTGCAACCATACAAACAAACTGAGCTCTCGACCCCAAGTAAGCATCTCCTCCAATGCTAGTAATAACCAGCGAGCTTTGGTCTTCGATGTCCGCATCACAAGGAGCTTACTAACAGACAACAAGTTCTGCCTAAAATCTGGAATTAAAAACACATTAGATAAGATAATTTTGTCAGTGAGAAGGACTGTACCCATTTTATGAACAAACTTAATAGTCCCATCAGGTAAACCAACTCTATTGGGATTCTTAAAAATATGAACATTAGTTAAAAGGGAACAATTATAAGTCATATGATCAGATGCACCCGTATCAATAAGCCAATCAAGCATATATGGAGATGTATTAGCAGTATAAGAATAGGAAATAGCATTAGGCATACCTGCAAAGTTTGCAGTAGACAAAGCAGGTTGTTGATCATAAATTCTTTTCAGAACTTGATCAACAACAGATGTAATCAATCTATTAAGCACTTCAGAGTTAAGAGAAACTGTAGATTCAGGATCATTGTTGACCATATTACAGCCAGCAGTCCCAGTAACATCCAGACAAGGACTATCCAAAGGAGACTCTTGTAACACATCAGCAGAATGAGCTCCCTTCTTAGGAAAACCAGTTGCAGACTGCTGAACCTTTTCCTTGCCCTTATTTTTGTCACCAGGAAAACCCCTTATCACAAAACAATTGGCTGGGTTATGCCCTTTTTTTCCACAATGGGGACACTTGTTTAGTCCAAAACAAGTTGCCCTGGTGTGACCATCTCTGTTATAGTTGTCACAGTGTTTAACAGAAGTAGAGTCACCATTAGGTGCACCAGAAAAGACAGGTTTCTTGGAATCAGAAGGCCTGAAGCTAGCATATGCATTAACTTCAGTGAGAGATGAGACAGCATCAGTTATTTGTTTTTGCCTCTCTATTTTTTGTAACAATGCTAACACCTTGTTGATAGAGGTAAGAGGTTCAAGAGACAAGATCTGTGTCCTAATTCCATCATAGCTACTATTCAAGTTCATGAGAAATTGGATCACCTTCTCATTATTCTCCCTCTCTATCATTTTTTTTAACAAATCACAAGAACATAACTGAATCTTTCCACAAGAACAAACAGGCAGTGGATCAAGAGAATCAAGGGTTTCCCACATGTTCTTCATTTTGCTATAATATTCAACCAAAGACAAATTGTCCTGAACTATGGCCTCCAAATCTTTAGTCAATTGATAAACTTCCAATGCATTGGAGACACCAAAACGTTCAAGCAACTCACTCCAAAACTGTTTGGATGAGGTTACATACTTAATATTTTCCCTCAAACTTTTATCCAATGAATTAGACACCCACCGCATAACCATGAAATCACAGCGTTTCCACTGCTTGTGTCTTTTATCAGAGGGAGGAGGGAGGACACAAGTGCCATCAATAAAGCCATCTTTATTTTTGGCAGTCAAGGCCATAAGAACTTCCCTTTTCCAACCAACAAAGTCATGACCATCAAAAAGAAAAGTGGTAAGAACTGCATTAGTCTGATCAGAAGTTGACAAATATAGGGGATCATCATAGTAATCGAAATTTGATGAAGTATCAATAGAATCAACCTCAGGCATATTGATTATAACCCAAGAAAAGACAATGAATCAAAATTGAACAGAAAGAATGTGCGGAAGCGATTTGATATACCTCGTGTTCTTGATGTGATTTAAACAAGAAATCGAAAGAAAATAACCCAGAAAAGATACTACTGAACTACTGATACCATGTAGAAACTAAGAACTCCATTGAAGATGTTGGAGAATAGACGAAAAAAGGTGAATAGAAGATGAAGATCAGAGTAGACTAGCAGAATACTGAATGTGTAGTAGAAGGTTGATGTAATAATATTGAGAGAATTATGAAGAATAGTATTTTGATTATGAATTTGTTACAGAATTATGTTTTACAATGAACCAGGTTGTTGATATTTATAACAACCTTTTCCTTCTTCCAACTAACCTTAGGAGTTAGTTAATCAATGACTCTAGTTAGTTAGTAACAAACTTTTAACTGTAGCTAACTAACTCTATTAACCAATATAGTCCATTTACTTTACTCAAGGAATCTTCAAAATCCTCTTTTCTACAGTAATAAAGATGGTCTTTTTTCTCAAAAGTCTACTGAAATACAATTTAGGTAGTCTGCGGACTGTGGTAGTGACTAGTGAGTAACCTCTTTTGGCAAACCATGTTAGTATGTTATTAACTTGCTAACGAAACATTCTCTCAAAAAAACTTACTTGTCTATATCTGATTGTAGGTACTGTAGTAATGTAAGTAACTTGGGCTGCACTTAAAAAAATGTCTAATATTTTAAGCTCATTATGTATATAACTTGCTGATGTTTGTTTTCCTTGCTCTAAAATCTATGTTTTCATATATATTGACCCTCTTCTCCACTTTCACGCCTTTGTTTCTTTCTCCGGCTGCGTTTAGAGATGGAGGCCACAAATGAGCTCGAATTTAGTCCCCGCATCTCTTTCACCTTATGTTCAATCACTGTTCAATTTACCAGATTGTGTGGGAAGGAGAAGGATAGTTCTTAATCCTATATTTCTATTTCCTGGCGAACTAGAACAAAAAAAAAGAATTCTTGAGTCTTCATAGAATAAATGGGAGGATTGGGTTTACTTTGGTGTCAATATTTTGGGTGTGGGATTTTCGAGTTGGTAGTCGGGTTTGAATCAGTAGAGGAGTGTGAGTTAGGTCGGTTTGAGATGGGATTGCACGGTGGGGACGGTTTGGGTCAGGAGCGGTGGGCTTGGTTGCATAAGTTTATTTCTGTTTTCTAGTCTTCCCTACTACTAAGAGAATAAAATTCTCAAGTAGTTTTCCCGCCTAACTTACACTACTCTTTGATGGGCCAATCTAATAAATCAAATTTGCTTTTGCGTCAAGTCTAATGTATGATTTGAATCAATTGAAAACCTATACGTGGAAACAAATGTATGCTTTGACTTTTCGAATAAATGCAATCCTATACATGGAAACAACCTCTCAAATTATGCAATCTTTACAATATTATCCCGAAAATATGCAATTACAATCAATTACCCCCTAATATATTATGCAATTTTACAACATTCAATTACACTCTCGAATTATGAAATCTTTATTTTAGTAATATGGAGTATATGGAGTATGGAGTATTTTTTAAATAATGTATAACAATTTTTATGTATTTTCTTATAGGAAATAGAAAGTGAAAATGTTAGTTTTAATAATTTGTAAATTGTCTTTTTAGACGCGTAGTATATTATATTTAGTATATTATTAATAGTAAACTTTCTTTTCTATCTACTTACTATTATTATATTTAGTATATTATAACATTAAATTAAAAGTAGTTTTAATTTATGCAAATAATTTTATTAAAATTCCTCTTTATAAATTTCATCTTTAAAATACCGTGCTATAGCACGGGAACTACACTAGTTTTCCAAATAATCTACTCTTACAAGTTACAAGACTCTTTGCTTATTCAGCTCTTAAAGGTGTTCTATCTTAGTTTCTCAAAGTTGGGGTTTCTTTTGTGAAAAGTTTTCATGGCTGCCATTTCTTTTTACATGCAAAATTTCTAGAATACTTTGCTATTGTACGTTGAAATCCTGGAGGATGATTGGGCACTTTCTAGTTCTTTCGTACCAATGGAAGGACCCCCTTTGATTAAGGTTATACGGAGTAATTCTTAAGGAACGGGGTAACGATTTCTTTAAGCAAAATCTATTTGAATCTAGTGGCGGGTGCTATGATATGGCATGTTGGCTTTTATGTGCTTTGGAATCTATGGATGACTATCACTTTGAATCTGTCTTGGAATTAGCGATCTCTTTAAATTTGAATTTCTTTTATTGAAACTTGAATCTTTAATCTAACGATTAGTCAGAGTCATTGCGTTCAATTACCACTTTTTCGTGTTTTTAAAATGGTATTGAAACTTTGAATTTCAATGAACATATTTATTAACATTGTTGGGAATAGAAATTGCTCCTCAATGGGCGAATCAGCGTATATAAGACCCAGGCCAATTCATTTCACAAGGTTCATTGTACGTACTATTATTTCCCGCCTTCTATAACGGCATTATTGGAAACTCTAATTGACAAACAATGAGCTACAATTACGTAGAAAAATATCGAAATTCCAGCGCTAAGATTCACTCTTTAGAGAATGAATTGGGGAAATTGAAAGTGGAGCATCTGGCTTGTGATGTTGAGCGTCGTCGATTGGAGATAGAATTGAAGGTTAAAACTGACGAATTAGAATATTTAACTAAGAAATTAGAGTTAAGCAAAGACGCTGAAGCGATGGCGATTAAGATGTATGATCAATCCTTGGAGAATAACAAGGAGGTTGAGGCGAAGGTTGCAAAATTGATGGGGGAGCAGTTGGATTGGGTTGTTGAGCGTCGTAAACTGGAAAGAAAATTGGAGGTGAAAGATGAGGAACTGGAAGAGTTAACTTGGAAATTAGAGTGTAGCAAGTTGATGGAGGCAAAGACGATTAAGAGGTATGAGCAGGCGTTGGAGTATAATCGGGAGGTGGACGGGAAAGTGGAGGAATTGAAGAAGGGATTTGACAAGGAAAGGGAAGAATTACTGGGGAAGCTAACTGATTTGAAGGGTGAGTTGATGGAGAAGGAGGTGGAATTGGGGGATTTAAAGGAAGAATTGAGAGGGAATGATCCAATGGAGATATGTGGGAGTTCAGAATCAGGTATTTGAAATCTAGAACGCCTATTGCTTTTTTATTTTTATGGTTTGTTAATTGTCTATTGTCCCCGTCTGAAACTTAACACGGATAAAAGTCTTAAATAAGTATTTGTGAATATAATTATGTGCAATTTTCATTTACTAATAACAATTTTATTTGGTAACCAAGGAGCAATGAGGGTAGTGTTGAGGTTGATGAGTTTCGTGTTTAGTTGCTGCAGTTTTGGTGACGGAAAAGGTCTTAGTCTTCATGTTGTTGCTGCATATAATAGGTGCCATATTTGAGACTTACGTTTACCGGATATATCCGTAGGGTTAACATTTGGTCTTGTTTGCATTTAGCTGTCTGTTGAGAGAAACTTGTCATAGATAAAACGGAATTCCTATGCGTTCGAAACTGTAACAAACTTTAGCTTGGGATGTGGTGAAACTATTATTTTGGTTATAAGAAATGAAGTTGCTGACATTTTTTTTGTATTTCTTCTCTCTTCTTAAGATTCAGCTTCTGAAAGACATGTCAATTATGTGAAATGCTCATCAAAGACGAGAAAATATGTCGAGTTGGCTAAGCCAACTGTGCTTACTGGGCGAAAGCTTGTAGGAGTGAATGGGGCAGCTTGCTTGCAAATGAGAGAATCTCCTGCGTATATCCAAAATTCTGACAGCGATGATGTTCCTAATGATGCGACCAACCATAGTGATGACAGTTCTACTGATGCGAGCGAGCACGAACAAGATGCAGAACAAAGAAACATACAAATCTTTCTAAGAACCATGTCCGGCAAGATAATAGCCATCAGATTAAAACCCTCTTTGACAATCCACGGCCTCAAATCCAAGATCGAAGTCAAAGAGGGCATCTCATCAGAAAAACAGTGTCTAATCTACGCGGGAAAGCAGCTCAGAGACGGCTGCACCCTCGCAGACTATAACATCAAGAAGGAGTGCACCATCAACCTTGTAGTCTTCTACGCGGTTAAAAAAAGCTAACAAGCAGAAACGTGTTTCATAGAAGTCCTAGTTACATTTGGTAGGATTTTCATTATGGGATACGGGACTTTGTAGTTCGGATTATAAGATTTATGGTGTCTCAAAGTACGACAATAAGAAGTCAGCGGCTTTTTTAAAGTGGCGCGATCCGGGAGTGCTTGGGTAGTTGGTTAGTTGTTTATAATTAATTGTCATCACTCATCAGTGGGAAAGAGGGATTAATAGTAGTTTAAGGTCCACTTAACGCAACAATTACACAAATACTTACAGAATAAAAGTGTAGGGGTACACCGATGGCTAATGATAAAAATTAGGGGAATCACTTATATTTGGAAAAGTAAAGGGGTACCACTTAGAAATCAGCCTTTGACTTATTGAGACACCGGAAAGACTCAACCAAAATAATCTGACTTGTACCCAACATTCAAACTAATAAACTGTTGGGTTCCTTATGTTGATGATAACATGCCCATTTGATTTGTGTCATCTTAGTTTACCTTTTCAGGATATATGATCATATCAAGCATGGATTAAGAAGTGTTGAAGTTGTTATTAATCCCATTGTATTAAGTCATGTGTCATCTAATGTACAAGTGAGAAAGTAGAGTATATTAGAGTAATAGAAACAGTCCAGACGACTGTTGCTTTTACAAGTAAACAGCTGCTTGGATTGTTGCCACAACTCGAGAAACTTGAAGTCCTTTTTTATCTTTCAAAAGCATTTCACGTGACTCATATTTTTCAAAGATAAAAATCAGATTTTTATTAAGGAGGTGGTCTTCAATAAAGAGTGGTTTGAATTATTATTTTCAAAATGTTTTTTCTTTATGCAAATTCAACCCTTTGGCTCTTTAAGAAAACAAAGAAGGCTTTTTGCCATTTTAGTGTTAACTTGTCATCATGTGACTTGTCTTTTCTCTCTTTGTTTTCTGAATTTGCATGAGCATTTAAGGATATCTTTCAAACCATCTTTCCCCATTCTTACCTTTGCAAAAGAGCCCTCTTTGGTGCAAGTTTTGGGTGGTTGCTATTGCCCTTCACATGTGAGGTCTTTGACCCTTCAAAACCCTAGCAACCTCCTCACCCATTTCCTCTATAAAAGGCGAGCCCCTCCTTCATAAATCTTCAAGACTTTTCTGAAATAATTCTTCCATCTTTGCAAATTATTTTTAAAGCTAAAAAATCGTGTTTTATTTGCAAAAATCTTTAAAAGTCTTCAAGTGTCTTCAAGTTGTTACTGATCGTAGCTCTTTGTTGCTTTTCTATACTAAACTCTCTTGCTTATGAATTGTTGATCTTGTAAAAGTTGTCCATCTCTATTCTCTGTTAAGAATGTGTTAGTGGAAACTTGATCCTATAACATTCTAAGTGTGTTAGTAGAGTTTAGGACGGAGTAGTCTTTAACTCTTGACAACCGGAGTAGGTTGTGAGTTGGCAACCGGAGTAGGTTGCGAGTTAGCTTGTCATAAGAACGGAGTAGTTCTTGTACTAGCTTTACAACCGGAGTAGGTTGGTGTCTTTTATTGTAAGGGTCTTTTAGTCGTCGGAGTAGATCACTAAAAGAAAAGCAATAAAAAGGTAGATTGGACGTAGGCACTTGAGTATTTGCCGAACCAATTCAAAAATCTCGTGTTCATTGTTCTTTACTTTATTTCATTTGCAATTTACTTTGTTTGTTTGTTTTTGCTTTGCTTAACCTTAGAAGTGATTCATCATCTTGTCGCATTTGATCTCGCATAATATTCCACAAACTGAGACAAATAGATACAGTCAGAACGATTGTTGCTTTCATACTTCAGCAAACATTCATCGTGATACTTGCTTAGTTTTTCAATATTATCCAAAGTATCTCCTAATCTCTTTTGTCCTCATAACTCACTTTAATTCAATAAAGTTGGAGTTATAAATTTTTTAAATAGTACCTAATTCACCCCCTCCCCCTCTTAGGTACTTGAATCCATAAACTCAACAATTGGTATCAAAGCCTCGTGCTCTTGATCGAGGCTAACCGCCTTAGAGTTTGATTCGTGGGTAATGGATTCCGAGAAACACTCCAAGATCCCGGTCTTTACCGGTTCGAATTTTGGATGGTGGAAACTCAAAATGGAACATTACATCAAAAGTATCGATTATCAATGTTGGAACATCATCCAAAATGGACCTCTTGCCATTGAGGAAACCGATATTCTTAACGGTTTCACCAAGACAAAAGAGGAAAGAAATTACAATGAGAACGACTTCAAGCTTGCCGAAAATAATTCCAAAGCAATGTCGATTCTTCAACGTTGTGTTGGTGAGGGGGAAGTCAGTCGAATCTCCGGGTGTCCTACGGAAAAATCTATTTGGGATTCCCTTGTACTTGCATATGAAGGGACGTCCCAAGTAAGAAAACACCGTATTGACCTTCTCATGCAACAATATGAGATGTTTAGAATGTCAAAGGACTAGTCTTTAAATAGGTTCTCTTCAAGTTTTTCTTGTATTATTAATGAGCTTAAAAGTCTAGGAAGGAATTTCGAGTCCGAGGACATCATTCGAAAAATCCTTCGTAGTCTAACCCCTAAATGGCAACCTAAAGTCACCGCCATAGAGGAAGCTAAAGACTTGTCAACCCTATCTCTTCATGAACTAATGGGATCACTAATGGCTCACGAGTTTAACCTCGATAAGCATTCTAGTGAGTCATCAAAGGGAAAGAGTCTCGCCCTCACATCTTCTCCAAGTGATGAAGAAGATGAGGAGGAAGACGAGTTTGCTATGTTCACAAGTGTTGAGTTTATGGATTCAAGTACCTAAGAGGGGGAGGGGGTGAATTAGGTACTCTTTTTAAAAATTTTAACTTCAACTTTATTGGATTAAAGTAAGTTAAGTGAACAAAAGAGATTAAAGGATACTTTGAATAATATTGAAAGATTGAACAAGTATCACGATGAATGTTTGCTGAAGTATGAAAGCAACAATCGTTCTGACTGTATCTATTTGTCTCAGTTTGTGGAGTATTACTCACGGACCAAATACGAGTATGATGAACTGTTACTTCTAAGTTTAAGCGAAACAAAACAAACAAACAAAGTAAAAAAAGCAGCGGAAATAAAATAAGCACTTGAACACGAGATTTTTGAATTGGTTCGGCAAGAAACTCAAGTGCCTACGTCCAATCTACCTTTTTATTACTTTCCTTTAGTGATCTACTCCGAAAACTAAAAGACCCTTGTAATAAAAGACGCCAACCTACTCCGGTTGCAAAGCTAGTACAAGAACTACTCCGTTCTATGACAAGCTAACTCGCAATCTACTCCGATTGCCAAGAGTTAAAGGACTACTCCGTCCTAGAACTCAACAACTCACAACCTACTCCGGTTGTCAAGAGTTAAAGACTACTCCGTCCTAAACTCTACTAACACACTTATAATGTTATAGGATCAAGTTTCCACTAACACATTCTTAACAAAGAATAGAGGTGGACAACTTTTACAAGATCAACAATTCTTAAGCAAGAGAGTTTAGTATTATAAAGCAACAGTGGCCACGACTGTAGAAACTGAAGATACTTGAAGACTTTTAAAAAGATTTTGCAAACAAACACGGTTTTTAAGCTTTAAAAATACTTTGCAAATATGGAAGAATTAAATCAGAAAAGTCTTAAGGATTTAATGAAGAGGGACACGGTATTTATAGAGGAGGTGAGTGAAGGGGTTGCTAGGGTTTTGAAGGGTCAAAGACTTCACATGTGAAGGGCAATAGCAACCACCTAAAAACTTGCACCAAAAGGGAGTCTTTTGCAAAGGTAAGAATAGAGAAAGAAGGTTTGAAAGATAACCTTAAAAGCTCATGCATTTTTCAGAAAACAAAGGATGTGAGACAAGTCACATGATGACAAGCTAGCACAAATATGGCAAAAAGCAACTTTTGTTTTCTTAAAAACCAAAGGATTGAATTTGCATAAAGAGGAAACATTTTGAATAATTCAAACCACTTTTTATTGGATACTACCTCCTTAATAAAAATCTGAATTTTTATCTTTGAAAATAAAAGTCACGTGAAAGCTTTGAAAGATAAAAGGGACTTCAAGTTTCTCGAGTTGTGGCACAGTCCACTCAGCTGTTTGCTTGTTGAAGCAACAGTCGTCTGGACTGTTTCTATTACTCTAATATACTCTACTTTCTTGCTTGTACATTAAATGACACTTGACTAAATACAATGGGATTAATAACAACTTCAACACTTCTTAATCCAAGCTTGATTACATCATTAATCCTGAAAAGGTAAACTAAGATAGCACAAATCAAATGGGCATGTTATCATCAACATAAGGAACCCAACAAATTCCCCTTTTGATGATGACAAGCCCCAAACGAATGTATAAGCAATGTAAACACCTTAATTCAAGATTTTAGCAAGCAAGATCAAATGATAGAGAAGGGACAATATTACCTTACCTTACCTTGACAATTTTACATTGCCCCAAAACAAGAATCAAGCTAAGAAGGTTAGACAAGCCATTAGTTTAATCAATAAGCAAGGAGATTTAAAGCATGAGTTTACCTTTTCCCCCTCTTGACATCATCAAAAGGATAGGGATGTCACAAGCATTAGAGTGCAGATATTTCATAAGAAAACACAAAAAAGACACATGGAAGTGTGACAAGGTAACAAGGTCAACATCAACAAGGATTAAGCATATGTTAATCAAAGTTCAACAAAGCTAAATAGAGTTTAACATACACCACCAAATGTTCAAAATAACAAGCAAAGAAAATAAGTCTTAGAAAGGCACAACCAAGGTGGAACAAAATGAAGGGGTGCGGATAAAGGTTAATAGGCCGAGAGGAGATGGAAAGGCTAAGGAGAGGAGGCTTGTTCACCATCCGAGCCACTACCCAACGGATCATCATCCACATTAGCATCTTCACCAATCTCTTTTGTTGACACAAGTGTGGAAATGATATCCACCTCTCCACGGATGAGGTCCAAAGTAGAAGTAAGAGCCGAGATTGCCACGTCCTTTTGACGAGCATCTTCCCTAATCCACGCACCCAACTCAGCCACGGCATTGAGTACATCCCGCATACTACCCGTATTCTCTTGACTAGATGACCCAACTTCCGGGTCCTTCTTAATTTTCACAGAAATTAACTCATCATTCTCAACCTTGATAAGCATCTTCCCCATTTGCCCATCACTCATAACATCACACATATCCAATGAACCCAAGCTAGTATTCACTAAAACCCCGTGTGCCTTGAGCACAACCGATAACCACATTCCATAGGGTAAATGAATCAAGCTAGAAGAAGGTCGACGAAGCTTGGTCGAGATAAGATGAAAACGTTTAAACATAAGCCCAACTAGGTTCACCTTCTTATGGGTAGCAATGTGATAAATTAAATATTGTAAGGCAATGGTGAGTTTTCCTCTATCACCCGAAGGATAAATTGAGCGACACAACATGTTAAAAATGATTCGAAGAGGAGGTGGGATTTGGGTGTTGCTTACGGGTCCAGGGGAAACAGTTTTGGGACAAACGGTTTGAGCAATACTAAGAGGAGAGGCATATGGTAAGGCTACCCAAGTTTCGGAGGGGAGTTTGTCATAGCCTCCGACTGGAATATTAAGAGCAGTAGCGAAATCAGATTGAGTCAGTTTTAGAGGCTTACCGTTCACCTTAGCTGTAACAAATTCACCAGATTTATCAACCCTAACAGTTGCAAAGAACTGTATTACTTCGCTCACAAATACCGGCTCACGCATTTCCAACAGCTTCTCCCAACCTTGAGCTAAAACCATATCACGGACAGAGTGAAAAGCAGGCGGCTCGAACCATGTTTGATTATACACCCGAGGAGAGTGAATTGCTTTGATGTTCATCAACCTCTCACAATTTTTGTAAATGGAAGTAGGGAGGTCGATACTCTCAAGGTGAGCCCAAACAATGGCTAGATCCCACTTCGAGGTTAGGGATACCGGATCGGAGGGAGCAAGATATACAAGCTTTTTCTTCAATGGTTTCGATTTTTTGTGAGGAGGTTCACTGGGATTTTCAATTGGGGTATCAATAATCGGGTTATCAACATTGCTTTGCTCGAGAGTTTCTGAGATTGAGGGTAATTGAGAGGAGGAGGCTTTTTCTTTTCTTTTGTTGTTCTTTTTTAGGAGTCGAGTCGGACTCACGGATTTGACGGATTTTCATTCAAATCAAATTCGGTTTCATCTTCAACATCTTCAACCAAAACAGTAACCGGTTCAGAGGAGGAGCTCGGAACAGTGGAGCTTTTCTTCCGACCACCACGAGTGCGTCGTCCTACCATTGTGGGGATGGGTATGTCGTCGGATGATGGAGGGTCAGTGGGTTTTGGTGATGGTTGAGGGCTAGGTGGATCTGGGTTTTTTGATGTCGTGTTTGAGGTTTGTGGAGGAAAGGCGTAAGATGTTTTGACAGGAGGCATGGTTGGAGTTGGTGATGTGGGCGGATTTGATGTGACAGGGGAGGTAATTTTTGTGGGTTTAATGGGTATGGTTGTGTTAAAGGAGGTTTTTACCATTGTGGGTTAAGGGTAGGTTAGCTTTGATGGTGTTAATGGATTTGGGAGATGGAAGGGTAATTGGGTTTAGGCGGTTTGGACGGGTAGTGATAGGTAGTGGGTTGAGGAATTTAATGGCCCATTTAATGAGGTAAGTGAGGTGGTTGGCCCGACTAGACAAAATTTAATCACTCGAAATAAAAAACGCAAGGTAGCATATAATAAACGTAAATTTAGATATGAGGTTGAGTGATTACCGACTCACAAATACGGTGTCAATTTTTGGTCCAAACATGATGTCAATGCACTTAGAACACTTAATAACATATATCCAAATTTAATTTAATCAATTAAGGAATTTTGTAATACTCACACTAAAAATCACAAGCTATTAATTAACCCAATTTCTAGTCTAAATTTCTCAAAATGTTCTCTTGCAAGTGGCTTAGTAAAAATATCGGCAATTTGATTTTCGGTCTTGCAAAAGATAAGTTTAATATGTCCTTTTTCCACATGATCACGAATAAAATGGTGACGAATATCAATATGTTTGGTTTTAGAGTGTTGAATAGGATTTTTGGAAATATTAATTGCACTCGTATTATCACACATTAAAGGAATGGAGTCAAAAATAATACCAAAATCCAAGAGTTGTTGCTTTACCCAAAGGAGTTGAGAACAACAATGTGCCGCACTAACGTACTCACTTTCGGCCGTAGAAAGAGCTACCGTGTTTTGTTTCTTTGAGGCCCAAGAGGTCAAGCAAGGACCCAAGAACGTTGCAATTCCGGAGGTACTCTTTCTATCTATCGTGCACCCCGCATAGTCCGCGTCCGAAAAGCCTATAAGATCAAAAGGACAATGTAAAGGGTACCATAGGTAGAGATTTTGTGTTCCAATCAAATACCGAAGAATTCGTTTAACGGCTTTGAAATGTGATTCTTTCGGATTTGCTTGGAACCTAGCACATAAACACACGCTAAAGAGAATGTCGGGACGACTTGCGGTCAAGTAAAGAAGTGAGCCTATCATACCTCTATACACCTTATCACTAACATTCTTACCGAGTTCATCCTTGTCCAATTTGGACCCGGCTACCATAGGTGTATCATGAGGCTTACCATTAGTCATCCCAAATTTCTTAAGCATTTCTTTGATATACTTTTGTTGATGGATCATGATTCCATCCTTTGATTGCTTAATTTGGAGCCCAAGGAAGAATCCTAGCTCACCCATCATGCTCATTTCAAACTCCGATTTCATTAGTTCGAAAAATATAAGTAAAGGAGTTCATTTGTTGCACCAAATATAATGTCATCAACATATACTTGTACAACCAACAGTTCACTGGATTGTTGCTTCAAGAACAATGTTTTGTCAACGGAGCCTCTTTTAAAACCATTTTCAATAAGAAATTTAGACAATCTATCATACCAACATCTTGGTGCTTGTTTTAAACCATAAAGAGCTTTGTCTAATTTGAAAACATGGTTAGGCAAATCATTGTTCTCAAAACCAGGTGGTTGCTCTACAAAGACATCTTCTTCCAAATATCCATTTAAGAAAGCGGTTTTAACATCCATTTGGAAGAGTTTAATGCCTTTGTGAGCCGCAAAAGCTATAAGCAATCGTATGGCCTCAAGTCTAGCTACCGGTGCATAGGTTTCATCGTAATCAATACCCTCTTGTTGGTTATAACCTTGCACCACTAGTCTAGCCTTGTTCCTTACAATTTCTCCCGAGTCATCAAGCTTGTTGCGAAAGACCCACCTAGTGCCAATGACGGTACGATTAGGCGGTCTAGGGACTAAGTGCCATACCTCATTTCTTTTGAATTGATTGAGCTCATCTTGCATGGCAAGCACCCAATCTGCATCGATCAAGGCGATTACATTTGAAGGCTCAATTTGAGATAGGAAGGCATTATGGGCACAATACTCATTGAGGTGAGCGAGATGGTTGACGGATGATCTTGTTCGAATTCCCGAGTTGAGATCGCTTGTGAGATTAGTGAGTGGATGAGAGCTTTGATGTTTCCACTTCTTTGGAACAATGGTTTCTTGTTCCCCCTCAAACATCGATCACAGTGACTGTTTCTATTGGCACGGAAGGTCCTTCATCCTCACTTTGTTTTGGTTGCTTGATTCGGAGGTGGATGCAACGATCGTTGGGTCTGTTGCTTCCAGAGAGGAATCAGAAGTATTACGTGTTCCCCCTGAGTTCTTGCTCTCCTTTGAAGGTGACAGTCTCGTATCTGTTGCAATTGGTCTTTGGGAGCTTTTTCATCCGTGAACACGAAGTCTTTTCGAACAAGACCAATCTCAAACTCATCATCCTCTTCCTCATCATCATCATCCATGTTTTGTACCTGTCCAAGCACACTAGATTCATCAAAAATGACATGGATGCTTTCTTCAATTAACAAGGTTCGTTTATTGTAAACTTTATAGGCCTTGCTATGATCGGAGTACCCAATAAATACTCCTTCATCACTACGTGGATCGAACTTACCCAAGTTGTTTTTACCATTGTTGTGAACAAAACATTTGCTTCCAAAACATCTAAAATATGAAATGTTGGGTTTTCTTCCACGCAATGATTCATAGGGAGTTTTATTTAAAATACTCCTTATCATGACACGATTATAAATGTAGCAAGCGGTATTTACCGCTTCGGCCCAAAAGTTCTTAGGCAACTTACTAGTTAATAACATTGTTCTAGCCATTCCTTCAAGGGTTCTATTCATCCTTTCAACCACACCATTTTGTTGTGGGGTTCTAGGAGCCGAGAAGTTATGGTCTACACCATTGTCATCACAATAAGCACCAAATGATGAGTTTTCGAATTCGGTTCCATGATCGGTTCTCATTGAAACAAGTTTTAAACCAAGTTTATTTTGAATCTTCTTTAACCAAATTAGAAACTCATCAAATGTCTCATCCTTAGAGCTTAGGAAGAGTGCCCAAACAAACCTAGAGTAATCATCAACAATGACACACACATAACGACTACCACCTCTACTTCTAGTTCTCATTGGTCCACACAAGTCGATATGTAAAAGTTGCAAAGGTTGAGATGTACTCATAATTCTTTTGGATTTGAAGGAACTTTTAACATGTTTACCTCAAGCACATTCATCACATACTTTATCAATGTCAAATTTTATATTAGGAATGCCTTCAACTAAATCAAGTCTTTTAAGGGTATTAAGAGTTTTTGTACTAACATGACCAAACCTTTTATGCCATAACCAAGGATCATTGTTCATTACACTCATGCAAGACATGGTGTGACCGGATAGAGAGTTCAAATTAGTTAAGTAAACATCTTTGACACGTCTTCCTTCGAGTATTAGTTCATTAGTAGTGGCATCAAAAATTCGACACATATTAGCATGAAATTCAACAACATTACCCTTATCACAAAGTTGAGAAATACTAAGGAGATTATGTTTCAAACCTTTGACAAGCCGCACATTGTCGACACAAAGTAAGGATGACTTACCAACTTTTCCAATACCAATTACTTCACCTTTCTTGTTGTCACCAAACCTTACCGTGCCACCATCATACGCTTTAAGTGAGAGGAATTGGCTTCTATCACCCGTCATGTGACGAGAGCATCCACTATCCAAGTACCAATTGCGGCCGCCTCTCACCAAGCCCTACACAAGATTAGTTTTTGAGTTTAGGAACCCAAATGAATTTGGGTCCCTTTTTGTGATCAACATAACTTGTGGTGTCTTTCTTAATGTTCATTTCTTTTAATGTTTTGGTGTTCTTATCAATGTCATCAAATCGTTTTGTGCAACCATTGAAAACATGACCATTGTCACCACAATAATTGCAAATGATGTATTCGGGAAGACCTACATACTTCCTTCCTCTAAAATCGTTTTTAGGCTTCTGGATGCAACAGTCAGTCTGACTGTTCCATTTGAACCCCAAACCAGCAGATTTCTCACATTTCTCGGTTTGATTCGTGAGGAAGTTTAACACGGTTTGACTTCCTTCCCATTTTTCAGTGATGTTCTTAGCATTAACAAGTTCATTGGTCAAGTCATTGACACGTGAGAGAAGATGCAAGTTCTTTTCTTTTTCTCTTTTAAGTTCATCATTGTTAGCACTTTTTATGGACAATCTCTTCTCAACAATGAAGTCATGGGTGTGATTGTTGAGTTTAGACACGAGATAAATGATTCTTTCTTTGGACTCTTCATATTTAGATGTCATCTCGTCAAGTCTCTTGCTTAGATCAACAACTTCATCGGATCTATGGTGAGGAGAAGACCTAGAAGTGCTACATTCGGGCATACCTTTTTGAAAGAAAGTAAGCCTATCATGGAGATCTTCTATTTCATTCTTGAGACAAACAACCTCACTTTTGAGACACTCATTTTCATTTTCCAACCATTCACTTTTTCTTTTAAACTTGTCTAAGTCGTGGTCAGAAGCAACAGTCTTAGAGACTGTTTCTCTTAAGTCTACAACTTCAACTACAAGGTCATAGATCTCATTTTCAAGAGCATCTTTGTCCTTCAAAATGTCATCACGTTCCTTGGTTAGTTGGGAAACTTGCATCACCAAAGTTGTGTTGACATTCTCAAGGTCAGAGACGTCCGTGGGGGTCAACCTAAGACGCTCTAGTTCTTTAGTCAAATGCTTGTTTAACTTGTTGACTCTTTTGACTTCATTATATGCCTCGAAGTGACGAAGACGCACTTGTGATCTGTTGCTTTTAGTTCATTTTTGATTAAAATTCTCTTGAGCAATTTCCTCAATCTCATTTTGCATTATATCAAGCTTATTAGTTTGAGACCGACACTTATCAAGAAGTTGATCAAGAAGCTTACATACTTTCTCTTTGGAGTAAGTTCTAGCCTTGGCCTTTAGATGATTTACCTCGTTGTCGGAATCGGAGTCGGAATCGTCGGGGTTAGCCATGAGGCATCTTAAGTGTTCAAGTTTTGAGGTTTTTGAGACCTTTTCTTTACCATGATTTGCAAGACACATTTTAGCCTCAAGTTCCTCCTCGATGAGTTCCTCATCTTCCTCGGAGTCGGACATTCCCCATATAGCACTCATGACTCTATGTTTATAGTCTTTTTTAACCTTTTCTCTTCTTTCCTTAGATTTGATTTCCTTCCACTTGGGACATTCTTTAATTTGATGAGTTTTGTCACCACATTTAAAGCATCCCACGGTGGAAGTAGGTAAATCTCTTAGGAAAGCGTTTTTTCGAGTAATTATTAGTGAACTTTTTGTTACCTTGTCCATTGACCAACCCGGCTAAGTTTCTTGTGAACATAGCAAACTCGTCTTCCTCCTCATCTTCTTCATCACTTGGAGAAGATATGAGGGCGAGACTCTTTCCCTTTGATGACTCACTAGAATGCTTATCGAGATTAAACTCATGAGCCATTAGTGATCCCATTAGTTCATGAAGAGAAAGGGTTGACAAATCTTTAGCTTCCTCTATGGCGGTGACTTTAGGTTGCCATTTAGGGGTTAGACTACGAAGGATTTTTCGAATGATGTCCTCGGACTCGAAATTCCTTCCTAGACTTTGAAGCTCATTAATTATACAAGAAAAACGAGAAGAAAAATTATTTAAAGACTCGTCCTTTGACATTCTAAACATTTCATATTGTTGCATGAGAAGGTCAATACGGTGTTTTCTTACTTGGGACGTCCCTTCATATGCAAGTACAAGGGAATCCCAAATGGATTTTGCCGTAGGACACCCGGAGATTCGACTAACTTCCCCCTCACCAACACAACGTTGAAGAATGGACATTGCTTTGGAATTCTTTTCGGCAAGCTTGAAGTCGTTCTCATTGTAATTTCTTTCCTCTTTTGTTTTAGTGAAACCGTTAAGAATATCGGTTTCCTCAATGACAAGAGGTCCATTTTGGATGATGTTCCAACATTGATAATCGATACTTTTGATGTAATGTTCCATTTTGAGTTTCCACTATCCAAAATTCGAACCGGTAAAGACCGGGATCTTGGAGTGTTTCTCGGAATCCATTACCTACGAATCAAACTCTAAGGCGGTTAGCCTCGATCAAGAGCACGAGGCTCTGATACCAATTGTTGAGTTTATGGATTCAAGTACCTAAGAGGGGGAGGGGGTGAATTAGGTACTCTTTTTAAAAATTTTAACTTCAACTTTATTGGATTAAAGTAAGTTAAGTGAACAAAAGAGATTAAAGGATACTTTGAATAATATTGAAAGATTGAACAAGTATCACGATGAATGTTTGCTGAAGTATGAAAGCAACAATCGTTCTGACTGTATCTATTTGTCTCAATTTGTGGAGTATTACTGCAGACCAAATACGACAGTATGATGAACTGTTACTTCTAAGTTTAAGCGAAACAAAACAAACAAACAAAGTAAAAAAAGCAGCGGAAATAAAATAAGCACTTGAACACGAGATTTTTGAATTGGTTCGGCAAGAAACTCAAGTGCCTACGTCCAATCTACCTTTTTATTACTTTCCTTTAGTGATCTACTCCGAAAACTAAAAGACCCTTGTAATAAAAGACGCCAACCTACTCCGGTTGCAAAGCTAGTACAAGAACTACTCCGTTCTATGACAAGCTAACTCGCAATCTACTCCGATTGCCAAGAGTTAAAGGACTACTCCGTCCTAGAACTCAACAACTCACAACCTACTCCGGTTGTCAAGAGTTAAAGACTACTCCGTCCTAAACTCTACTAACACACTTAGAATGTTATAGGATCAAGTTTCCACTAACACATTCTTAACAAAGAATAGAGGTGGACAACTTTTACAAGATCAACAATTCTTAAGCAAGAGAGTTTAGTATTATAAAGCAACAGTGGCCACGACTGTAGAAACTGAAGATACTTGAAGACTTTTAAAAAGATTTTGCAAACAAACACGGTTTTTAAGCTTTAAAAATACTTTGTAAATATGGAAGAATTAAATCAGAAAAGTCTTAAGGATTTAATGAAGAGGGACACGGTATTTATAGAGGAGGTGAGTGAAGGGGTTGCTAGGGTTTTGAAGGGTCAAAGACTTCACATGTGAAGGGCAATAGCAACCACCTAAAAACTTGCACCAAAAGGGAGTCTTTTGCAAAGGTAAGAATAGAGAAAGAAGGTTTGAAAGATAACCTTAAAAGCTCATGCATTTTTCAGAAAACAAAGGATGTGAGACAAGTCACATGATGACAAGCTAGCACAAATATGGCAAAAAGCAACTTTTGTTTTCTTAAAAACCAAAGGATTGAATTTGCATAAAGAGGAAACATTTTGAATAATTCAAACCACTTTTTATTGGATACTACCTCCTTAATAAAAATCTGAATTTTTATCTTTGAAAATAAAAGTCACGTGAAAGCTTTGAAAGATAAAAGGGACTTCAAGTTTCTCGAGTTGTGGCACAGTCCACTCAGCTGTTTGCTTGTTGAAGCAACAGTCGTCTGGACTGTTTTTATTACTCTAATATACTCTACTTTCTTGCTTGTACATTAAATGACACTTGACTAAATACAATGGGATTAATAACAACTTCAACACTTCTTAATCCAAGCTTGATTACATCATTAATCCTGAAAAGGTAAACTAAGATAGCACAAATCAAATGGGCATGTTATCATCAACATAAGGAACCCAACAACAAGGAACTTAGCCGGGTTGGTCAATGGACAAGGTAACAAAAGGTTCACTAATAATTACTCGAAAAAACGCTTTCCTAAGAAACGACCTACCTCCACCGTGGGATGCTTTAAATGTGGTGATAAAACTCATCAAATTAAAGAATGTCCCAAGTGGGAAGAAATCAAATCTAAGGAAAGAAGAGAAAAGGTTAAAAAGGACTATAAACATAGAGTCATGAGTGCTATATGGGGAATGTCCGACTCCGAGGAAGATGAGGAACTCATCGAGGAGGAACTTGAGGCTAAAATGTGTCTTGCAAATCATGGTAAAGAAAAAGTCTCAAAAACCTCAAAACTTGAACACTTAAGATGCCTCATGGCTAACCCCTACGATTCCGACTCCGATTCCGACAACGAGGTAAATCATCTAAAGGCCAAGGCTAGAACTTACTCCAAAGAGAAAGTATGTAAGCTTCTTGACCAACTTTTTGATAAGTGTCGGTCTCAAAATGATAAGCTTAATGTAATGCAAAATAAGATTGAGGAAATTGCTCAAGAGAACTTTAATCTGAAAAATGAACTAAAAGCAACAGACTGCGTCACTGTCACTTCTGAGGCATATAATGAAGTCAAAAGAGTCAACAAGTTAAACAAACATTTGACTAAAGAACTAGAGCGTCTTAGGTTGACCCCCACGGACGTCTCTGACCTTGAAAATGTCAACACTACTTTGGTGATGCAAGTTTCCCAACTAACCAAGGAACGTGATGACATTTTGAAGGACAAAGATGCTCTTGAAAATGAGATCTATGACCTTGTAGTTGAAGTTGTAGACTTGAGAGAAACAGTGTCTAAGACTGTTGCTTCTGACCACGATTTAGACAAGTTTAAAAGAAAGAGTGAATGGTTGGAAAATGAAAATGAGTGTCTTAAGAGTGAGGTTGTTTGTCTCAAGAATGAAATAGAAGATCTCCATGATAGGCTTACTTTCTTTCAAAAAGGTATGCCCGAATGTAGCACTTCTAGGTCTTCTCCTCACCATAGATCCGATGAAGTCGTTGATCTAAGCAAAAGACTTGACGAGATGACATCTAAATATGAAGAGTCCAAAGAAAGAATCATATATCTCGTGTCTAAACTCAACAATCACACCCATGACTTCATTGTTGAGAAAAGATTGTCCATAGAAATTGTTAACAATGATGAACTTAAAAGAGAAAAGGAAAAGAATTTGCATCTTCTCTCACGTGTCAATGACTTGACCAATGAACTTGTTAATGCTAAGAACATCACTGAAAAATGGGAAGGAAGTCAAACCGTGTTAAACTTCCTCACGAATCAAACCGAGAAATGTGATAAATCTGCTGGTTTGGGGTTCAAATGGAACAGTCAGACTGACTGTTGCATCCAGAAGCCTAACAACGATTTTAGAGGAAGGAAGTATGTAGGTCTTCCCGAATACATCATTTGCAATTATTGTGGTGACAATGGTCATGTTTTTAATGGATGTACAAAACGATTTGATGACATTGACAAGAACACCAAAACATTAAAAGAAATGAACATTAAAAAGGACACCACAAGTTATGTTGATCACAAAAAGGGACCCAAATTCATTTGGGTTCCTAAACTCAAAAACTAATCTTGTGTAGGGCTTGGTGAGAGGCGGCCGCAATTGGTACTTGGATAGTGGATGCTCTCGTCACATGACGGGTGATAGAAGCCAATTCCTCTCACTTAAAGCATATGATGGTGGCACGGTAAGGTTTGGTGACAACAAGAAAGGTGAAGTAATTGGTATTGGAAAAGTTGGTAAGTCATCCTTACTTTGTGTCGACAATGTGCGGCTTGTCAAAGGTTTGAAACATAATCTCCTTAGTATTTCTCAACTTTGTGATAAGGGTAATGTTGTTGAATTTCGTGCCAATATGTGTCGAATTTTTGATGCCACTACTAATGAACTAATACTCGAAGGAAGACGTGTCAAAGATGTTTACTTAACTAATTTGAGCTCTCTATCCGGTCACACCATGTCTTGCATGAGTGTAATGAACAATGATCCTTGGTTATGGCATAAAAGGTTTGGTCATGTTAGTACAAAAACTCTTAATACCCTTAAAAGACTTGACTTAGTTGAAGGCATTCCTAATATAAAATTTGATTTTGATAAAGTATGTGATGAATGTGCTAGAGGTAAACATGTTAAAAGTTCCTTTAAATCCAAAAGAATTATGAGTACATCTCAACCTTTGCAACTTTTACATATCGACTTATGTGGTCCAATGAGAACTAGAAATAGAGGTGGTAGTCGTTATGTGTGTGTCATTGTTGATGATTACTCTAGGTTCGTTTGGGCACTCTTCCTAAGCTCTAAGGATGAGACATTTGATGAGTTTCTAATTTGGTTAAGAAAGATTCAAAATAAACTTGGTTTAAAACTTGTTTCAATGAGAACCGATCATGGAACCGAATTCGAAAACTCATCATTTGGTGCTTATTGTGATGACAATGGTGTAGACCATAACTTCTCGGCTCCTAGAACCCCACAACAAAATGGTGTGGTAGAAAGGATGAATAGAACCCTTGAAGGAATGGCTAGAACAATGTTATTATCTAGTAAGTTGCCTAAGAACTTTTGGGCCGAAGCGGTAAATACCGCTTGCTACATTCATAATCGTGTCATGATAAGGAGTATACTAAATAAAACTCCCTATGAATCATTACGTGGAAGAAAACCCAACATTTCATATTTTAGATGTTTTGGAAGCAAATGTTTTGTTCATAACAATGGTAAAAACAATTTGGGTAAGTTCGATCCACGTAGTGATGAAGGAGTATTTATTGGGTACTCCGATCATAGCAAGGCCTATAAGGTTTACAATAAACGAACCTTGTTAATTGAAGAAAGCATCCATGTCATTTTTGATGAATCTAGTGTGCTTGGACAGGTACAAAACATGGATGATGATGATGAGGATGAGGATGATGAGTTTGAGATTGGTCTCGTTCGAAAAGACTTCGTGTTCATGGATGAAGAAGCTCCAAAGATCGAATTACAACGAGACACAGAGACTGTCACCTTCAAAGGAGATCAGCAACTCGGGGGAACACGTAGCACCTCTCGATTCTTCTCGGAAGCAACAGACCCAACGATCGTTGCATCCACCTCCAAAATCAAGTAACCCAAAAACAGTGAGGATGAAGAACCTTCCAGGCCAATAGAAACAGATCACCGTGGATCGATGCTGTTGAGGGGGAACAAGAAACCATTGTTCCAAAGAAGTGGAAACATCAAAGCTCTCATCCACTCACTAATCTCACAAGTGATCTCAACTCGGGAATTCGAACAAGATCATCCGTCAACAATCTCGCTCATCTCAATGAGTATTGTGCCCATAATGCCTTCCTATCTCAAATTGAACCTTCAAATGTAAAGATCGCCTTGATCGATGCAGATTGGTTGCTTGCTATGCAAGAAGAGCTCAATCAATTCAAAAGAAACGAGGTATGGCACTTAGTCCCTAGACCGCCTAATCGTACCGTCATTGGTACTGGGTGGGTCTTTCGCAACAAGCTTGATGATTCGGGAGAAATTGTAAGGAACAAGGCTAGACTAGTGGTGCAAGGTTATAACTAACAAGAGGGTATTGATTACGATGAAACCTATGCACCGGTAGCTAGACTTGAGGCCATACGATTGCTTATAGCTTTTGCGGCTCACAAAGGCATTAAACTCTTCCAAATGGATGTCAAAACCGCTTTCTTAAATGGATATTTGGAAGAAGATGTCTTTGTAGAGCAACCACCGGGTTTTGAGAACAATGACTTGCCTAACCATGTTTTCAAATTAGACAAAGCTCTTTATGGTTTAAAACAAGCACCAAGATGTTGGTATGATAGATTGTCTAAATTTCTTATTGAAAATGGTTTTAAAAGAGGCTCCGTTGACAAAACATTGTTCTTGAAGCAACAGTCCAGTGAACTGTTGGTTGTACAAGTATATGTTGATGACATTATATTTGGTGCAACAAATGAACTCCTTTACTTATATTTTTCGGAACTAATGAAATCGGAGTTTGATATAAGCATGATGGGTGAGCTAGGATTCTTCCTTGGGCTCCAAATTAAGCAATCAAATGAAGGAATCATGATCCATCAACAAAAGTATATTAAGGAAATGCTTAAGAAATTTGGGATGACTAATGGTAAGCCTCATGATACACCCATGGTAGCCGGGTCCAAATTGGACAAAGATGAACTCGGTAAGAATGTTAGTGATAAGGTGTATAGAGGTATGATAGGCTCACTTCTTTACTTGACCGCAAGTCGTCCCGTCATTCTCTTTAGCGTTTGTTTATGTGCTAGGTTCCAAGCAAATCCGAAAGAATCACATTTCAAAGCCGTTAAACGAATTCTTCGGTATTTGATTGGAACACAAAATCTTTACCTATGGTACCCCTTACATTGTCCTTTTGATCTTATAGGCTTTTCGGACGCGGACTATGCGGGGTGCACGATAGATAGAAAGAGTACCTCCGGAATTGCAACGTTCTTGGGTCCTTGCTTGACTTCTTGGGCCTCAAAGAAACAAAACACGGTAGCTCTTTCTACGGCCGAAAGTGAGTACGTTAGTGCGGCACATTGTTGTTCTCAACTCCTTTGGGTAAAACAACAACTCTTGGATTTTGGTATTATTTTTGACTCCATTCCTTTAATGTGTGATAATACGAGTGCAATAAATATTTCCAAAAATCCTATTCAACACTCTAAAACCAAACATATTGATATTCGTCACCATTTTATTCGTGATCATGTGGAAAAAGGGCATATTAAACTTATCTTTTGCAAAACCGAAAATCAAATTGCCGATATTTTTACTAAGCCACTTGCAAGAGAACATTTTGAGAAATTTAGACTAGAAATTGGGTTAATTAATAGCTTGTGATTTTTAGTGTGAGTTTTACAAAATTCCTTAATTGATTAAATTAAATTTGGATATATGTTATTAAGTGTTCTAAGTGCATTGAAATCATGTTTAGACCAAAAATTGACACCGTATTTGTGAGTCGGTAATCACTCAACCTCATATCTAAATTTACGTTTATTATATGCTACCTTGCGTTTTTATTTCGAGTGATTAAATATGCTTAGTTGGGCCAACCACCTCACTTACCACATTTAATGGGCCATTAAACTCCCTCAACCCATCGCCTATGCCTACCCGTCCCAAACATCCTAATCCACTAAACTCCCTCATCTCACCTACCTATTAACCCACCATGGTCAAGACATCCTTCAATACCCACATACCCATCAAACCAACAAACTTGACCTCACCACCTGTCACATCACACCCACCGACATCAACAACTCCAACAATGACCCCAACCAAAATCTCCTACGCATTCCCACCTCAAACCTCAAACACTGCTCCTTCAACCAACCCAGACCCACCAAACCCACAACCATCACCAAACCCCACTGACCCTCCATCATCCGACGACATCCCTATCTCCACTATGGTAGGACGGCGCACGCGAGGTGGTCGAAAGAAAAGCTCTACTATTCCTAGCTCTTCCTCTGAACCAGTGATTGTTGAAGATGTTGAAGAAGAAACCGAGTTTGATTTAAATGAGAATCCGTCTAAGTCCGGCGAGTCTGACTCGACTCCGGCGAAAAAGAACCTCAAAAGAAAAGAAAAAGCCTCTTCATCCCAATTACCCCCAATTTCAGAAAATATCGAGCAGAGTAATGTCGATAACCCCATTGTTGATACCCCAATTGAAAATCCTAGTGAACCTCCCCAGAAAAAATCGAAACCTTTAAAGAAAAAGCTTGTATACCTTTCTCCCTCGGATCCGGTCTCCCTAACCTCAAAATGGGACTTAGCCATTGTTTGGGATCACCTTGAGAGCATTGACCTCCCTACTTCCATTTACAAAAATTGTGAGAGGTTGATGAACATCAAAGCAATTCACTCCCCTCGGGTTTACAACCAAACTTGGTTTGAGCCGCCTGCATTTCACTCAGTCCTTGATATGGTCTTAGCTCAAGGTTGGGAGAAGCTTTTGGAAATGCGTGAACCAGTGTTTGTGAGCGAGGTAATCCAGTTCTTTGCCACTGTTCGGGTTGATAAGTCGGGTGAAACTCTTACGGCTAAGGTGAACGGTAAGCCTCTTAAACTATCTCAATCTGATTTCGCTACCGCCCTTGATATTCCAGTCGGAGGTTTTGACAAACTCCCCTCCGAAACATGGGTCGCTTTACCTTATGCCTCACCACTTAATGTCGCCCAAGTTGTGTGTCCCAAAACTGTCTCTCCCGGTCCCGTAAGCAACACCCAAATACCTCCTCCTCTTCGCATCATTTTTAATATGCTTTGTCGCTCTATTTATCCCTCGGGTGATAGGGGAAAACTCACCATAGCCCAACAATACTTAATCTATCATATTGCTACCCATAAGAAGGTGAACCTAGTCGGGTTAATGTTTAAACGTTTTCACCTTATTTCGACTAAGCTTCGTCGACCTTCTTCTAGCATGATTCACTTACCCTATGGCATGTGGTTATCGGTTGTGCTCAAGGCACAAGGGGTGTTAGTGAATACTAGCTTGGGTTCGTTGGATATGTGTGATGTTATGAGTGATGGGCAAATGGGGAAGATGCTTATCAAGATTGAAAACGATGAATTAATTTCTGTGAAAATTAAGAAGGACCCGGAGGTTGGGTCATCAAGTCAAGTGAATACGGGTAGTATGCGGGAAGTGCTTAATGCCGTGGCTGAGTTGGGTGCGTGGATTAAGGAAGATGCTCGTCAAAAGGACTTGGCAATCTCGGCTCTTGCTTCTACTTTGGACCTCATCCGTGGTGAGGTGGATATCATTTCCACCCTTGTGTCAACAAAAGAAGTTGGTGATGATGCTCATGTGGATGATGACCCTTTGGGTAGTGGCTCGGATGGTGAACAAGCCTCCTCCCCTTAGCCTTTCCCTTCCCTCTCGGCCTATTAACCTTTTACCCGTACCCCTTCATTTTGTTCCACCTTGGTTGTGCCCCTCTAAAACAATATTTTCTTTGCTTGTTATTTTGACATTTGGTGGTGTATTTTAAACTTTGTTTAGCTATGTTGAACTTTGGTTAGCTTATGCTTAATCCTCGTTTATGTTGACTTTGTTACCTTGTCACAATTCCATGTGTCTTTTTGTGTTTTCTTGTGAAA
This sequence comes from Silene latifolia, assembly GCF_048544455.1. Classification (NCBI taxonomy): domain Eukaryota; kingdom Viridiplantae; phylum Streptophyta; class Magnoliopsida; order Caryophyllales; family Caryophyllaceae; genus Silene; species Silene latifolia. The sequence continues at coordinate 13,332,655 of NC_133526.1, read as the reverse complement.
AATCTGCACTCTAATGCTTTTGACATCCCTATCCGTTTGATGATGTCAAGAGGGGGAAAAGGTAAACTCATGCTTTGAATCCCTTTGCTTATTGATTAAACTAATGGCTTGTCTAACCTTCTTAGCTTGATTCTTGTTTTGGGGCAATGTAAAATTGTCATGGTAATTTGATTCTAACTTATGCCTTAGGTAAGGTAATATAGTCCCTTCTCTATCATTTGATCTTGCTTGCTTAAAATCTTGAATTAAGGTGTTTACATTGCTTATACATTCGTTTGGGGCTTGTCATCATCAAAGGGGGAATTTGTTGGGTTCCTTATGTTGATGATAACATGCCCATTTGATTTGTGTCATCTTAGTTTACCTTTTCAGGATATATGATCATATCAAGCATGGATTAAGAAGTGTTGAAGTTGTTATTAATCCCATTGTATTAAGTCATGTGTCATCTAATGTACAAGTGAGAAAGTAGAGTATATTAGAGTAATAGAAACAGTCCAGACGACTGTTGCTTTTACAAGTAAACAGCTGCTTGGATTGTTGCCACAACTCGAGAAACTTGAAGTCCCTTTTTATCTTTCAAAAGCATTTCACGTGACTCATATTTTTCAAAGATAAAAATCAGATTTTTATTAAGGAGGTGGTCTTCAATAAAGAGTGGTTTGAATTATTATTTTCAAAATGTTTTCTCTTTATGCAAATTCAACCCTTTGGCTCTTTAAGAAAACAAAGAATGCTTTTTGCCATTTTAGTGTTAACTTGTCATCATGTGACTTGTCTTTTCTCTCTTTGTTTTCTGAATTTGCATGAGCATTTAAGGATATCTTTCAAACCATCTTTCCCCATTCTTACCTTTGCAAAAGAGCCCTCTTTGGTGCAAGTTTTGGGTGGTTGCTATTGCCCTTCACATGTGAGGTCTTTGACCCTTCAAAACCCTAGCAACCTCCTCACCCATTTCCTCTATAAAAGGCGAGCCCCTCCTTCATAAATCCTCAAGACTTTTCTGAAATAATTCTTCCATCTTTGCAAATTATTTTTAAAGCTAAAAAATCGTGTTTTATTTGCAAAAATCTTTAAAAGTCTTCAAGTGTCTTCAAGTTGTTACAAATCGTAGCTCTTTGTTGCTTTTCTATACTAAACTCTCTTGCTTATGAATTGTTGATCTTGTAAGTTGTCCATCTCTATTCTTTGTTAAGAATGTGTTAGTGGAAACTTGATCCTATAACATTCTAAGTGTGTTAGTAGAGTTTAGGACGGAGTAGTCTTTAACTCTTGACAACCGGAGTAGGTTGTGAGTTGGCAACCGGAGTAGGTTGCGAGTTAGCTTGTCATAAGAACGGAGTAGTTCTTGTACTAGCTTTACAACCGGAGTAGGTTGGTGTCTTTTATTGTAAGGGTCTTTTAGTCGTCGGAGTAGATCACTAAAAGAAAAGCAATAAAAAGGTAGATTGGACGTAGGCACTTGAGTATTTGCCGAACCAATTCAAAAATCTCGTGTTCATTGTTCTTTACTTTATTTCCGCTGCAATTTACTTTGTTTGTTTGTTTTTGCTTTGCTTAACCTTAGAAGTGAGTTCATCATCTTTGTCGCATTTGGTCTGCAGTAATATTCCACAAACTGAGACAAATAGATACAGTCAGAACGATTGTTGCTTTCATACTTCAGCAAACATTCATCGTGATACTTGCTTAGTTTTTCAATATTATCCAAAGTATCTCCTAATCTCTTTTGTCCTCATAACTCACTTTAATTCAATAAAGTTTGAGTTATAAAGTTTTTTAAATAGTACCTAATTCACCCCCTCACCCTCTTAGGTACTTGAATCCATAAACTCAACATAAACCAAGCACGATCCGTAACTAGAACTCGCAAGTCTGACCCGACCGAGTAACCCGGCCCAAACCCAAACAAACCAACCCGATGGAACTTGAGAATATTACAAATCGACACCGACTCGGGCTGACTCAATGACGTCCGTAACCCGACTCGATATTAACCCGATTAAATTGATGACCCGATAATAATTAAGCTTCATATTAATCAAATTAAAAGCGATTTAGAGTTTAGTTTGATACCTTTGACTAAATAATGAATAACTAGTTTTGTATCCGTGTAAAAAGCACGGGTCGTTTTAAATATTAATGTGAACTTCGTTATTTTAATTAAACTTCAGGCTTTAGATTTTACTACACGTCACCTTTTTACTTGAAACAACTTTGGAAGCTCACCGGAATGCAACATAAAATAGCTTCATTTTTCGTCAATCAATAAAAACACGTTTTTCTCAAATTGATACATTTTTTGAGAAAATTCAATTACAACTTCATTACTTAAAACTAAACTGTGCTTAATATGTTTGGGTACGATGAGAAAATTTGAGTAGTCTTAATTTGAGTGAAAGTATATTTAAAGTGCAATCTACCACCACTATTAGTTCACAGTGCACTAAAAACCAAGACATATGTACATTAATAAGGATTAATTGATATGAATACTCCGAACTATGAGTGTACTGCTCAAAATACTCTAAACTTTATTTTAACTACCAATATAACCAACTAATGTCCTCCTTCGCTTTAAATAGAATTGGTTATTTCGTTAACTTATTATAGCAGGTCATTCTTTTTTTTACCCATTTTTTTCTCCTTCATGAGTCTTCTTCTTATGAGTCTTCATCTTCTTTCTTTATCCCTTCTTTCCTCCTCCATTCTTCATCTTCTTCCTTCACAAATTATATCTCTCTATTTTTTTTTTATAAACAGTAAGTACTAGATATATCGAAAATCGAACAATATACAATTTAACTGTTGTCAGATTGGACCAACAGCACAAACAAATTAAGAAATAAACTTATCAAAAGATAACATCAAATCCACCGCTAAACACATTACCACATTATCTGTATCTATTCTCCTTTTGCTCTTCATCTCCAAAACCGTTTCATCATAAAATCTGTGTAGAAGGCGTTTGTTTTCCAGAAACGTTTTCGGGGACAATGAGGGGGCCCTTTATTGTCTAGAAACATTTGTAAACGCCTGCCATTCCTCTCCCCCCTTTTGTACTCCCTTCCATCTCCCTGTACTCCCCCCCATCTCCCTAACACCACTGCGTAATTTGACGCCTCCATGTTTGTAGATCTAACTTGTAAATTAAAAATAGAACCAAAATTACCCAAAAATGAAAATAAAATTGCAATATTAGCAGAGATGAGTTCGTTGGGGCATCGATGGTTGTGGCGAGGTCGGCTTGAAGTGGTACGGGATGGAGAGAGGTCGTTGTACGAGGGTTTTCATATCATGTATGAGTCGCTTTCCGGTGAGATGGCCGATTGACGGTTGTGACAATATGGGTCGGGTTAGGGTGGTAGAAAGGTAGTGCAAGGTGGAGTTAGATCAACAATGGAGTTGTGTGTGTTGGAGAAGAGAGTGAGCTTTAATGGTGTGATTAGGTGAATAGATTAACAGAGAAATAAAAAAAGAAAAAGGGGTTAAAGGAGAGTTAGAAATTTATTCACTTACTTACCAGGTAGCCGGTCATATATTATAATTAAAGCGAAGGTGGGTATTTGTTGGTTATATTGGTAGTTAAAATAGAGTTTAGAGTATTTTGAGTAGGACACCCATAGTTCGGAGTATTTCTATCAATTAATCCCATTAATAATTGGGATATTCTATGGTGTACCCTTGAGTTTTTCGGGTTTCTATGTTGTACCCCTCTTTTTTTTTATATTCTACATTGTACCCCTAGATTTATTACTTATTTCTTCATCATGACCTATCTTAACTCTCCATTAACTTTATCACTATCAAACAACCGTACTCTGACCTTTTTTCCAACTTATTAATGCTGTATCCCCATCTTATATGAGAAACATCACATATCACTTTTAATAAGCACCAAACTACTATTAAAAACATATGTTATGATCCATGGCATGATAGTGAATATTTGATGAACTTTTAGTTAGATTCGTAAATTATTTGGTGGGTTAATGGGTAATTCGGCGAACTAATAGGTAAATGGATAGATTATTGAGTAATTGGAATGGTAAATAAACGATTTAATAGGTCAATTAAGAAACAAAGTTAGCAAAGACGAAAAATAAGGCCATGGTATAGACTAATGTATAGAGTTCAGGGGTACACCATAGAATTTTGAAAATGTAGGGGTACAAGATAGAAAACCGAAAAACTCGAGGGTACACCGTAGAATATCCCTTAATAATTTGATCATTTACTACCCCATTAAAATAAATAGGAAATTGAAATTGCGATATCAAAATTTTTTTAGGCTTAATTATCATGAAAATATGCTTTAAATAATGACAGTTATCTACTCGCTTGTCTAGAAATTTTGATGATCAACCATCTCAACTTCTTGTTAATATAAACAATTCACTTACATATTAATCATGTAAACACTTCACCTACTCCATAATCAAACATTTGAAGAACCAATAAAATACTTGAAATATTTTAATTTCGGAAGATAATTTCTAAACCATTCTCATGCAAAGTAGATTGTGTAAAAGAAGAAGAAGAAGAAGAAGAAGAAGAAGAAGAAGAAGAAGAAGAAGAAGAAGAATAGTAATAATAATAATAGTAGTAATAATAATAATAATAATAATAATAATAATAATAATAATAATAATAATAATAATAATAATAATAATAATAATAATAATAATAATAATAATAATAATAATAATAATAATAATAATTAAGTTAAATAAAATAAAATAAAATAAAATAAAATAAAGTTCGGCTCCTGAAAAGTTTAGATCTTATAAGTCCAGTTCAGTTCAGATCCTATAAGTTCAGTTCAGTTCAGATCCTATAAGTTCAGTTCAGGTCCTATAAGTTCAGTTTAGTTCAGATCCTATAATTAAGTTCAGTTCAAATCCTATAAGTTCAGTTCAATTCAATTCAGATCCTATAAATTCAGTTAAGTTCAGATCAGATTCGTTTCAGTCCAAAAGAACAGGGCCATAGAAAAGAATTAGCGGCAAAAGTAATAGGAAATCAACAATTTATGGACTATACAACTAGTTGTATATGTTGTACAGTGTAGAATCTGAGCTTTTCGATTAAGTATCCGAGCTTTATGTTAAGAATATGAGTTTTATTAGAAAGTATTAACTCATCCATTTACACATTAAAAACATGAATTTTGAATTAGCTCAGAATAAATACATATAAACCCGGATTATTATACCTTAGTTGTACAATATTTATGGTACAACCGGATGTATAATCCTATTTGTGGGAAATCAAAGACAAGAAAGAAGAATGCTTACATTTTATATGGAAAAGATGGAGATAGATGCAATTCTACCCCCGAGGTCGATTTCCGCCGACCTATTCATGGAGGAGAAGGTCAATCCTCACTTTTTATCATAAGAAATGGTGACATTTTCTCCATTTAAATTTTAGACGTGAGAAGCCAAAATCTCGAAATGAGAATTGCCTTAAAAATTAGGATGATGCATTGACGTGACAATTTAACGCATACAAGTCGCCATTCCCTAATAACTTGATAATAATCTAGGCGAAAATGATTCAAACTTGAAATGACACGATGCAATCCAACTCGCCCAAATTCATCCGACTCGAATCCAAATTGGCCCGATTTAAACCCAACTTGATTAACTAGTTAGCGAGTGAGCGAGTAATAATCATGGAAAGCTCTTTCGAAGAATATCTAGCTTATATTTTGTTCAACTTACACGTAATTAAAGCCACCCTTGTCTAAAATTCGATTCGATTTATTCAATTTGTTCTCTCCCTCCTCTCTGAAAAAATCGTAGTTTTCATCCATCAAATTCGGGGCTTAATTTATAATTAATTGATGGTAAACTCCAAAATTGTTTTCATCTTTCAATTAATAATATTCGTATTTGTCATCTAATCAATCAAAGTTTCTCTTTTTGGGAGAATCGTTTTTCAGTTTTTTCTGTACTTTATTTCGAGGGTTTTCAGTTAATCCTGGATTTACTTTCAATCAAAATATAGACAAGAGTAATTCGTTGATGGTTCGTCGCACATTATTTCAATGGATAAAAGTTATTTGTCAACGATCTATAAAACTTGTAAGATGTATTTTTCCTTTTACAATTTATTATCATACGAAGGATCCCCTCATCAAAAGCTGCATGAAAATAGCGATACGAGGTCGAACTGAATTATCAGATCTTGATTTGAGATCCCTAGTTTACAAGAAACTAGTTTTAATCCCGTGCAAATAATACATCCGGGTATTTTTAATAATGAATTTTACTAAGAAACATGAAAAGAGTAAACATCACATTCATAAATATACTAAGCTAGATATAAAATAATATATTACTCTGGACAGATTGAAGACTAAAATTACTTAAAAAAATTTAATATATATATATATTATACATAATCTAAAATCACATTATATTATTTCTATTCAAAAATCGATTTTCCTTTTGCAAGTTAATTTTATTTGTTGACTTAAATTTGTACAAAATTAAAAGTAGATTTTTTGTTGAGTATTGTAAAGTAATTTCTTAAAATTTAAAGTGCAGGGGCGCATAAAGTAGATTTGAAATGACAATTTTATTAATATAATAATGCAACATTAGTAAGTGTTTTGTAAAACTTAGTGAAAGACATACATTTGTAAACGAAATGTGCAAAATAAAATAAAATAAAAGAAATTTATTTATTTATTTTTTCCAATGGGTCATCACTAACAAAACAAATACATGTTTCCATAAAATCTCTCGGCCAATCAGAAAGCTTAAAAAAACTCAGCTTTTATACTAGAGTGACTTTATCGACGTAGCATCACGAGAGGCTGTGAGTTAATAGTTATATAGGAGTTCCGGAAGACATGTTAGCCGTGAGTTTCGAGGTATTAAGGGAGTAAGAAGCTGGTAGAGTGTTTGCACGATATGAGATTTTGGTGGAGAGTTAGGTGACGATACAATAAAAGATAGAATTGGAAATAATGAGGAGGTAAATTTTGTTGATGGATCTAATATTCGTTATATGGGATGACAACCAAAAGAGGAAATGAACTGTTATATAAAGAAGTGATAGTGAGAGAGTGGTCACATGAAGGATAGTGGTGTTGTATTGTTGTCACTAGTGGTTGCGGATGATGTTGCATTAAGAAAGCAAGTTGTTCTAAAGAGGTTGATTTTTGTAGAGGCTTGATTGGTATGTATGGGTGTGAGGGTGTATAAGATGTGGATATATAAGGTGTTCACTCGTAGTTGGGTACTAATAACATGTTACGTTCGCCGGGTGGTGATAATTGTGTGTATGAGGGGATATGTTATGAAGGGCACCCGAGTTAAGTCCAGATGAGAGATATTCATTATCAAGTGGTAACTTACGTAATCAGGATTGGCTAGTTACATTCGATTATGGGTCCATGATATGCGTAAGTGTTTGTGTGAGGTTTTTACCTCATGAGTCATGGTCTGGATAATATTCAGAAGGTTGGTATCTGTGATTCCGTTTATTATGTGCGTCGTGATCTAGTAGAGCGGTTTTAAGAAAGTCTTCTGGTCAAGGAAGTGGTACTCGGTCAGTGTTATGAGGTTGTAAAAGTTGTGATGGCTATCGATATGGTTGTTGTGCCTCGAGTGGCTATCTGGATACGGTATTTTCGTGTTGTAATACATTATTGTTTGTTTACTGCTATTTCCTGTCAGTGTCGGTCGGGGCATATAGACCGTTGTTTTGTTTCCCGATGTTTCTTACCAGTGTCGGCATGGGAGTGAGAATAGAGTATGATATGAAAGAGAGTTGGGTATGGTTCTGTTGTTGTCATGATATAGTAGTAATCTGTTTATGGGACACAGTTGTGAGAGGTTGTTGGAGTACTCTTGATCCTGTTTTAGATGAGGCATTGTTGGACATAGTTGTGGCAAGAGAATTGTGGAGCATGTGTGGTATTGAACTGGAACTACATGTAGTTTAGCACCTTTTTCTCGGGACAGTGAGTACGGAGTTTTGGGACTTAGTATCATGTCAAGTCAAGGGTGAGTTTTGTGGTAATAAAAGAGATGAAGTTGAGAAGCTAATGTGAGTATGTGTAACAATTGTGGATTGTGAGCCAAGATCGTGGAGATGAGTGTATATGTACATAGAAGTATGCCGTTTTGCGGTAATGTAGAAGAGATGAAGTGGTGGTTATCGAGGATTTTATGATATATGTTATGGGAGTACGAGATAATGGGAGGCACGAGAACTGTTAGACAAAGAGAGCCCTGAATATAGAAATGGTTGTAGGTGTTGACGTTATAGTGGGTTATCGTTGACATGCGGTGGTAATGAGGTTTATGGGAGGTATAGCAAAGGACCTAGTATTAGTGAGTTACGAGGACGTTACATTTATCTTAAGAGGAGTAGGATGGGACAAGAGAGTTGATGGTCATACGGTTGCAATTGGAAGCTAGTTTGAGTGTTGGTGTAGAATAAGGATGGATTGTGTGATGGTCGATTTTATTACAGGTGGTGACAGTGCTTGTAGTAGTACGGTGTTTAGGAGTGTGGGTAAACTTCGATAATGTTAACGCATTTGGGTGATGATGTTTATGTGTGTGAGTAAACTTTGAGGACGAAGCTCGTTTTAAAGGTTGTAGAATGTAACATTCCGTTTTGGTGGTTGATCTTGGCTGGTGAATTGTCATGGTATTGAGTTTGCTTGTGAACGTTATGGAAGTAAGACAGAGTTGGCAACACTTATGTTGTGGGTATCCGATAGTATTATGGAGTTAGTATTGGGAGATTATATATGCTGTAGTTGAGACGATATCGTGAGCCATGTTGTGGAAGGAAGCGTGGTTGGTGGAGTTAGTGTTAGGTGTCCATGTTTTATAGGTTGGGTTGGAACTTCGGGGACGAAATTCTTTTTAAGGAGGGAAGACTGTAATACTACGGTTTTCCTAAGCCTGGTACTCGGCCGAGTATGGCCTACTCGGTCGAGTAAAGTGTGTCGTGTATCCTGTTTGGCTACTGCCCAGGAACACTCGGCCGAGTATGTGGAATACTTGACCGAGTAGAGGGTACTCGGCCGAGTATACTCTATACTCGACCGAGTATCCTGTCGGACGAGTGTTTTTCCGCGGTTTGATTTGGAGATGGTTAGAATTATATAATACGCGTAATCAGTTTCTAATTACAATTTTACAAAACCTAAACACTCAAAGACGCTCTAATCCTCTCCAAATCTCCCCTATTGTGTGGATCGTTCGTGAGTCTAGTTCACCTTTCCTTGCGTCGATTACGTCGGTAAGCCTCTGATTTCGTAAGCTTCATTAAGTTGTTTTTAGGGTTTTGCCCTAAATTGTGATTTGGGGGAAAGAGGTTTGTGCATGTGGTAATTGGAATTATGTGATTATTATGTGTAGGTGACGGTGTCATGGGGAATTGCTATTGATTGCTTGTGTGTGCTTGGATTGCGAAAAGGTAGGGTTTTCCTACTCAGTTCATGTTTAATTGATTTGAGATTATGTTATATTGTGTACGTTTGTTTATCTGCTGATCATCGTTGGAGTAATGGTATGGTGTTGGTGTGGTGATGGTGTTGGTGTTGGTGTTGTGATGATTGTGGTGGAGTCACTTGCGGGAGTGGCTTCACACCCTAGTTCGTCCTCTGTGGAACCCGTCACGGGAGGGGATGTGTACATTAAGGGACATAGATATCGCTCGTTGATGAGCGGGACTTAGGTGGGGATTGGCTGCGGTCCCCCACTGGCGGCGAGGATTACCTGTTGCGATGGGTAATCTGGCAGGGCTACACACTTCGGTGTGTAGTCGGTTACTGTGTGACATCAGGAGACCGGAGGTGGAGGATGATCAGCTGGTTGCTTATTGTACTTGTCTTACTTTGATTATTCACTAACTGACCCCGTTGTTGTTTTATAAAATCTGTGGTGATCCATTCGGGGATGGTGAGCAGATTGTGACAGGTGATGCAGATGTTTAGCTATGGGGCAGTCATGGGGAGTCATCACTTCGAATCTAGCTTCCGTTGTTACGAGTTTAGTTGTCTTTGATTTCAGTTGTAATGAGATCCTTATAGTTTTGTTTGGAGTTGGTCTGAGATAATGTAATCGCTAACTCTTTATATTTTAATAAATGTTGTTTGGAATTGGTAACTTTGATATACTAACCTTGGGAAACCGAGATAGTAACAGCCTTTCATGCTATGGTAGTCCTTGATAAGGTACCTTGGTATGAGGGGGTGTTACAGTCATCACTCATCAGTATCACTCATCATATCATATCATATCATATCATATCATATCATATCATATATTATATTATATTAAAGCTGAAACTGGAAGGCCACGTGTCATGTGCAGATTAGTTTGTCCACGTCTTTACTATATTAATTAATTAATTAATCTTTACTATATTAATTAATTAATTAATCTTTACTATATTAATTAATTAATGCCAAAATTTGTTCTCAAGAATTCAAAGATTTATAAGACCCACTAATTAAGGCTACAAATCAGTAACAAATTTGATGATAGTCGACAACTTTGGTGTTTTTGATGATTGACCAAATATTTCAATAAATAACTTTGACAAAATAACCAATAAAAAGTATAATATCCTAAATAAAAAGATTGACCTCCCACCAAAATATTTAAACAGAAAGCGAATAAAAAAATCCACCTCCCACAAAAATAGAAAGTATAATTTTACAAGAGGTAGTTTATGTTAGGCTACAATAACAATTTTGTGCTATGCGGCTAAATTCTTAAGATTGATTCCACTTTCGAATGTATTCTCATCTCAAAATTTACGCGGTCACAATCAAATTACCGAAAATTTCACAGCATAAATTTTGAAAAAAAAATATTAATAGTGTTTGTCTCTCTTGAGACGACATTGTAAGAACTAAGATTAAAACAGGTCAAATAACTTTCAATCAAATTGATATTATGACAGGTTTTAGGTATGTTATTAGGCATTTGACCATTTTTCCTATCTATCATATTTGACTCATTTTAAATTTAAGGTGGATATGCACTATGCCTATCTTAAATTATGGAGTAATTTTTCTAATTTAGAGTAATATTATTACAAATTATATTTATCATATTTCTACTTTTATTTAGTCTTTAGAAAGTATTGTTCTCAAGTGGAGGTGAATTTCCGTATTAACATCATTGTTTGGCAATTCTTCTTCATAATTTTGATTTTCTCTCAAATGTTGCAAAATAATAGAAAAAAAGGATTATACATCGGATGTATTACATCAGACTCCATATATATTTGAGTTTTTGTGCATTTTTTCCGAGCTTTATAGAGTTTAAAAGTTACATATTAAATTTTTGACGTCAAAAATCAAATTTTTCTGAGCTTATATGTAATGTTTTTGAGTTATGTTATAATTTTCTTGGTTTTATGTTGAAAAAAATGAACTCAAAAATTTTCTAATAAAATTCATAATTTTTAAAACTCAAAAACTTTATCTTAATGCTCAAAAACTATATCATCTGATGTAGTACATTAGATGTATAATGCACTTACTGAAACTGATATTCACTCTACAAATTGCCATTGGATACGAAATTTGTGGATCTTTCAAGGATCGCAAATAGTTATATAAAATAATGGAAACAATAGCTATAAAGAGTTTAGGTCTTCCCTCAAAAAATAAATAAATAAAGAGTTTAGGTCGATTACATTTGAGTTGGTCACTTTAGAATGTTTAGATTGTTAAACTGGAAACTACTAGATTCTTTTTTTTTTTTTTTCTTTTAAACAACCAATCTTTCCTATAAGCCACATATCTCATAAACTCCTATAATGAGTAAGTGTGCAACAAATAATAAATTTTGATTCTTTCTCTAAATTAATGTGCGTCATTTAACGAAAGAAGCAGAAGAAATATTTCATTACCTTGAAACAGTCTTACTTTGTTCTATATAGAGTTTTGAAAAAAAAATATATATGAATAAATAAATAAATATAAATTTGCTAAAATTTAATAGATAATTCCATAATATAATTGATAATATAGAATAATCAAAAAATCAATTTAGATACTTAGTATTATTTTCATTTTATCAATTGATGGAGTGACTTTAAAAAATTATCTAACAAATAATGCATAACATTATGACAGTGAAAGGCGGTGAGTAAATAAGGTGTTAGCAAAAAATATTTTATCCATTTTAATTTTATTGTTCAATCTTCCATTTTAAATTATATCAAATTAGTTGTGTTACATGACAAAAATGATTTACAATGTTGAGAGACAAGTGTTAACATGACTCAATAAAAAAAATAGTATTTGTCGGACTTGAAAGGTGAACGAATGAGCAATGTTGATGGTGGGAGGTCGGGATACAGGAGGGGGCACAATGGGTGGGTAATAATGGGGTGGGGAATCGCATAATGATATGAGAATGGTTAGGGATCACGTGTGGGGGTGGGACCGTGATGATGGTTACGTTGGAGGTAAGAGGCGTAGGTGATGGTGGAGGCAAGATAGGGTAGGGTAGTTGGAGGACGTAGGTGATGGTGGAGGCAAGATAGGGGCGGTGGGGCGGGCGGTCGAGAGAGGGGTTGAGAGGGAAGTCGTGGTCCGAGGTGTTGGGTGCGGTCACTACTAGGGTATGCTGGTGGATCTCGAGGTTGCAGATCAGTGATGGCGAACGCTGCTTCCAGACATCAACCATATTTTTCAACACGTGTCATTAGCCTTATAGTGTGCCACGTGTCAATAACTGTAATTCTAACGCTTAAATAAAAAAAAATATCAATTTAATTGGGAAGGATATTTGTTCAGTTACGATATTAGGATAATTTTACAATATCTTTTAAAGAATATAACATTCTGATTGATTGACTTAAATTTGACTAATTAAGTTTTAAATCCGACTAATTAAGGACTGGTGGTTGAGGGAGGAGCGGTGTGTTTGAGTGACTGGGTAGGGTAAGGCTGGGAGGAGCGGTGTGTAAGGGGTGGTCTTGCTCGGTTGAGTTGGAGAGCCATGTGGGGAAGCTGACGGACACGGGAGTAATTTTATTGGAAAATTCAATAATTATGTATCCAAATTCACAATTGATCAACTAATAATTTTATTTAAAATCTTTAAGCATCAGCTTATCACTTTATGGTATTAATCTAAAAATTAGGGTCCAAAAAAATATCCGAGAAGACAAATAAAAGTAACTCTCCCTTAAAACTCGCATAATTTAAATTTTTAACTAGATGAAAAGAAACCGAATCACAAAGTACTATGAATAAAATTACGAGATATAACTTTACAAATATATGCATAAATAAATAAACTTTCAAAATTTTTATCTAAAATCTAGGAGTATTAATGAATTAAACCTTATAACTTCACTCCAAAAACTATATATTTAAGATCTACTTTGATTAACACTGTACATTGTCACCCGTGCAGAGTACAGGCTCAAAAACTAGTCCTCATCTAGTCATCTCCGGTCCCACATTAAGTGTCAAGTCCACCGTGGATCTTTTACTCCAACAAGCAACAACCAAAATTTCCACAAAAAATAATATAGAGAGGTGCAAACATTTTAAACTCTCTCTCTCTAAAAAAATCCTCTCTAAAAACCTAGCCTCCATTATTATTCGGGGGCTTCCATCGATCATCCATCGATGGTAAGCCCCACAAAAGCTTTCTTAAACAACTAATATTATGCAGATCTATCTTATTTTCAATAATAGTCTCCCTTTTGGTGAGATCATTGTTGTTCTTCCTTCTTTGGGGTTTTCCATTTTTTCGTGGGATTGTTTTCAATATAATAAGTTTTAATCGACGGGGAGATTATCAGATTTGTTTCGTGGATGAATACATCAAGACGGCTACATTGTTTCCCTCCATCAAGAAGGATGCAAAGACATCGATTATTCATAGATTCAAGAAATTTATGATTTTGGGCGCGGCGTACGCATTCTGAAAGTATTTAGATAGTTATTTTGAATGTATTTTTACGTTAGCAATCTTGATTTTCCTTTGTCTTTTTTTATCTTCATCAGAATCTTTACGCTAGTTGATTATTAATGAGATGACAATTTCAAAAAAAAAAAAATTTCCACAAAAAATTAGAAAAACAAACAAAAAAATCAAATTCAGCGCCTTCAGTAACGGGCTTCACTGGAAACCCTAATTTACGAACAATGAGCTCCAATTCTCACGACGCAATGTTCCGTCGACTTACTATGGCTAGGATCGACTTTCAAGAGAAAAAATTTGAGAAATTGAAGTTGAAACATCTGGGTTGTGATGTTGAGCGACGGAGATTGGAGAGAAAATTGGAGCTCAAAAATGACGAAAATGAAGAGTTAAAAAGAGAATTAGGGTTTCTCAAGGACGCCAATGCGAGGGCGATTGAGAGATATGTACTAACCTCTGGGAATAATAGGCAGTTGGAGGCGGAATTGGGGGAATTGAAGGCGGCTCATCTTGCTTGTGATTTTGAGCGTCGTAGATTGGAGAGAGAATTGGAGTTTAAAAATGACAAATTGGAAGATTTAACTAAGGAATTAAGGTTTAGCAAGGATGTCAAGGCGAAGGCGAATGTGAATTACGTGAAGGGCTTGGAGTATGATCGTGAGGTGGAGGCGAAAGTGGATGAATTGAGGAGGGGATTTAATGATGAGAGGGCAAAATTGTGGGGAAAGTTGAATGATTTAGAGGTAAAATCGAAGAATGTGAAGTATGTATATGGGAATTTGAGGTACAAATTTGGGATTGTATTCGAGAGGAATGAACAAGTGGAGATTGGTAGGAATTCGAAAGCAGGTATTTGGGATTTAGAAAGCTTCTTTCGTTTAATATTACGGTTTGTTAATTGGTATACATGATACTGTCAAGTGTGGAGATTGTTAATTGAAATATTATTTACATTGTTTGCTGTTTTGTGATTTTCATTTGCCGCGACTGCCATCTTCTGTGACACCATTTTGATATACCGCGAATGAGTAAATGTTTGCTGAACAGTTGATATAAATTCTGTTTTGTACTCCAGAAAGATGATAAATACCCGTTTAGACACATGTCATTAACAAGGAGCATATTTATTTGGCGTAACAGGAGCCATTGCATGAGGGTGGGTTTTGTGGCGGGGTTTCAAATCCAGGTTGCAAATAACGCCATTTGGTGACTTTACCAGCTAAGCTTGCTCTTTGATGACATGTGCAATGAGTAGCGTGTTTAGTTGTACTTTTGATTCCAGTTGTTTGCTTGTACAATGGATATGAAATATTGGATTTTTTTGGCTCTTTGTTCAAGTGTCATGACGTTGTCAGTTAGATTACTTCCTCGGTCAGTTCCATTCTCTAGTAATCTTTGTGTAATTGAATTTGCTAAGAAACTGTTACAATCAATGGTATCAAATTATCCTTCCAAATTTAGATAATACCCTATCTGGTTTTCTGTAACATTTCATGCTTGTCGGGGTTCCATTCTTCAAAACATTTTCAGATATGGAGTTCCACTATATTTTTTTTGCCATGAATGGCTCGGTATTAAGCCTGACTTTTCTAGAGGGGTAATATTCGTCTTATTTTCAAGTTGTCATTGATGGAATGATGGGAACTTATGATAGATACATTGGTTTTCCTTTGCTTATGAAGTTGTGATAAACTTTAGTTTGAGATGTTGGCCAAATTATCTATGCTGGTCGTAAGAAATGAACCCGTTTACCTTTTTTCCCTCTCCACTCCAGATCCAGTATGTGACTCGGAAATATCTGACAGTGATGATGTTGAAAGTTCATTCCATGTCGGGGGTCTCAGAAGGGCAAGAGCTTCATCGGTGTGCGCTATTCGGAAGCATATTGATGACAGTTCTAGTGGTGCGAGTGACCACCTACAACACCCGCGACAACCAATCAAGCGATTCTTTGTTAAATCTGAATACCAGACAGTAATCGTGGAAGGCGAAATACCTTTGACAATCGACAGCCTCAAATCTAAGATTGAAGACAAAATGGGCATCCCACGACACCAGCAATGCATAGTCCTCGAGGAAGAGCATGTCATAGACCACACCTTTGCCCACCACAACAACAACAAGGAGCCACCTTATCCTATCCGTACACATCTGTCGGTATATAGAGATGTAAGTTCCCGATCTGCACTTGGGCAAAAAATTGGCACCATTGTGAACATTACTAGCTCGTATAAAAAAAAATTAGCACTTTGCTCTCATTGCTTTCAGTACATCCTCATACATTGTCCTCATCTTTCTTCACCCTCATTGATAGTAGTTCAGGAAGCCTTTTTTGGGGCTAAAAGGGATTATTCTATTTTTTAAAATGTCAAGATTTCATGAGTTGCTCTCAAGGAGGAAAAAAAAGTTCGTAAGTGTGTGAAGTAAAAGTGTCATATTTCTCAAGTGAATTGGTATTGTTGTAAAAAAGTACCCCTCTGTCCTCAACATCAAGAGTGGTTCCCGAAAGAACTAATTAGAGTTTTTGTGTGCCCGTGAGAGTAACAAGCTTTTGAGCTTGAACTGTCGAAGTTATCAAGAGTCTATAAGTCTCTGTTTTCCCTTTTTCTTAATATATGTGCAAAGTGAAATCATGAATGTTCATTGGTTGGTTGCAATTGGGTCTCAGTCACTCTCAGCTCCTCTTTCACATGTCAGTACAATATAAAGGGGATAGTGAATTGAAACTAGAATTGATATTATCACGCCCTAAAATCACTTTACGCCCCTGGAAATTACCTTTTTGCTCTTAGTAAATGAAACTTAATTTTTCTACCGCAACTCTCACTTTGGAGGTGGCCCATTCGTGTGAGATTCAAGAAAACGCGATAGCCTAGACATGTAGAAGTACGAAACCGCCTTGGTCAATTCGTGTAGCCCACACGAATGAGCTTGGGCTGTTTCGTGTAGTCCACACGAAGGCAAATTCTCATTTAGGATGAGTATATCAAGCCTAAGATGAATCAAATATGCCTATGTGAGAGGAATAAGATAAAAGGAGAATGCATTGGAAAAAAAAAAAAAAGATTTGCCATATATGCCCATGTAAGTCGTAGGATGATATTTGACCCGTATTATTATTAAGACGGATACCTCCGTCTTAAGGAAGACACCATGTCACCAACAGACGGATACCCGTATTATTATTAGACGTGTGGATTACCCGAATTGGCCAAGGCACCATGTCAGGTCTGTTCATGTAGTTTATAAGAATGGGCCATTGAAATTTTAATTTTAATTTATTTTCATTTTTTTTAATAAGACGTAGTTTGTCGTTAGGGTTATTTAATGTAAATAAAATAATTTTCTTATATTATTAGTAATGAAATGTACTTATTTGTTTAATTGGAATGATATTAATTTGTTTAATTGGAAATAGTAATTAATTTTTTTATATTACTAGTAATGAAATGATATTAGCTTGTTTAATTTGAATTACAAATTACTTAGTTTAATTTTCTAATATTATTAGTGTTGAAAGCAATTTAAGTTTCTTACATTACTTCTGTAATGAAATGATATTAGTTAATTAAAACTTCTACATATTTTTTCAATTAATGTAATTGGAATTATTAATTAATTGTTTTTTTTTGTCAAAAACTACCTTATATTATTTTTCTTGTTTTAGACTACCTTTGTTTTCTCTTTTTTTGGTCAAAAACTACCTATGTTGAAAATATGGCGAATTTTGGTCGATTTAACGACATTAACCTATCTCACATTAGTCTCTTAACACCAAACAACAATGATCAAGTGCGTTCAAACCACAATTTAACTTCAAATAAGCATAATTTATGTTCACATTTCAATAATAACTACGAACATCTCTTAAAGTTAAGCGTAAGTACATCATGACTTCCCAAAATAGGGTCTAAGCAAGTTTGAAACATAAAGGACTCATGCGAGATAGGTTAAAGCCAAAAAACTGGCCAATTCCGTCTAACATAGGTAGTTATTGACCAAAAATAAAGAAACTAAAGGTAGTCGAAAACAATAAAAATAATGTCAGGTAGTATTTTTACAAATACCCCTAAATATAAGGTAGTTTATGACAAAAAACCCTAATTATTAATATAATTGTTTGATAATAATTTCTTGGGTTTTGTGCAGATGTCATACGGTGATGATGACGATCGTACATGGGTCGTAGATACGAGTTACGGATTGAAAGAAGTGTCCGTTCCTGATGAGCCAGATTTCTATGCCGGAGAGTATGAGCAGTACAAGAGAGAGCTTCAGGAACAGGAACAGTTGCATCAGGAAGAGGGAGACTGTTCTTAAGTGTGTGAAGTAATATCATGTTTCTCAGGTGAATTGGTATCTTTTCTAAAAAAATGTCCCTTTGTCTTCAACATTAACTAATTAGAGTTTTTGTGTGACCGTGAGAGTAACAAGCTTTTGAGCTCGAAGTTATCAACAGTATGTAAGTTTCTGTTTCCCCTTTTTCTTATATGTGCAAAGTGTAATCGTGAATGTTCATTGGTTGGTTGCAAATGGGTCTAAGCTGTTCCTTCACGTCTGTGTTTTTTTATTTTCTGATGTTAAAGGAGGCACATGTCACTCATGTGAGTACAATATAAAGGGGATAGAAAATTGAAACCTAGGTCCTATTGTTCACGACTTCACGATACTTTTGTCTTAACCATTAGACGAATACATCTTTGGTATATCTCACAAGTGTAACACGATTTTTTCATTTTAATGAGAAGAAACAACGTTGCTTGTTTGTGTTAGTATGGTGTTAAAGTTCGCTAAGAATGGTAAGTAAGAAGTCCTACTTTTCCATACCCCTCTTTGCTCTTGTGAAGTTTAGAGATTATTAAGTGATATGAACATCGTTTGTTCACATGCTTTGTATTTTCTAAATGTTTGAGTAATTAAGCTTCTGGGATTTTGATTTGTTAAGGGGTTAAGGGTGGCCATCTGAGTAGTGCACTTGTGTTGAACTATTGTAAACTAGTGTATGATAAAAAGCAATGATTTCAAATATAGTTGACTTAGGTGATAGCGGTGATTTTCTGACACCACTTTGTTGTATAGAAAAGGAGTTATATACTTATATTTGCTGGAACAGTTGATCGAAATTCTGGTTTGTACTCCAGAAAGATAATTTTCTACCATTTAGACGCCTGAAGAGGATTTTCACTAGCCAGGAGGAGCGTTTCTATTTTTTATTTAGATTCAATGGAGCCATGAGGTGATTTCGATACTGAGGGGTCACACCCAGGTCACAAGTACCACTATTCATGGAGTTTACTAACTAAGCTTGCTTAGTTGTTTTACTTTTGGTGATCAGAGGAGAGTCCTTTATATTCTATTTGGTTACTGCATTATGATGGATGTGAGATCTGAGAAGTACTTTTGCCTCTTCTTCTTGTAGCATCAACGAGTCATGAGACAGTGACGTCGTCAGTTACATTACTTCTCACCCTCTCTGTCTGATGGTTCCATTCTCTAGTGTCTTTGTGCAATTGAATTTGTTAAGAGGCTGTTATAATCAATGATATCAAATTACCTTTCCCCATATAGATATTAAACGTCTGGTTTACTGCGCATTTGTCCCGTCCTTTATAACTTGTCGCTTGGGTTCCATTCTCTAAAACATTCTCAGATTGCCACAAGTGTGGGAATTGAAGGCTGATATATCTGTTGGGGGTAATATGCTGTATTGATATTCCTTTGCTTGTGAAGTTGTTCTAAATTTAAGTTTGAGATGTGGCTAAATTATCGGCTGTAAGAAATCAACCCGTTTACTCTTTTTTTCTACCCCTTGTGCCACCCTACCCTGCGCGGGCACCCTCTCTCCCTGATTGATCATGGTAGCGTGTGAGTAAGGGATGATGGAGTAGAGGTCGAGTGGTTAGGGTTGGTGGTGGTGGTGGTAGCAGTAACAGTAGTGATGTAGCAATGACGACGACAAGGGTGGGGTTAGTCGTTCATGGTGCTCGTGGTCTCATGAGGTGTGATCGCCCTGGTGGCTATGGGATTGGTGGGTTTCATGGTGATCCGGGGTGTATGTGAGACCAAGGACAAAGATTAATAACAAGGAAATTCTGGACATTCACGTCATTTTTTGGCGAGAAAGTGTAAACTGGTACTGATATAAGGTCGGAGATAAGAACTTGATATTGATTATAAATTTTTTATTAGTTTAGTACTAGTTAGTAGTATTATTTATCAATTAACCCTTAAATAAATAGAAGTCCTATGCTACTATAGTTACATTTGGTAGGATTTTCAGGAGGGAATATCGGCCTTTGTAGTTGGAATCATTCATCAATCATTTTAGTTAATGCTTGTCAAAGAAAGTAAATGTAATTACGTTTTGTACTAAACTGCTCTAGCTGTATATCTTGTTGACGACAGTGAAATGATGATATGAAGAAATAAGCGGGTGAGCTGAAGCAGCAAGGTCGAGGAGGACTTGGTACCTGTTTGAACATCTTTAAGTGTAGTCAAGTTCCTCTGTTTTCTCTTTTATCTATTGATATGGGATCTAGGTAGTCTGTGGACTGGTGGTTAAGTTATCTTTTGAGGCAAATTGTGTAATAAACTTGAAACATTATCTCTCAAGTCAGCCTTACCTTTCCTTGCATATCATTTTCTGATGATAATATATAGGAATGTAAGTTCCTGTACTGTTAGGCTGAAATCGGGCAATATCGTGGCAACTTTTGGTTTCGGTTCATGTTGCTCTCAGTAGGCTGTTCTCAGTTTTCTACACGCTCATCAATCCTAGTCCTGGAAGTATTATTTGTATGAGCTAGGAGGGTTTATCCTGTTGCTTGAAATGGAAAACTTTATTTAAGGTGAATGAATCTCTTTTATAAGAAAGGACCCCTTTTGTCTTTAGACACCAACAATTGTTTCAAACAAAGTAACTTTAGAATATTCTTGTGCCTATATGATTAACTTGTGCTTTGAATTCGAAGTCACCAAGTCTGTAAGGGCGTAAGGCCATTAAGGCCGTATTCTTTTGAATTCCCTTTCATCTAGTTTACCTCTTACCAAATTAGTTTCGTTCTGTTCAATCCAATTTAACTAAATTTATTTAGTTAATGTACGTATATTAGCTTAATAAATCAACTTTAGAAAACCCAAATTAAATTTAATTAAGTTAAATTTAATTAAGTTAATTTATATTTAAAGGTATGTTCTTTTGAACTAAAATCATTAAACTGAACTAAATTAATCTGAACTGTTTTGATGTCAACTCAATGAAATTGAACTAAATTGATCACTCAATTTGAAATGCCTGAAATCCGGTAAAGATAACGCGTAAATTTTTTGAACTAAACCGAACGGATCCCAAATTAAACTGCTGACGGTTAACAATCCTATTTTTCCCATGACTTCCAGAGTTCCAGCCCAAACTAAACCAAACCAAAACGGTAACGATCCAAAACCTGGCTGCTAAAGGTCGTCGACAAATTACTAAATATCGTCGACAATTTTAATGAACTTCCAAATTTGCCCCTCCCTCACACTCCCCCTAATATTCTCCTTTTTATTCAAAAACTACCTATCACATTCCAAATTTTGAAAAAAAAAACCGACACAAACGTATCGACCGCATCATTTCCGTCACGAATTCAAACATTCAACAAGGTATGTGATTCGGGATTAAATTTTTTTTGTAGTATTTTGCTTAGTTTGTAAATGTGTGACGGAATTAGGATAGATGCCAAATTAGTGACGGAATTAGGATAGATGCTTTGATTTCAATTGGATTTAGTCGTGTTACGCGAAAATCAAACGGAATAATCGAAACAATTAATCGAAAAAAAAAAAAAAAAAAAAAAAAAAAAAAAGGAAGACGAATTTCTGGGCTGAGACGATGGAATTCTTCGTCCCAGACCCAGGCCAGACGAATGGACTGTTCGTCTCATATGGCCCATGGACGAAGGATTCCTTCGTCTGGGCTTGGTGTTGGACGAAGGAATTCTTCGTCTGGCCCATTCCTCGAATTTTTTTTTTTTTTTCTTTTTGTTTTAGAATTTCTCGTTACTTTTTTTTTTTTTTTTTTTTTTTTTTTTTTTTTTTTTTAAAATAAAATTTTTTCCGTCTTGTTTTGTTATCGTTATAAAGTAATAAATTAATAATAATAATTGTCGTCCGTGGCGAAGTCGTTGTAAATATATATTTTTTCCGTCTCGTTTTGTCGACGTAAAATATAAATTAATTATTACTAATAAACTTCTTTTGGGGATATTTTGTTTTTTTATTTATTTTTTAATTTACATAAACTTATATTTATAAATTCTTTGTTTTATTAATTTAATTAATCAAGTTGTTGTAAATATATTTTTGTTGCGTCTCGTTTAGTTTACGTAAAATATTAATTAATTATTATTAATAAACCCCGTTCCGTTCCGGGTTATTTTGTTTTTTTTTTAAATTTTTAATTTACTTAAACTTATATTTATAAATTCTTTGTTTTATTTTTTGAATAGATGGCCGGTGGAGGAAATGACCGTCAAGTTCGAGCTCGAAAGGGGCTCCAGTTTGAGTCAGAGGTTGGAGATGGTAGTACCGATTCGTGGACTGATGAGCGGGTGGAGGATGAGCTGGTTCGGTCTGGTGATGTGATAGGTGAGGAGGAGGCGGGTATTGAGCGAGTGCGTAGGGTGCCACGTAGACGGAATGAGGAGGGGCGTTTCCAGGGGAGGTCGGATGGTAGTTCTAGTAGTGTGGTGGCTCCGAAGAAGAAGTCGGGTAAGGATGTCTCTTGGTTGATCGATCATCGTGTTCTGGTGGTCCCGACTTTCCCACGTGATTCCTAGCTTTGGGGGCCACATTGCCAACACCTTATGGTCGACTCCTAATGAGGTCGGTCGACCGGTTTTTGACGGTTACCACCGGTTTGGTAAGACGAGGTTGTTGAGTTGTTGGCAACTCCCTCCGGCCGTTAAGACTATTTATGACGGTACTGGTCTTTCTCACCTATTAGATTCCATGACCGAGAATTATAACATGCCTCTTATTTCTGCTTTTGTTGGGAGATGGCAACCCGACACCAACAGTTTTCACATGCCTTTTGGGGAGATGTCCATACTCCTTCACGATGTTGCGCAGATCTTAGGCGTTCGGGTTGATGGTAACTGTTGTAAGGTGGAGAGTAATGACGGGACGTTGGCGGATCCCCTTATGTATGTTTGTGGCTTTTTTGGGATTTCATCAGAGCAGTTGAGGTTGCCGATAAACTCTAAGAAGAAGGTCCCTATTTACAAGAGTGGGGGTATATTGGTAGATGCAGTTTGTGAAACGGCGAGAGCTAATTGTGATGTTGTTTTTACTCAGGGGTTTTTGGCTGTGGTGTTGGGGTCGACACTTTTTGTCGACAAATCAGGTGATAGGTTACGTCCTCAGTTGTTTCCTTTAGTGTATGATAGTAATGAAGTACACCACTACGCTTGGGGAGCCGGTGTACTAGCCTTCATGTACCGACAGTTGGGGGTGGCTTCACGTGCTGGTGTGAAGACTATTGGTGGTTGCTTGACTTTGTTGCAATCGTGGATCTATGAGTATTTTCCTATGTTCAGACCCGGTCCACCTTCGGCAATTGACCCTACTCAGCCTCGGTCGTGTTCTTGGAGATCCGTTGGTCCCTTCGCTCAAAATGCGGAGAAATTGTTGGAGTATCGGAGGTTGTTAGATGGGCTTACTTGTGCTTCCATTAGGTGGGATCCGTACGGGCCGCGTCAGGAGGAGTATCATCCTCGTACTTTGTATACCGGTTGTATTCGTTTCATGGACATAGCGGAGCCGTACTGCACTGATCGGTGTTTCGACGATTTGGGTATGTGCAGATCATACCCAATCCCATTATGAGATTGATGGCGCATCGTCCGGCCGGGGATAGGGTACGAGGTTAGGGTGGGTTGCATGAGACCGATCATCTTTGGGATTGGGAGGATCACGTGGTTGAGCTTTTCGTAAATCGAGACCATTAGTTTCGGGTGAGACGGGCGATTATGTGACTTGGTATAATGGGAATTCTCACCCGTTGATCATTGATCCCCACCACCGTGATGCCCCCGCGCCACATGATGATTTTGATATTCCTGCTGAGGTAATAATATTACTTACAGTTGTTGTAATAATTGTTTAACTTTCTTTTGTTCCTCGATAATGTTTATAATGTTTTAGTTGTTCTTGTCAATTTTGCATCGCACGTGCTTTAATGTTTCAGTTTTACGAGGCCAAAAAAATTAAGGATGACAAGAAACAGCTTGCCTTCCTCCGCAAGATGATGAAGAACGTCGACCCATTGATTGAGAGGGCTGGGGATATCATACGTCAGCGAGGACCTCGTCAAACACCCGGTGATGTTGTTCAGCGTAGATCAGATGGTGTGTACACTGATAGCGATCAAGAGGATGATAAGTAGTCGGGAGACTAGTTTGTGTTTGTTTTCTTTTATGTTGTGGTTTTTGAAGACATTTTTTATGTTGGATGATTATGTTAGTTGACTATTTGAACGTTGTTTATTTCAAAAAACATGACGGTTTTAAATTCTGAAATTTCTTAAATTTCTTAAATTTCTTGAATACATAGCAACTGATGCAAATTCATACATTTCTGGAAATAGTAACCACTTCATGACAATGGCCAACATAATGAAAACAAACAAATACAAGATACACTTGAAATAAAACTTCATCATCCTTGTCATTTCCGAAATCTCCTTTTTTATACCTATCACTTGCTCTTTCATCACATTTCCACTTGATGCATCATCACCTTCATCTTGACATGCTATATTCAACTTTTTTGTTATTGTTAAATGATCTTCAGTCAACCACGACACAAAATGATTGCAAGGTACGCACTTAAAAAAAGCTTTCTTCGGATTAGTAGCTGTCCCGGAAATCATTATGATAGCGTTTCTTTGACAACGGTTGCAAATTTGATTCTTAAAATCAAGGCCTTCAATTGGTCGGGTTCCCCACATTGAGGATGATGTTGACATAAGTAAAGATTTGAAGAAGAAAATGGAAGATGATGAAGATGATTGGAAAATAGAAAAGGTTGAAGATGAGTGCAAAATTACAACATTATGTAGATGTTTATATAGGGAAAAATGTGACCGTTATAATTCAAATGTTACCGTTATAATTCAAATGTTACCGTTATAATTCAAATGTTACCGTTATAATTCAAATTTTACCGTTATAATTCAAAATAACCGTTACAATTCAAAAACAGCCGTTATAATTCAAATTTTACCGTTATAATTCAAATTTTACCGTTATAATTCAAAATAACCGTTGTAATTCAAAAATAACCGTTACAATTAATAGGTTATAAATAGGACATTCTATGTCAATTTCAATCACACATCCAAATCATCTTCACTCACTACAATACTAATTATTCACTCACAACATCCAATCCTAAAATGGTTCTCACAAATGCTCAAAAAATCAGAGTTTATCAAATAAGAATCGATTTAATTGTTCAAAATTTACCAATTCTAATTGAGCGTCTTGAATCAGTGGTTCCCAGTGACACTGTATGGCACATGCTTGAAGAACCTCCAATTGGGACCCTCTGTATAATTTTACAAGGAAACCCGGATCATGTTCTAACTCCAGCAGTTAGAGATGAGGTTGTTTCTGATGAAGTACTAAACGAGAAGATGTGGGAGTTTCGTAGGTTGAAAAGTGATATCTTTACATATTTTGAGCGCATTCTCACCGTGATCGATTACCCAAGACTATCAGACTTATGTGCTGGTAGAGTGCCGGGGCAAGGAATTCTTTATCTCTACTTGAATGATTTGTTGACTCAATATATGTCTACCCAACCTGAAGAAATTGAGATTCAAGATCATGAAGAAGATAAGGAATCGTCATCTTCATCATCGGAAGATAATTAAGTTCGGGGTTTGGGGTTTGGGGTTTAGGGTTTAGGGTTTGGGATTTGGGGTTTGGGTTTAGGGTTTGGGATTTGGGGTTTGGGGTTTAGGGTTTGGGATTTGGGGTTTGGGGTTTAGGGTTTGGGATTTGGGGTTTGGGGTTTAGGGTTTGGTATTTAGGGTTTGGTATGTTTTAATTATGTTTTTATTGGTTTATGTTTTAATTATGTCAAAACGCGTTTTAAGGAATGTTTTAATTAAAATATGTCAAATTGTGTTTTAAGGATTGTTTTAATTAAATTACGTTTTAAGTCATTTAATAGGATGCAGAAGATAATAAACTACAATAATCGGATAAATAAAATAAAATATAAGGTACAATATTCGGATATATAATATAAAAGATACAATAATCGGACAAATAAAAGCTAAGATGAACTCGCGAAATCGCGCCATACACGAAACTGATGTCGATACAGGCCATTATAATGAGCTACGCTTGCATCATGTACCCAACAAGGGGCTAATGGAGGCATAGGTGACAAGGGGCGTACCCGAAGCCACAAATAGTGGTTTCCCGCATGTAATACCCATAAGACACCATATGGGGTACGTACTCCGGGGGGGGGGGGGGGGGGGGGGGGCTCGTAAAGGCAAATAAGTAAAACTACCATTCCAATGTCGCTGACCTTCTCGATCGTCAAATGCAGAAATACAACATATCACCCAATTGTACATCGTAGCATAACCATATAGATCGAAACCGTCCATCCAATTACCCGAGCCACACGGTATCTGATCCATAAATGTAATTCTAACTACCTCCGCATCAAATCTCGCTGGGCCATAGATATGATCACGGTAATCGGGACTACGAATTTCCCTAAGTAAATCTGTTCTAGCCATGGTGAAATGAGATTGGTCACCCCGAACAGCATGTGAGATAACTCGAAAACCACAATGACCGTCTCCGTAAGGATTAAACCATGCTTCTACATACTCGTGAAAAAATGAAGGCAGGAAGTCACGATAAGGAAAATACCTCAAATCACCAATGGTGTAGTCGACCTCAAGAGGTGCGCAATACGTTGTGCCGAAACTCCCCGTAGTCGTGGTAGCAGTGGTAGACGGTGTACCGGGGCCCGTTTGAGTGGACCGGGAGGTTCTATACGGAGTAAAACGAACCGACGGAGTAGAACGGGGAGTAGACGACGGAGTAACAGGAACCGTCGGAGTAGAACGGGGGGTACTAGACGGAGTACGTTGGGAAGACGGAGTACCTACTCGAACACGAACCCGTGCATGCTCAACGGCGGACGGATCTCTACGAGTTCCCCTACTCGGACGTCCTCTAGGGTTCTCGTTCACCCGAGGCTCGTTTACATCCTCCTCTTGCGGATGTATCTGAGAGTAAAGGGCATCGAACATGGATGATCTCATACTCGGATCTGCATTCCGAATTTCATCGAATAACTCCTCCAATCGATCATCGTCACAAGTCGGCATTGCCTCCGAACCATCGTACTCCAACTTCCTCCAAAATGCATGTAACACATCAACAGAAACCCGAGATCCGTTTCTAGCAATGCGATGTAATGAACAAGCACATAACAAACCAAGTGTAGTAGCCTTTACACAACCGCAATCGATCGTCAAGGCATCTTCCATCATCTTGGCACCTCTTTCGAATTCTTTACGCAATTCAGAGATGGCATTCTTTGATATTTTTAAAGAAAGTCTGGAAAATAATCGCTGAATCCCCGTCAACCGCCTCGATCTAGATAACTCCAACGAGTGTCGGATCTCAACATGTTGCGTTTCCATCAAAGAATGAAACCGAATCCAGATGCTATCAACTGCCAGTTTCGCGCTATTCAGCCATCTCTTCAAATTCGCATGAGCCGACTCAACCCGGGATGTAGAAGTATTCCCAAAATGAGTTATCTTGTTCGTTCTATACTTGGCCCATTTTTCCAAGTGCGGGAACCATTGCCTCTCAATATAAGCCGCCACTCCCGCCCATTCCCTTGCCAATTTGCCCCACGCAACATTAAACTTTTCTTCGGTCTCCGCCTCGACAACCGCAGTAAACAAGGTAAAAGTTATGTGCTTAGCCCAACCATCTTGTTTCGTGATATCAAGTGCTTTCGTCTCCACGTTAGAATATATATGCCAAAGACATAGCAAGTGAGACGAATCTGGAAAAACAATGGGAATCGCGTTCAACAAACCACCCTCGCAATCAGTAACAATAGCATTAGGTTGAACGACATCATTGAGGGGGCCTTGATTTCCGTAGTACCCACAGATATTTCTCCTCGGACTCATGCGTCACAAGAGCATACGCGATGACAAAGCTCTTCCCGACGGGTGTGACTCCAACCATCTCAACAAGCGGAAGACGATATTCATTTGTCTTGTACGTGGAATCGATCTGTACCACATAATAGTATGATCGAAACATCTTAACGGCCACGGATGAGCCATGAACACGTGGGTTAGCTCATCGGTCTCATGATCAGTGACCCAATAATGAACGTACTTATCTTTGAACCGCAAGTGCTAACATCTGTTGTCAGCGGGTTTCTCCCTTCTCTTTCCTCGGCCCTTACTTTCGAGAACGGTTGTAGATTTGTCGCCGATTAGGTCTTGACTTTTCCGGATTCGCCGATGCAAACCCGCACTAATAATTGCCGGTCTAACGTGAGCTCTAACTTGGGCATCGATATAAGCCAACTCCTCGTCATCAAACTTTGCAAAGTATCTGTCGCCGTCACAATACAACGTTAAACCATGATTATGAAACCCGGATCTCATCACAAGCTGCCACTTATTCTCTTCTAATTCAACAACTTTCATTGAAAATTTGCAATTGCACCACGCGGTAGCGGTGTTACCCCTCATTAAAGAATCGGCATCCTTATTTACGGGACCTTTTCCACCCATCCGACAAACAAAATAACGTTGTCTCAAATTAGGTATTACGACCAACTTTCTTGTTGCTTGCTTTTTTTATACCAAACCCGAGTCGGAGCCCGATCTCATATGCCCAATTAAACGCTTCAATACTAGATGCAAAAAATCTGGTTGTCGTAAAATGATCTGAGTAATCAACACCGTCCCCATCGTTAATCACCTGCGCACGCATTTCAATAACTTAGTTATTAATTAATTATTTGCTACGGAACGAGTCGAAGTAAATAAAAAATAATATAAAATTAATACAAACACGGTAATAAGTTATTTTTTACAAAACGAGTCGGAAATGTTAAAGATAAAAATTTAATATAAAGACGGTAATTAATTAATTCAATTGTTTTATAATACAAAAACGGTATTTAATTATTTTAAATGTTTTATACAAAAAAAGACGGAAATTAATTAATTTAAATGTTTTATACAAAACGAGTCGGAAACAGACAAAAAAAAAAAAAAATTACACGAACTGGGCCTTGGACGAAGGAAATTTTCGTCCAAAACCAGGCCTGGACGAAAAAACCCTTCGTCCATAATGGGCCTTGGACGAAGGATTTTTTCGTCCAGGCCTGGTTTTGGACGAAAAAATCCTTCGTCCAAGGCCCATTATGGACGAAGGGTTTTTTCGTCCAAAACCAGGTCTGGACGAAAAAGTTCTTCGTCCAGGCCCAGTTTGTTCAATTTTTTTTTTTTTTTTTTTTTTTTTAAATTGCATTTCCAATTAAATCCGTCACAAATTCTATCATAATTCCGTCTACATTCATGGCATCTATCCTAATTCGGGATTCAAACGATAATAAAACATAAATTTTTAACAAAACTAAATCGTAAACTAACCTCGTTACTAGCTTCATTGTTGGATTCGTTGTTAAAATCGTTCCCGTTCATGTTGTTAATTACAAAACCCGACTTCTTTTTTTGTTTGAAATATTTTAGTGAGACGGTAACTTGTGTTTTAGTGAGACGGAAATTGCATTTCTGTTTTGAGACGGAAATTGCATTTTGGTGAGACGGATATGGAGTTATGATATGGAGGGCAAACTTGGAAATTTACGTTAATTGTCGACGATATTTAGTAATTTGTCGACGACGTATAGCAGGACCCATCCAAAATTATATGTAACCCGAAAAACAACTCAACCCAAAAATGAGTTGCTAACGAAGTAACGAGTTATCTTAATAACAGCCCAAATAAGATCGTATCGATGTATCACCGTACTTTAACTAACAAGTAACAAGTACACAAATGTATATCGTCCCCAACAAGCAACAAATAAACCCAAATCCCCGCCTTTAAATAACGGCATTATTGGAAACCCTAATTTTTACCAATTTGTATTTTTTAATTGGAAACCCTAATTGACGAACAATGAGCGACAATTCTCTCTACATACAAAAACTTAGCCTTTGTAACACTAAGATTCACTCTTTAGAGGATGAATTGGGGAAATTGAAAGCGGAACATCTGTCTTGTGGTTTTAAGCATCGGAGATTGGAGAGGGAAGTGGAGATAAAAAAGGATGAACTGGAAAATTTAACTTCGAAATTAGGGTTTAACAAGGACGCTGAAGCGAAGGCGATTGCGAGGTGTGATAAAGCCTTAGAGTATAACAGGGAGGTGGAGGCGAAAGTTGGGCGTTTGATTGACCAGCGTTTGTCTTGGGATTTTGAACGTCGTAATATGGAGAGAAAATTGGAGGTTAAAAATGATGAATTGGAAGATTTAACTAAGAAATTGGGGTTTAGTAAGGAGGCCGAGGCGAAGGCCATTAAGAAGTATGAGCAGGCGTTGGAGTATAATCGGGAGGTGGAGGCAAAAGTGGAGGAATTACTGGGAAAATTGAGTGATTTGAAGGGTGTATTGATGGAAAGGGATGTGGAATTGGGAGATTTGAAGGACAAATTGAGAAGGAATGAACAAATGGAGATATGTCGGAATTCCGAAACAGGTATTTGGAATTTAGAAAGCTTGGTTCTTTATAATTATGGTTTGCTAATTGTCGTAGATAAATTGGTATTCTTTTTTTTCTCTCTTCTCCAGATTCAGCTTCTGAGGGAAAGCTTGTAGGAGAGAATGGGGCGGCTTGCGATCGGAAGAGAATATCTCCCGCGTATATCCAAAAATCTGAAAGGGCAGACGTTTCTAGTGATGCCAGCAACCACAGTGATGACAGTTTTACTGATGCGAGTAATCACAAACAAGATGCAGAACAAACGAACATACAAATCTTTGTGAGACCCATGTTTACTGACAAGATAATAGCCATGACAGTCGAACCTTCTCTGACAATCGGCGGCCTCAAATTCAAGATCCAGAACGAAGAGGGCATCCCACCAGACAGCCAACGCCTAATCTTTGCGGGAATGCAGCTCGAAGACAGCTGTACCCTAGCTCACTATAACATTGGGATGGAGGCCAGCATCGATCTTATACTCCGCCTTGGGGGTCCTTGTAGAGGTCACCATGCTCACCAACCCAAAATTTATTAACTAATTCCATGTTTATTTTTCTTTTTCCGTCCTATGAATTAAGAACAAATAAGTAAAGTATATGATATCACATTATCACTACAAGAAAAAAGGGTTTGAACGACAAAAGACGCACAAAGCCTCAATTTCGTCGCCCAAACGTTTGTGCTACGATTTTCAGGTTGTCGAGGCTTCATCACCCAAGGCTCCACGCCCTTTCCAGTATGTGCAATGACTATGTTTTTCATTGCCCATTGAGAAGCAAGTTTATGCAACGAGTTGATGTCGCCGCCTATTAAGTGTTTTGTGTAACGAAATGTGTATCGTCGCCAATAAAGCTATTATTGGCGTTGACCTATTTTATCGCCCTTAACTATTTTAAGCGCAAACAAATTGATTAATGGTTGTTAAAAAGAGAATAATATCCGTCCATGTTTTCTTTCGAACAATAAGGAATTCATTTTGCTAAACAATTCACAGTTCATCGTCGACCATGTTTTCTTTGGGACCATAAGGAATATATTTTGCTAACACAAATTCTTGTTTACATCCGTTATTATTTGCAATGGAGATATAAATTCAACATAACCAACACCTTAATTTACAACGGTTATAAGCAAGACTAATTGGCTTGCTAAAAGAGGGTTTTCTTAAATAATAATATAGCATTATTGAGAATAAATACTGTTCCGGGTGTAATTCTAGAGCAAGTATTGTTACCACCCGTGGCTTGTAGAATGATGTCTTGAGTTGGATTCCTCACGTCTCTATCGTTCCTCTCGGCCTCTCCTGCAACAATGAACGAACTGAGGGCTTGGCTTTGTGCCAAGCGTACTCACTCCGACGCTCAAGTCAGTGAACTTAGTGGGATAAGTTGTTATTACTTGGCTAGGGATATATTGTAGAGAGATAAGGAAGATATTACCAGATGAACAATGATTCTTAGGTTAATTCTTGGATCCTTTCCTCAATGAGGGTTGAGGAGTATTTATAGGCTTTCACCTTTTGTCACGTAGTGGCCAAGTGGCCAAGTGGCTAGCAGGTGGAAAGACCGTTCTACCCTCGGCCGATAGACCTATGGCAGGCCGGCCGAGGGACCTTGGATATGAGTACGCGGATATGTGTCCCATTTGGCGGGTTACAGGCCGAGACCCCGGGGAGACAGCCGATGGGTTGCATCGGCTAGCTTTGTCTAAGTCGTTGACTTGTTGTGGATATCTTTGACCTTGCTCAATATGTTGACTTGGTCGGTGCGAGAATATGCCCCATCAATTTGCCCCAGCGTAGTCTATGCCGTGGTATGGGCCCGATGTATCTTTGAGCGTATATTCGCGAAAGTGATTTCTGAAATTTTTCTGTATCGGCTTCTTCTATCTCGGGCTGGTTCTTATTAGGCCGTACCATATATATCCCCCCTCCGCATGGATGCGTAAAGGGCATCCGATGTGGAAGAGAAAGTGACGCTGGCCGAGACCAGGGTTGGGAGTGCCGGTTGCTTTTGATTGCCCCCAGGCCGGTGCTCCTTAGCATGGTTGATCGGGTGGCCGGCGGAGAGCGGATACCTAAGAACTTGTTGAGGAAGATGAATAGGCAGAGATATGAAAAGGTGTGTTGAAGACGCTTGATCACTGTTGCGTTGATTGACGTTTAACTGTTGCGACGATTGACATTCCGTGGTTGCATGTCCGACACGTGTCTGCTTGTTGATTGGCTGATGCTTCATGGGCTGTTCCCTGATTGGTCCTTTATTATGGGCTTCTTCCTATAAATAGGGCATTTGTTCCGTGAAATTGGTCACTAATTTCATTCTCCCAAAATTTTCTTCTCTCTAAACTTCCAAGGCCTTCTTTGTTCTCTAGTTTTCAGGGTTGCTACTCCGGCGAGTGTTTTTCTTTAAGGTAAACAAACAAATTTCCTTTCTTCTCTTGTTAAATAATCATTGCTATCATGTCTTCTGCTGACGCTGGGATTAGCGCTTCGGCACCGGGGGGTTCCCCGTCGCGTCTTGATGGGGAGGGGATACTAGAGGCCATCCCGATAAGGTTTGGGGGTCCTAGGTCTCCCTCTCCCGTAGTTGATCCATCAAATCTGGAGGAGTGGGAGGATGAGGATGATGATGCTGATGATGACGAGAGAACTCCTTCTGATGGTGAGAGGACTCTTTCTGTTGTTGAGAGGCCGTCTGTCCCGGATCATGGTGAGGCCTGCACAACTGGTCTTGATCGCGCCTGGACTAATAAATTCGCCAGCTCTTCCGGCGGGACTCTTTTCGAAGGCCATTTTTCCTTCGGTGATGGGTACAAGATTATTATCCCTGAGGAGGGTCAGGCGGTCTGTTGCCCTCCCCCTGGTCACATCGGCGTGTATATCAAGCATCTGGAGTATGGGCTCCGGTTTCCTTTGAACGAACACGTCATGGCCATCATCAAAGCTATGAACGTCGCTGTGGCTCAACTGCATCCGTTGGCCATGAGGACGATAGTCGACTTTGTGTGGCTTTGTCTCTTTAGGGGGGAGGTCCCGACGGTTAACTTATTCCGCCGCCTTCATCATCTACGGCCGTCAATCCCCGGTAAAGTGGGGTGGTACAGCGTGCAGACGGAGCCGGGCTTCGTCTCCGTGTCTAAGCTTACTTCTTGTAAGGGCTGGCAACGGCGGTGGGTGTACGTCCAAGTGCCTGAGGACTACACATTGCCTCGGTCCTTCCAGAGCCTTGTTTACTTGCGGTGTGAGAACCGGGAAGAATATGAGAGATGTGTTTCCCGGGGTAAAGTTAAGATGGACGCTTCGATGGTCCCTCTTACTGCGGAGGAAAAACGGGCGATGCAGCTGTTTGACGCTGAGAAGGGATGGCTGCCCCCGACTCAGATTATCCTTCAGGATGAGCTGCTTTGCCGCGTCGGCCTCATACCGGCCCTCAATCAGGGTGAGTGGGGTCGGTGTGAGGCCCATCTTTGCCTGTTGTATCCCTTTTTAGAGCTTTGTTTCGCTTCCTTTATGTAACTCTTGCTTGATTTCTTGCAGACCGGTTTGGCCAGGGTCTGTCCGAGAAGACCTTAAAGAGGTTGGGGCTTGATAAGGACGGGAAGGTTGTTCAACGGCGTCCTACGACTACCAAGCTTGATCGTAGACTAGCTCCCAACGAGCTGATGGACAGGCAGCTGAAGGCTTTGGATCCGGAGGCGGCCCAGGCACGGGTTCTCGGAGGCGTGCCGAGGAGAACGAAGAAGGCGGCGTCCAAAATGGCGGCGGCGTCCGTGTCAGCCCCATCTTCGACTCCAGCGGTCCCGAAGGATCATTTGGAGGTCGTCGATATCACTGGTGGGGTGGTGACTGTTGCTCAGGTCTCCTCTCCTCTGAGGAAGAGGAAAGTGCCACCGTCCCGCTTCCACCGATTCTCCGGGAGAAGACCGCCCAACCGGCCCTCCAACTAAAAGGGTCCAGACCGGGTACGGACCTAACTTGCGGTTCGACCTAGTGGTTCGTTGGACATTCCCGATGACCGACTTTCTGATGTGTCGATGCGTGTTGACGTGGATGCTCTGTGTAAATTTTTTGTAGATCCACCGTCGGCAGAGGCCGTTCTCACTGAGCGGCGGCTCGAGAAGCAGCCTGAGAAGACAGGTGATAGAAATGTCACCGTTGACTCCTCGGTCCAGAAGATTTCTTCCGACGAGCTCGTGGCGGAGGGTGAGAGAATATATAAGAGGCTGGCGAAGTGGACCCGTCTAGCCGGCTCCCACATCATGGAGCAGGAAAAGAGCGTGGCCCAATCTGCGCCGTTGATTGCGAAGCTCAAGCTTGATCTCTCCGCTTCAAGGGGGGAAGCCGGAAAGGCTAAGTTGGACCTCTTTGCTGCCAAGAGGCGTGTGGAGGAGGTTGAGAAGCTGCCTGGTGGCCGAAAGCCAAAGTTGAGGATGCTGATGCTGCCACCGCCAAGTTGATGGGGGAGCGAGACCGGTTTAAGGGCGCTTATGACGCCGTGGTTGCCAAGAGGGACGAGTGGAAAGATTTGTTCCATAACCAGGCGGAGGCGCTTAGGGATGCGCGGGTTTCCCTTGCTCAAAAGGAGAAGGATATCGAAATGCTTCAAGATGATCTCCTCCCTAAACTGTGCGCCAAATACCGGGACCAGGCCGAGGAGGCGACCAGGGAGGCAATCAAAAAGTTCATCCCTGACGGCTCCTTCCCGTGGGATAAATTTGAGCAGCTTCTGGATGAGATGGTCGATCTTTGCGAAGCGGCGGTGCGGGAGGAGAAGGCGGAGGCGGCGAAGGCGGCTCGAGATAGGCGAGGCCAAGTCGGCCTACGATGCAAAGGTGAAGGAGGGTGAGAGGCTAAAGGAACTTGAAAATGTCGAGCCCTCCTCTGAGCCGGCCACCGAAGATGCTGCTGCTACTGATGGAGGGCAGCAACAGGCATAGGGAGACGGGCGGTCGTCACCAGACTCACCCGGCATCTCGGATAGCTTTAGCTGTTCGGGGGCCAACTATTGAGCCTTTCCTCCCTGCCACTTTTTGGCGCTTCAAATGATATGTCTGTAACCTTTTGCTTTTCTTTCTCTTGTTTTGTTAGTAAAACTCCTGGTAGGTTGTGTTTAGGCTTATCCCTATGGGGACGGCCGTCGTCTGTACTTTTTCTGTAATTGTTTTCAATAAAGTTCGTCTTATCGGCCTTTGGCTTGGCCAGGGCTTCGATCACAATTCCTCGTTTGTCTTTTTGTGTTATTAATTGAGTGCCTTCGTTTCTACCCTCGGCATGACCGAGGCAGTTTGAATGCATGTCCCAACTGTGTTTAACGTCTTTAGCGTGTCGACCGGCGTGTTCCCCGTCGCTCTCGGCTTTGACCGAGGTAATCGGGGTTGCGGCGCGACAGCGTTTGTAACTGTGTAGGCATATTGATCGCTAGATTTGCGTCTCAATCGCACTGAGTATACGTTCCTTCTAGCGTATCGACCGACGTGTTCCCCGTCGCTCTCGGCTTTGGCCGAGGTAATCGGGGTTGCGGCGCGACAGCGTTCGTAACTGTGTAGGCATATTGATCGCTAGATTTGCGTCTCAATTGCACTGAGTATACGTTCCTTCTAGCGTATCGACCGACGTGTTCCACGTCGCTCTCGGCTTTGGCCGAGGTAATCGGATTTGCGGCGCGAAGCGTTAGAATCGTAGGCATATTGATCGCTAGATTTGCGTCTCAATTGACCGAGTATACGTTTCTTCTTTAGCGTATCGACCGACGTGTTCCCCGTCGCTCTCGGCTTTGGCCGAGGTAATCGGGGTTGCGGCGCGATTGCGTTCGTAACTGTGTAGGCATATTGGTCGCTAGATTTGCGTCTCAATTGCATTGAGTATACGTTTCTTCTTTAGCGTATCGACCAAAGCGTGTTCCCGTCGCTCTCGGCTTTGGCCGAGGTAATCGGGTTGCGCGCGCGACATTAAATTCGTGAATCGTGTGTAGGCATATTGGTCGCTAGATTTGCGTCTCAATTGCAATCGAGTATACGTTTCTTCTTTAGCGATCGACCGAGCGTGTTCCCGTCGCTCTCGGCTTTGGCCGAGGTAATCGGGGTTGCGCGCGCGAAAGATTCGAATCGTGTAGGCATATTGATCGCTAGATTTGCGTCTCAATTGCACTGAGTATACGTTTCTTCTTTAGCGTATCGACCGACGTGTTCCCCGTCGCTCTCGGCTTTGGCCGAGGTAATCGGGGTTGCGGCGCGATTGCGCTCGTAACTGTGTAGGCATATTGGTCGCTAGATTTGCGTCTCAATTGCACTGAGTATACGTTTCTTCTTTAGCGTATCGACCGACGTGTTCCCCGTCGCTCTCGGCTTTGGCCGAGGTAATCGGGGTTGCGGCGCGACAGCATTCGTAACTGTGTAGGCATATTGGTCGCTAGATTTGCGTCTCAATTGCACTGAGTATACGTTTCTTCTTTAGCGTATCGACCGACGTGTTCCCCGTCGCTCTCGGCTTTGGCCGAGGTAATCGGGGTTGCGGCGCGACAGCATTCGTAACTGTGTAGGCATATTGATCGCTAGATTTGCGTCTCAATTGCACTGAGTATACGTTTCTTCTTTAGCGTATCGACCAAGCGTGTTCCCGTCGCTCTCGGCTTTGGCCGAGGTAATCGGGGTTGCGGCGCGATTGCGTTCGTAACTGTGTAGGCATATTGGTCGCTAGATTTGCGTCTCAATGCGTGACCGAGTATACGTTTCTTCTTTAGCGTATCGACCGACGTGTTCCCCGTCGCTCTCGGCTTTGGCCGAGGTAATCCGGGTTGCGGCGCGACAGCATTCGTAACTGTGTAGGCATATTAGTCGCTAGATTTGCGTCTCAATTGCACTGAGTATACGTTTCTTCTTTAGCGTATTGACCGACGTGTTCCCCGTCGCTCTCGGCTTTGGCCGAGGTAATCGGGGTTGCGGCGCGACAGTATTCGTAACTGTGTAGGCATATTGATCGCTAGATTTGCGTCTCAATTGCACTGAGTATACGTTTCTTCTAGCGTGTCGACCATGGAGGAGATAAATACTGACGGAAAATTGGGACGTTTCTTCACTAGATATAAACACGCACCGGGGTGCCGACAATGGTTTTGGACACCTCCGCCGCTTATACAAAGTATTTTCTTAGGTTGTCAGTGTTCCAGTGGCTCATCAAAGGCACGCCCCCCATGTCTGTCAGCCGGTATGTACCCGGCCTCATCTCTTCAACTACTTTGTAGGGTCCCTCCTAGTTGGCTGTTAGTTTTCCATGAATATTTCCTTTGTTGGTGGCGGCCGACTTTCTTAGGACCAGATCTCCTGTTTTTAAGTCCCTTTTGTGGACTCTTCGGTTGTAGGCTCTTTTCATCCGGTTTTGGTACACTGCCAAGTTGAGGCGTGCCGTATCTCGGCTTTCTTCGACCAGGTCTAGGGAGGCTCTTAGGCCTTCCTCGTTTTCAACTGGGTTAAAGGTAGCCGTTCTGAATGTTGGCACCGTCGCTTCGATTGGCAGGACTGCTTCGGAGCCGTAGACTAAGTGGAAGGGGGTGTACCCCGTTGCTTCTTTCTCCGTGGTCCGAAGGGACCACAGGACACCGGGTAGTTCATCGGCCCACCTTCCCTTAAGGTCTTCAACTGTCTTCTTCAAACCGTTGAGGATGGTTTTGTTGGCCGCCTCCGCCTGCCCGTTGCTCTGTGGGTGACAGATGGAGGAGTATGCAAACTTGATGCCAAGCTCTTCTAGCCAGTTCATTATCAGGTCACTCCAAAACTCTCGGCCGTGATCAAATACCATAACTTGGGGTAATCCGAAACGAGTTATAACATTTTCCCAGATTACCTTCCTGACGGCCGCTGTGGTTTTTGCCGGTACTGCTACAGCTTCCACCCATTTGGTGAAGTAGTCAACGGCGACGATCAAGAACTTCCTTCCTCCGGAGGCCGTCGGGAATGGCCCCAGCATATCCATCCCCCACTGTGCGAATGGGAGGGGATTAAGCACCGGTTGTAGGTCCCGGGAAGGAGCGTGTATCACCGGAGCATGCATTTGACAGTTTGTGCACTTCTTGATTTTAGCCTTGGAATCCGCAAGCATGGTGGGCCAGAAGTAGCCGGCTCGGAGGGCTTTGTGGGCCAGCGTTCTTGCCCCCATGTGATGACCACAGATGCCTTCGTGAATTTCTGTCAAAATTAGCTCTGCGTCGGCTGGGCCAACGCATTTCAAGAGTGGCCTTATTACGGACCTTCTGTATAATTCTCCTTCAAACAACAAGTACCTAGCGGCGATCCTTTTTATCTTGGCCGAGAGATTGCGGTCCTCCGGCAACTCATTTGCAAGTTTGTATTTCATTATGGGAGTCATCCACGTTGTCACGGCCTCGATGTTGCCCACCGTGCAGAGTGCGTCAGTGATGCTTTTAGCGGTCCGATATCCACTAGCACGGTTGGTGATATTCTTGATGGTTGAACTGGCAAGTTTTGAGAGGGCGTCGGCCCGTTTGTTCTCAGATCTGGGAACGCATTGGATTTGGAAAGACTTCAATTTTGCTATGTCGGCCTTTACCCTTTCCAGGTACCTTACCATTCCGTCGTCCCGAGCCTCAAACTCCCCTCTGATTTGGTTAGTAACCAACAGTGAGTCTGTCTTCAACACAATGTGTTCTGCTCCAGCAGCCCTAGCTAGCTCGACTCCGGTTATCACCGCCTCGTATTCGGATTCGTTGTTCGAGGCCGAGAAGGTGAATTTCAAGGCATACTCAAACTCGTCTCCGTTTGGGCTGATGATAAGGATGCCGGCTCCTGAGCTATTCGTCGTGGAGGAGCCGTCGGTGTAAACCTCCCATACCCCTGGGTTTGGCTCTTCTTGATATGTGCATTCGGCCAGGAAATCTGCAAGTGCTTGCCCTTTTATCGAAGGCCTTGGTTTGTACTGAATGCCGAAGGCAGAGAGTTCCACTGCCCATTTGATGAGCCTACCGGATCGTTCGAATTTTTCCAAAGCTTTCTCCAATGGCTGATCGGTTAGGACCGTCACGGGGTGTGCGTCGAAGTAGGGTTTTAACTTCCTCGCGGCAACGACGACGGCGAAGGCTGCTTTTTCAATTAGTGGGTAATTTCTCTCGGCGGGCAGCAGCGTATGGCTGACAAAGTAGATTGGGTGTTGCTGTTTATCCTCTTCCCTGATGATCACAGCACTGACCGTGGCCGAGGTAACTGCTATGTATAGGTATAGCGTTTCCCCCAGCACCGGCCTGGACAGAGTTGGGAGAGTCTGAAGATGAGCTTTCAGTTGTTTGAAAGCTGTGCTCTGTTCCTCCCCCCAGCTGAAGTCTTTGTTCCCCTTCAACACTTTGAAGAATGGGGTGCTTTTGTCGGTTGACAGAGAGATGAAACGGGCGAGAGCCGCCATTCTCCCGGTCAGCATCATAACCTCTTTTCGATTCCTTGGTTCTGGCAGGTCTAGGATTGCTCGGACTTTGTCCGGATTGGCATCTATGCCTCTGGCGCTGACAAGTACACCTAGGAATTTACCTGCCCGGACACCGAAGTTGCATTTCATTGGGTTGAGCTTCATCTTGTATTTCCTTAGTGAGCAAAATGTCTCGTGTAAATCGACCAAATGCTCGCTATCGGACTTGCTTTTCACAATAGCATCGTCAACGTAAGCCTCAATGTTTCGTCCTTTTTGATTTTGGAACACTTTGTCTACCAGCCTTGTGTACGTTGCTCCGGCGTTCTTCAAACCAAACGGCATCATTTTGTACATGTATGTGCCGTTAGCAGTGATAAATGCGCATTTAGGCATGTCTTCCTCGGCCATAAATACTTGGTGATACCCCGAGAAGGCGTCAAAGAAGCTCAAAGCATGGTGTAGCTGCCGTGGCGTCAATTAAACTGTCTATTCGAGGCAGGGGATAACAATCTTTGGGGCATGCTTTATTAAGGTTGGTAAAGTCTACACACATTCTCCATGCCCCCGATGACTTCTTCACCATTACAACATTGGCTAACCACTCAGGATAAGTACAAGGTATGATGAAACCCGCCGCTAGTAATTTATCTACTTCGGCTTTGATGGCTTCATCCTTCTCGGCCGAGGAGTTCCTTATTCTCTGCTTGACTGGGCGAGCGGTGGGGAGTACGTTCAGCTTGTGAACAATCACCTCCCGACTCACGCCTGGCATCTCGGCCGCTGAGTATGTGAAAACATCCTTATTCTTCCTCAGCAGGTCCAGGAGGTCGGCTCTGAATTTTGGTTCCAGGTTGACACCGACGGTTACGGTGCGGCCCGGATCAATCTCTACCTCCTCGGTCTCTGCTCCTTCGACCATGCCGATGGTCCTCGCTCCGGATCCGGGGGTGTCTTGTATCCGGAAGGATTTGAGTTCGAAGCGCCATCTCTCACCTCTCTAGATACTTTATCGTCCCGTAGTCCCGGGCTTCGTACTCTCCTCTGATCTGGTTGGTCACTAAGAGTGAATCTGTCTTCACCATGATACG
Organism: Silene latifolia; assembly: GCF_048544455.1. NCBI lineage: Eukaryota > Viridiplantae > Streptophyta > Magnoliopsida > Caryophyllales > Caryophyllaceae > Silene > Silene latifolia. The sequence goes on along the minus strand of NC_133526.1, from coordinate 13,291,391 downwards.
TTCTGCCCCGGCGGTTTTAGCTAGCTAGACACCGGTTATCACCGCCTCGTACCTGGATTCATTGTTTGAGGCCAATGAGGTGAGCTTCAAGGCGTGCTCAAACACGTCCCCGTTTGGGCTGATAATAACGATGTCGGCCTTCGAGCTGTTGGTCGTGGAGGGGCCGTTAGCGTAGACCTCCCATAAACCGGGATCCTCCTCGTTCTTCGAGACGAGCTTATGCGCCTCCCCCCGGTCCGAGACATACACTAATGTTAGGGCCCGGATGGACATCACAGCGTCGGCTTCGCTCAAAGTGATCCGGCCTATGAGGGCGTTGTGGGCGGACGAGCCGTCAATAACCACGAACTCGGACATAACATTCCTGGCCGCACTTCCCTCACCGAACATTACTGGCAGCTTGATTGATCCCAGGGGTACCAGGCTGGCCCCAGAAAAACTGTACAACGGTTTGTAGGGGCTCAAGTCTTCAACCTTCAGTCCGAGGTCGAGGAAACATTCTCTGTACATAATGTTCGTGTAGGCGCCCGTGTCAATCAGGCATCTCCTCACCAAGTGGTTGGCTATGTCCAGGTGGACCACAAGTGGGTCACTGTGAGGGGCGATGACTCCCTCGTAGTCTTTCTTCCCAATGGTCATATCAGGGATGTTGGAAGCGGGGGTTGCTGTGTTGGGCACAATGTTGATGGCCTGATATGGTTCATTCAGGTGCCGTTTGTGCCCATGAGCGGACCCACCGTTCTCGTTGTCCCTGATGACGACATTGACTACTCCTACTCGCTCGTAAACGGATTTCTTATTTGTCTGTCGGTATCTGTTTTTCGGCCCCGGCTACGTATTTGCCGAGACTTCCCGTTCGGATTAGATCTTCAATGGCGTTTTTCAAATGCCGCGATCGTTGTTAAGTGGCGGTGTGGCCGTGGTACTCACAATCGGCTCGTGTCACCGTCACTTCTCGCCCTAGGGGCCTTTCCCACTTCGACCTTCGTTTTTGCTCGGGGTGAAGACCTCGGCGGCGGATACGACCGGAGGGGTGTGATTATTTATCTTGCCGTAGTACGGTCCGAACTCCCCGGCGCCGTCGGCCCTGTTCTTTGTCGGCAGATCGCCGGACCGTGACCTATTATTGTCACGGCGCTCCCCATTCGGGTTGTTCTCCCGGTGGCTCTTCTTCTCTGAGTGGTCGGCCCCGCTGGGACCTACCCAGATTTTGTGGTAGTCCTCCACTTTAATGGCTTGATCAGCCAATCTTCTGGCGGCATCAAAGGTCAGGCCGCCGCGTTTGATGAGCTCGTCTTTTAGGTCTCCTCTTGGGAGGCCTTTCATTAGCGCGAAGGCTGCCAGTTCGCTGTTCAGCTCACGAATTTGCTGAACCTTGGCGTCGAACCTCTTCACATAACTCCGGAGAGACTCGCCTCCCTCCTGTCTGATAGTCAGGAGGTCCGATGTCTCCACGGCCCTCCTCTTGTTGCAGAATACGGGCTAGGAATGCGTCCTTTAGGTCGGCGTGAATAAAGATACCGACCCGTCGGGCAGCCCCTTGTACCAACTCTGTGCCATCCCATGCAGTGTCGTTGGGAAGATTCGGCACCATACCTCATCAGGTTGCTCCCACACTGACATGTGAGACTCGTAGGCCTCGACGTGGTCAGTCGGGTCGCCTTCCCCTTTGTATGCTATAGGTGGTAACTTCAGCTTAGTCGGCACCGGGGTATCTAGGACGTAGGCGTTGAGGGGCTGTCTAACCACATGTCGGACAACACGCGGCGATCGGCTCCTCGCATTCCTAGTCCGGCTTCTCTCCTCGTAGCGAGAAGGACTTCTCCTCCGACTCTAGTGAGTCGGGCTTCTTCTCCAACTCTGACGAGTTGGGCTTCTTTCGCTCCTCCGGGGTGTGCCTCGTTCGTGCCGCGGCGACGCAGTCTTCTCACGAGTGCGAGAAGGACTTAGGTCCACCACGCCCACTTTGGGCTCCCCCGGTGTCTTGACAGGGTCAGCTTCTCCTAATGCTCCGTTCAAGTTTCTTGGGGTCACGTTTTGGGCCCTGGCCTCCTGGACGGTTTCCCCCGCTCTTGTCGGCGTGACAGTGTGAGCAGGCGTACTCCCAAGTAGGTCCAGGAGCATCTTCAGTTTTGCTACGTCAACCACATGTCCCATGATGGTGACCTGGTCGGCAGGCAGCGGAGTGTCTGGTATTATTGGCATCCCGTACTCCGGTTGAATCACTTGACCGGCGGAGGGTTGCCCAACTCCAGATTTGTGGACGGTATCATCCTGGTAGAATTCGGTTTCGTCGGTCACGAATGCCTCTTGTTCTTTCGACATACTCTTGGCTTTTGGGGTGGGTTTTTTGTGTGTATTTTTGTTTGGGAATGAATGTGACTAGCTTCTAGTGTCTATCCCCACAGACGGCGCCAATTGTTCCGGGTGTAATTCCAGAGCAAGTATTGTTACCACCCGTGGCTTGTAGAATGATGTCTTGAGTTGGATTCCTCACGTCTCTATCGTTCCTCTCGGCCTCTCCTGCAACAATGAACGAACTGAGGGCTTGGCTTTGTGCCAAGCGTACTCACTCCGACGCTCAAGTCAGTGAACTTAGTGGGATAAGTTGTTATTACTTGGCTAGGGATATATTGTAGAGAGATAAGGAAGATATTCACAGATGAACAGTGATTCTTAGGTTAATTCTTGGATCCTTTCCTCAATGAGGGTTGAGGAGTATTTATAGGCTTTCACCTTTTGTCACGTAGTGGCCAAGTGGCCAAGTGGCTAGCAGGTGGAAAGACCGTTCTACCCTCGGCCGATAGACCTATGGCAGGCCGAGGACCTTGGATATGAGTACGCGGATATGTGTCCCCTGGCGGGTTTGCGAGCCGAGACCCCAGGAGACAGGCCGATGGGTTGCATCGGCTAGCCTGTCTAAGTCGTTGACTTGTTGTGGATATCTTTGACCTTGCTCAATATGTTGACTTGGTCAGCGGTACAGAATATGCCCCATCAAATACAATATGCTTCTTATACAAATACTCCGTATAATTCACCTTAAAGAAATTTAATGTACTAAAAAACGAAGATGTATTAAGGAATTCCATAAATTTACATTGATGTAATAGACTTGACAAAATTTGATCTTGCTGATGCTTGGGTAAAAACAAAAAAAAAACAAAAAAACAAAAAAAAAAGGCCTCAAATATATACCAATACAACCTTCAACATCATATTTGCCCAAAAAATATCCGAAACATCCATGAAGCATTTTGTGACCCCATTAGCATTAGAGCCTCCTCGATCCTGTATAGTAAGACTAAAAAAAATATAACATGAAGCATTTATATCCATTAGAGAACTACTATTTTACATTACTTCCAATAATATTTACGGTGATAATGTGACAAAGCACAGTTAATTCCGTAAATGCTTATATCATGAGTTCATGACCATGACTTCTTACTTTCTTAGTAGTGACCTAATAATAATTTCTGCTGATAGCATTTCACAACATAATTTCACAGCATAATTCTAGATATATTTGTTGTTCACAATAATAACTTGTTGTTCATATAACTAAGCTAGATATACTCCCTCCGGCTTGCTGTTTTCTTCCCATTTCATTATAATACTCCTCACATATATTAGAGAAACGGGAAGAAAATTAAAAGCCACACAACATAATTCTAATTATGATCATAAACACAGTTGACTTACACCGTACCTATTTCGTTTGGATGCTTTGTGGAGACATTCTTATAATCATATCGGCATTCAATAAACTAGCTTTCTTCACACCCAATTTCAGATTACTGTAGTAGAAGACAAACATATACTACTACATTACCTTTGCTTATCAATATCCCAATACTTGGAACGAGAATCAACCAATCAATGTCATTCGTCTTTGTCCACAGTCAGCGGCTTACAATACTTAAAGAATGGCGTAGTGTTTTTAACTTCAAGTTGTAAAATAACTACTCAGACGTTGGGAATAAAAGATAGTTTACATATGACCAGCAGTCTAGCAAACAGTTAATACACCTGAAGAATGACACGGTGATTTTAACTTCTATATATGCCAAGCCAACTGAACCTTTCTTCACAATAGTCACAAATCATCTTCAGCAAGAAGATTTATAGATAAAATTTGATGATTTCTTGGTTTCAACTAAATTATACGCAAACATCACACATCTGAGTAGACTAATCTTCAGATATCTAATTTTCTGTAATGTTGCGAATTAATGTCGCAGCCTATGGCATTTGTGTGTTTAATGTCGCGAAATTTGTAATCGGATTCTAGCTTTGGTTACAATAATGACTTAGTGTACGCGTACTGCGTACAAGTTACAACAGTATTACACAAGATGAATTCCCTGCAATTTCTGTTGATAGTGTTTTTCAACACTCAAATTACGTCACTTAATCCTTGATTACTGTTAAGATTTTAAAGAGAGATAATTCATAATTGGATTTGTATTATTGAATGTTGTGATCTCATGAGAATACATGAACGATATATATAATAGACGACGATACTCTAAATTCAAGACGGTAGCTGTCATAACTTGTAACCTAACCCTAATGATAGTCGGCCCTAATGGGTCTAATATCCTAATAGGTAGAAATTCAATAGGGGAGGGACCGGAGAGTATTGCATATTTGCATAATAAAGAAATTGTATTATTGATCATTGTGATCCTCATTAGGATACATAGATGGTATATATAATAAGTGAAAATTACAAACTACCACCTAGTGTTTATCGCATTTTGCAAACTACCACCTAGTATTTCGTTTATTACAAACAACCACCTACTTTGCACCGTATATATCCAAAGTCCTACCGTATTTAATTCCCGATTATCATTTAACTTAATTCCCGACTCATTAAGTTACTACCCCGTAATAAACTAGCCTTACTTCAACTTGCTCAAAACACATCCTACCACTAAAAATAAAAGATCAACAAGTTCATCACCAACCCCCTAATAATTCTTCATCATCATTCATCACCATCAAATTTGCCAGTCAAAAAAAAAAAATCCTTAAATTACCAAAAATTTATTATAACTCTGAACAGCAGCCTCGACCACCATGGTCGACCATTGAGCCTCTTCCATTGAACCACCAACACATAAAAAACCCAGGTCGACAACCAACTCGTCGAACCCCAAACAACCTGACACCACCGTGCTTACGAGCCTAGAACCACCGTTGTCGGCGTCATGGTGCTCGTCATTTTCGGAGGCAGCAGGCCGAGGATGGAAAAAAGGAAGAGAAGGAATGAGGCCGATATGATGGCTGACGATGGTATGGTTGGCGGTGGTCAGGTGGATTAGAGGGGGAGAGGGGGTGGTGGAGTTGTATTTTGTGGAATGTTTATAGCAATTCAACGTAAATTACATACAAATTCATTGTTGATATTGTGTAAGATGGATCATGAATGATTGTTGCTTCTCTTGAAACATGAGTTATGATTATTGGATTTTTATTCTTAACAGATAAAATAGATTTTGATTGTAAATTGGGTTTAGGTTTGATTTTGTTTGTCTTTAATTAGATGGTAATGAGTCTTTGAAGTTAGTAAAAATAGGGGTATTTTGGTCATTTTATAGTTTATTCACTTAATGAGTCGGGAATTAAGTTAAATGATAATCGGGAATAAAATACGGTGGGAGTCTGGATATATACGGTGCAAAGTAGGTGGTTGTTTGTAATAAACGGAATACTAGGTGGTAGTTTACAAAATACGATAAATACTAGGTGGTAATTTGTAACTAGTTTGGATGCCCGTGCGTTGCAACGGGGTAATTAACTTAGTAACAAAAAAATGGTTATAAAGTCTCAATATTTACATCTTATGTGTAATCATTTATTTAGATATGATCAAAACTCAAAACATCTTATTTAAGAGACACAAAACATGTTAGGTTGATACGTAAGTCCCAATGATGCCTAATATTTATAATCATAAGACCACCACATCTGGTTAATCTTTGGATGTGGGACAATTCTATTATTTTTATATACATTATTTTTCAATGTGGGACATATAACATAACTAAAAAGTAAACAATTTTCGATATGTACAAATTATATGAAATCTATACGCTAATGATAGCATTTTTACCACGAATCAAATTATGTTATTTTCATAATTTTCTTAACGATATTTTTTTGCCAAATGAAATGTAAAAGTTTTTATATAAAAATTAGAAACATCACTTGAATATAATATATGAAATAAATATTATAATAAAATATTTTCCAATTTATTTTGTACATCAAAAAATATTATTTATGATACTTTCCTAAATTATTTTTTAGGATCACTCCACCTTATGATAATTTTCTGATGTGGGACAATTCAACTATTTATATGTATATTATATTTACCACACCTACTTTTTTTTTTCAATGTGGGACAAATAACACACGAACAAGTACACCATCTTTTTTGCATCTATTTCGATATCCAACCCAATTTAATACTGAGAAAATATTATACTATCTATTTATATTCGCACGTTTTTTTTTCCATTTTTGTCATAATTAAAATATGTACAAATGATATGATTTAAATTACATTTTTTTTCCTAACACGACTTTTAATATGTAACTGAGGGAGCAGTAAAATGTATAAACAAATGCAATTTTTTTTTCTGGTGCGATTTTGATTAATGGTTAAAAATCATGATGTGTTTAGTTACTCAAATGTAATGAAACATAATAATTACCTATATTTGGAAGTTTAAAAGATTTAATTCTACTATTTATCAAAGTAAAAAAGCTCATTATTGATTTGTTTTTGGATTCAAGATCTTTTTATGCAACACTTGATTGTATTATAATTCATAAATTTTCTATTTTAGTGTAGAGATTATCATTATACATGACACATTAATAACCAATTTATGTATATTTAACACCCATTTTATTTTTTAATTATGATTTTGTCTTAAATAAAGTTATTATACTATCGACTATCTTAAAATAAACATTGTAATATCACTAATATAGTAATATATAATCGCTTTTATAAATATCTACGTGATTAATATTTGTATGGCATTGTTGTAACTAAGGTTTGCCATTAATAGAAACTCTTATAAGCACTCTCTAAGATAATATTTAAGCGATTCAAAATTTTTTGGGTTGATACCCCTAAGTTTCAAATATGACTCCTATTTATAATCATGTGATACCTCACCTCATGATAATCTTCTAATGTGGGACAATTAAACTATTTATATGTAGTATATTTACCACACCTACATTATTTTTCAATGTGGGACAAACATGATACTTAGAAATACACCTTATTTTTCGCACCGAATTCGACGTCTAACCCAGTTTAATAATAATAATAATAAGCAAATAGTATATTATTTATTAATATTCGTATAGTATATTTTTTTTTTAACTTCTTATATCATAATTAAAATATGTGCAAATAATATGATACTATATTCTAATGCTAGCATTTATTTACTGCGAATCTAATTATATAATTTTTCAAAAAAAAAATTATGTTACTTTTTTGCTAAATGAGATGTATAAGTTTTTATATAAAAATTATAAATATCATTTGGACATAATATAAAAAATATATATATCATACCATGGAGATAATGATATAAACTTTTAAGAGCTCTCCAAAACAATGCTTAAGAAACTCAAAAGGTCATAAGGTTTTGGGTTGGTATTTAGGTTCTAAGGATGCCTTCTATTTATAATCATATGATCACCCACCTTATGTTAAACTTTCGATGTGGGACAATTCTATTATTTATACGTAATATATTCACCACACCAACATACTTTTCAATGTGGGACAAATAACATACTTAGAAATACACCATCTTTTTCGCACATAATTCGACATCTAACCCGGGTTAATAATAATGAGCAAATACTATACTCCCTCGATTTAAGACCAAATAGAACATTCTTTTTTTTACACTATTCATGAACGAATAGAATCTTTACGATTCCTTGCAATATGTAAGACAAAATATAGTCATGTAAGATCTTATTTGATTCACCTATAAAGTACAATGAGAATATCAAATTTTTAAATTTTTTCTAATGTAAACTTAAAGATATTTACATTGTAATCTGTGTCTTGGCAAGTATGTAAATGAAAATGTTGTATTTGGTCTTGAATGCAGGGAGTACTATTTATTAATATTCGTACGTTTATTTTTAATCTTTTATCATAATTAAAAATATATGCAAATAATATGATACTATATTCTAATGCTAACATTTCTTTTACCAAGTGTGGACAAGGCCCTCGGGAACTGCGTCCGAGGGATCCACACCCGGCATAATCGACTCGAGGTTCTTTCGAATCGAATTAAGACAAATTAGAGTCGCCACCAAGTTTTTTGGGAACTTGGAACCGTTCAAGTCAACTTTACACCTTTCATTGAAAAGCATAAAGCCAATCGACTACGAGTGATTAAAGATAAAGACTTGTACCCTATATCACTCGATTTGAATGACTCTCGTAATCCAATGGTATTTAGACGGATCCACAAACCATAGATCTTGAGTAAGGGGTGAGGGTACGTGTTGGGAAGCCCATAAGGACACCCAACCCCGCCCGTCGATAACGGCCTCTACTAAGTCAAGTGTCGGAGTTCAAACAAGGTCATAGCTACTGCGATGTATGTAATGCAAACGTTGTTTTAACCCTATCATGTGACAACAATTTCTATGTCGTTTTAGATGCAACTAAACTAACTTTGTCCAAGTTATAATTTAGCATGTGGGTTGATTGATCTAAGCAACATACAAACAAAACAAACAAGGCTTAAAGGGGAATGGGGGAGCCGTTGGGATCTACCTATTACAAACCAGGCATTTCATGCCGACACAACGATAAATAAATTACAACTCGATCTAATTACAATTGCTACAAACAAAACAATACACGACACAAAACGTACGGCCATTGGGCCTTGAAAACCGTGCACAAAGGGGAGGTGACCCACGGCCTACATGACACACGGCCTTGGGTCACTCCTCGTGTTGCGTGCTCTCACTTAATCTCATCGAATTAGACATAGGGCTACGCACCAAAGCATGCATTAGCATAAACCGGGCCATGTTGCTTTAGACAACACGCGGTTTACTACGCTCCTACAAGCATTGGGAACAACCGTCTAACCAAACAAAACTAAGGTTTTCAGAAAAGGTTTTGACTCAAAAAGGAGAACTAATTACAAACAAATTACAAAACGTGACTCAAAGAAACATAAATTAATTACAAGTGACAAAACAAAATAAAGAACGAACGATGCGAAAACAAACGAAATAGGAAAGGCCAAACACACGGCCAACCACGGCTCAACCACGGCCCAACCAACGGCTAAGACAAAGCCAACCTAGTTCCTAAGTTAGATTCATTGGTTAGATCGAATTATTGCGAAAAGGGATCGAAAACAAGTTAGAAAACGAGTTAAAAACGATGTTGATTGATTGTCGCATGAGGGTGCATTCTACACGGCCCAAAGGGTCTAATTAGATCAAATTTGCTAATTAATTTAACTCATCGAGTGTCAATAAGAAGGTGCTAATCACGCACTCTTATACTAGCGAGAAATTAAGTGAAAGAGAGAGATGCATTCAATTAATTACAGAATCGTCGATTGATTTTATAACTTACGTCGAAGCCACCTATCGTGTCTAATTAGATTATTAAATTAAATTAATGTTATCTAAATATGTCGTAGGTTAACAATCAGAGGTTAAACTAACATGCAACGGGTCCTAGGGTCCATCGATTTGGCCGAAACAAAAGGGGATCGAAAACGAAGAACAAAGTTAGATAATTGTTTTATTTATGCCCTACTTTGAACACGAGGATATGTAAATGAGACGGGGTGTACGACCGACCGAAGGAGCGGTTTCTTTTCCCATCTCAAGTCAACGCGGGTGTTCATAGTGGTACTTTAACTCATACTCGGACTAACTAGTTTCATTGTTAATTTAAAACAATCGAAAAACAAACAAAAACAAACGAAAAACAAACTATAAAAAAAGCATAAAAAACGAAATAAAAAAAAGGAAAGAGAAGGGGATTTGATGCACCCTCAACCTACATATATCGTTGACACCGTCTTGGGTCGTAATCGAAGGTAGATTTTATCTCGAGAGGCCGTCGTCGACGAAGAACAAAGCACACGCGCGTTTTGGAAAGTTTCTGGACAGCGATTTTAAAACAGTGATATCTCCCTCGTTTCACGACGAAAATTCGATTCGAAAGATGTTTTGGAAACTAGAAAGAGAGGAGAACAGGAATCTTAAAGCAACCCCTGCTCGTTTTGGGTTATTGGGCACGAAAAAGAGCACAAACAGAACTGGACAGACAAGAAGAAACCGCGAAAACAGAGTGTTATTTCACTCTGTTTTTCGAGGGATTTCGTGTACTCTCAAGGGCAATTTGGCTCGTAATTCTTTGTCTAATGTGTAGATGGATGTTATGTGGTTAATTAGGAACAAGAAACTCGAATTTTTATGGAGGTTTGATGGAGGAACGAAAGGGTTTTCGAAGAGGACACACAAACAGTTTCAGTTTGTGTGTCGGTTTTGTTTAGGGTTTTTGGAGGATGTTTAGGGTTTGTTTCTGAGGTTTAAAGCTTATGGGTGATGGTAGGATGTATGGAGAACTTAGAGGAATGAATGTATGGTGAAGGGGTGGTATTTATAAGGGTTTAAAATAGGTTAAAAGAGAGGAGGAGGCAGTCGGGCTCAATCCCGTATGGCTGCTGTCCATCGGTTTTTGGGAGGGTTTGAGAGGGGTTTTCTTGGTGATTAAGCTAGGATAATATGGGTAGGATACTAGGGTATGGGTTAGGGTTAATGGGTACGGGTTTTGGTAGTGTTTGGAGCGGGTTTTGGGCTCGAGATTGAGCTGCCAAAACAGGGGCTGCTCGGTTTGGTGCGGGCTGTTTGGGGCTTGTTTTGGACGAGAATTTGGGCCGTGGTTGGGGGGTTCGAACAAGGGTGGATGGGTATTGGCTTAGGTGGGTTAGTGTACTCGAGATTCGTGCCAATTCGTAAAGAAAACGGGCTCAAAAACCGAGCTAAAATCGAGCTCAAAAACATGCTTCTAAAACGAGTTTTCTTCGCTTTTAAAATCGATTTTTCAAATCAATTAACCCATTAAAATAAATGACTTTTCAAATCAAATATACTCATAAAATGATTTTTCAAATCAATTATTTATTTTATTTTCAATAAAATAAACTTGGGAAAATAAATTCAAAATAAAATAAATTAAATTGAATTCACCTAAAAAAAACCATATTTTAAATATCATTAAAAATAATAAAATGAACTCCCTAAAAAAACATTAATTTAAATATCATTTAAATTAATAAAATGAATTCACTTAAAAAAACATTAATTTAAATATCATTTAAATTAATAAAATACTTCATCGACGACGCCCATTCTACATCGTAAAACGAGCTCCAAATAATGACAATGACAACTAAAGAATACATGTGTCCTATCATCATCGGGTGTTTGTCGGGTTCTCTATAAATTCCAATATCGACGGATACGGGTATCTACAGAGCCCCCACTTTGACTGAGGCTTGGACAAGGCGAAAGTCAAAGTATACCCCAGGTCCCTCTCGACCTGAGGATTCTTCGGGTCGTTTATAGTCCATTAGACTTGCGTATATAAGCTCGCCAGCCATAAGAAGAGACCATACCTGAAACTTCGTTGGGGATTGACTCTCTCTTCTGTTGTGTCAAATTATCGCCGTTGGTCGTCGACCCATAAAATTGCATATATGGTGGATTGAGCCTTATCCTTAGGCGCCTACGTATCCGTTTCTGACGGAATCAAACCCGCGTCGTAGTTCAGCAACTGCTGACACTTGCCCAAAGTTTATCATCTGCTGGCGTTTGTCCAAAACTCATCATCTGCTGACATTTGCCCAAAATTTATCATCTGCTGGCACTTGTCCGAATGGACGGGACTTTCCAAGGAGGTTGCCGCCACTTTCATCATTTGCTTTCAGCTACGGAATTCTTCCATTTCATACTCTTGTATCGAATTGAATTCTGAGTGGATGTCATCCTTTACATCTTGATAATGGTCTCTGAAGCCAACGGCTTCAGAGCCTCCAGTTTGCAATGGCTCTAAAGTCGAAGACTTTAGAGCTCCCAGTTGAAGCATATCCTGCTACATTTGAAACACAAAAACGTACTAGCAATAATCATCACATAAGCACATTTGGATCATCGATCTTAAAATTGGATTATTTGAAAGATTGGGTCATCGACCCGAAAGTTGAATTTGAAAATTTTGAATAATTGGGTCATCGACCCGAAGTTTAAATTTGACATCACTTGGAATGTTGGGTCATCGACCCGAAATTTGAGTTTGAAAGACTGGGTCATCGACCCGAAATTTGAGCATGTTGAAAATTTTGAATAAGTGGGCTATCGACCCAAATTTTGAATTTGAAATGAACCACTTGGATGTTAGGTCGTCGACCCAAAATTTGATTTTGAGCTTTGAGATTTGAACCATCTTTCCATAATTCGTAAAAGAAGTTTTTGAAATTTTGAAATTTTGGCATTTTGAATTTTTTTGAAATTGAACCTTGATGGGTGAGCATAAAATACGACACAGACACTCTGTATGACCCGTAAACAACGTGGGCGTAGCCCGCTACCGTAAAACAAAAAAGGAAAATAAAACCCTAAGTGTGCACGGGTTTTAATTCAATTATTAACTTGTTGGGGGTAGAAATGTAAATAGGCCATTCTGGCGCCCAAAAAACGGCAAATGGGAATCACAAGGCCATCGGACTTGAGACAGAGATATCGTATGGTATGGGCGTGCTCCCAAGGGCACATGGGAATCAAGATCACTTGGCATTGACAAGGTGGATTAAAATCACAGAGCAACAACGTTGGCTTCGCCCAGACGTTAAACACAGACTGATTTTATGAGAACACTTAGACATCACACATCACTCTTGTTGGGAACATTCTGTCACTCTTCTCCTCGCCTCCTTTCTTTTCAGCGAGTTTTCATTATTTCTTGCCACCGCCTTCTTTCTTTTCAGCGGGCTTTTACTATTTTTCTTCCACGCCTTCATTCTTTTAAGCAGGTTTTTCATATTTTCTGTTCCCAACACAAACCCACATCTATGTGACTCAGCATCTTTGCCTAAACTGTTAGATAAAGCTCATTCTGAGACTTGATACTATTCATCCGAACCTATATCCTTATCCTAGCCTACATCGAGTGCTAAGACTGACTCAAACAAAGGTGGCTTCATCTAGACCTTGTTAAGACCCATAAGAAACCGACAAGATGACAACTTGGTTGATGAGTGGATTGAATCCCTTATTCTGAAGGACTGCCTACGTATTCGCGTGGAGCGAAATCAAATCCGACGTAGTTCGATCATGGTGCATAAACGTGGCATTTTGATTGTGTGTACACACTCAAAGGTTTCACCTAAGGTATCATGTCATATCCCATTCTAGCCTGTAAAGTACCGTTAAATCCCGTGTCTAGGGTTGGTACAAAAGGTTGTGGTTCTTTGGGATGTGGAGCTTGGTAAAAATAGGTTCGCAAGGTAAACCATCATTCTGAAGGTTCGTTTTGTGGTGCTAAGGCCAAGGGCTATGGCTGCTGATGTGGTTGGAATGGGTATCTCGGGTTTGATGAACCACGAGTGCAAATGGGTTGAAAAATGATGTGGGTTCAAATTTCCATGTCTGGACCCTAAAGGCTGGGTGTAACAACACAAGCGGAATGATTCTCAAAATTCCCGACTATCCCTTTGTAACTGTCTCCGGAAGGACTTAGAGGGTAAAGAGGTTACTACTTAAGCTTTTGGGCTTCGCCCATTGAACTTCAACTATGGGTACTTGACTTGACTTCTGGCCTCTGTAACTTCGACATTCAACCAAAAGCATTCTGCAATAACTTCAACATCTTTTTTCTTTTTTCTTTTTCTTTCATCTTTTTTTCATTTTTCTTTTTTTTCATTTTTTTTTCATTTTTCCAATTTTTCTCATTTTTCTCATTTTTCATTCTTTTTCATTTTTTTTTCTCTTTGAAAATGATCTTCTATTCATTCTCTTAGTCATAAATGGATACACCTTGAAAACTGGGCTTCGCCAACTAATTTGGGTAGGAACTAACAATTCCTTGTTAGAACGGGTTGATATCTTCTCTCTTCGAGATGGGATGATTTTGTTGGGGAAAGTCTTGCCTTCCATTATCGATAGGGGAAACAAGGAGCTAATCCGGGTTTGTCATAGAATCATCTAAAGGCTTGTCACAAACATTGGTTCAGATGGAGGTTTTCTACCACAGACATGGAATAGGTAAAGGAATCAAACACGGGATCCTAGTGTACCTTACATTTTGAAACGGGACATATTTCTACCCCAGGGATCTCTTTGAGTGTGTTGTGCATTTTATCATATTTCGGAATGATTGAGGATGGGAAACAAGACATATTTGGAAATGAAACTGCAACTTTTATTGGAATGACAAATGCTTAACAGACTCGAAGGAACGATTCCTAGGACACACCCTAGGTCATCGTGGAACAAACGACTCAAATTCAAAAAAACGAAAGTCCTAGACTCGACTCGACTAAGATAAGAAAACAGATCCCGACTTATAATTTTCAAATCTGGTCTTGAGCTTTCTCTTGTTCAATTTTGTCGCCTTAGATGCCCGCTCTCGGTCCTTGATCCCTTTGATGGTCGGCCTCCATCCCGAGGTAGTCCTCCGAGGATCTACGCCAATGATGAAGGTTGGTGAATCGAATTGTCCTTTATTAACTTCACAATGAGAGGAGTACATTCTAGAGCGAGACTCCCGATTTGAATTTCATTCTTCGGGTTTGGCAAGAATTCAAAGCAATCCACAAATATTTTTTCCGATAAACGCCCCTTTCAAGTGACATGGGCGGATAAAATGGGAATAATCGACATTGTCTTCGACGTAAAACAAAATTGGTGTGATCACCAAATGGATTGGTGATGTTATTGGGTTTAACAGTTGGGATTGGGAGTGTTCCATTCTCAATCATGTCTTGATTTCGTGCTTCAGTCGATAGCACCTTTCAAAGATATCATGGCCTTTCCTTGATGAAAGGCAGATGAGGCATTTGGTTTATACCATTTACCTTGTTGATCGGGAGGGTCCGGAGTTGGACCAATAGGCTTCAGCTTTCCTTGGGCTATGAGCCTTTGGAGAGCGTATGTATAAGTGCATCCGATATCGGTGAATGCCCTCGGAGCTTGGCGCTGCGGTTTCTTCGATTGCCCTTCTAAGAGATTGATGGCTTCATCAATATGGGTCGTTGATGGGACTTTTGTCTTAGATGACGAGGCCCCTTGGTATCCTTTTGGCTTTTCAGCCTCTGCCCTTATGACATCATCTTCTACCTTTATCCCGATTCTTATCAATTCTTTGAAAGAGCCAAAATTCTGGTATTTCAGAGCATTGCGGTAAATAGGTCGTAGATTCTTTACGAACTTATCTACCATTTCAACTTCGTCAGGCTTCTTGGCTAATTTCACGCTTTAGCCGCGCCATCTTGCAAGGAATTCAAGTAAAACCTTCTTTGTCTTTTCGTGTCATCACCTCCAATGTTCTTATGTTGGTTTGAATCTCGACATTATCAGCATAGTGCTTGCAGAACTCCACCGTGATATCTTCGAAAGTAGGGAAGTTCTTAAGGTCCAGATTGTAGAACCACGCCTTCGGGTGTTCATCCAGAGATTGAGCGAAAATTTCAGAGAGCATATCAGCAGGTACTCCCTTCGGTGCTAAGTACCCTTTATAGGCCTTAACATGGTGGACTGGATCTTCGGTGCCCTTGAACTTTGGGATGTCAGTGAGTACCATGTTCGTGGGCAACTTATCCTGAACTGGGGCATAGGCCCTAGCATTCTCATAGTGAATGTTCTTCCCCTGGGAGAGTTTTAAACGGTCTTCGATGAACTTGAACCGTTTCTCCAGATCAGTCAGAGGTGGGGTAGATGGAGGTGAATCTTCACTCAGCTTAGATTCGATTGCATCCATTCAGGTCATCATGAGGTTCACGGCCTCAGTGAGCTTGTTAACAGCATCTTCCATTGCTTGACGTCGGGTTTTTGGCGGCCTTTCTACAAGAAAACCCCGTACTGAGTCAATATTCGAATGTAAGAGCCCCTGCACACTTAAGGACACGACACCAACTTGACTCAAACAAAGACTCGACTTGAGATTGATTAAACCAGAGGTTCGACTCACGGTTGGATTTAGACATCGGTTCATTTTAGACTCGACAAAACGACATGACTCAAACTGTCATAACTCGATTCTAAACTGGACTTGGTGTGACTAAACCCGTGATTGGGCTAACATAGCCCATGGGTTCGAGTGAAACGTCCATAAGGGCCTAGCTTGGACGTTTTTTGTGGACTATCCTAAACCAAAAGGTCGACCAACATGACTCAAAGCCCAAGAGGTGAGCTTGGGTGACCCAACAAGGTCGTGTTCTAGACTCTTGGAATGAAAAAAAAACGTCTAGCCTAACACGGCCAGGACCCGGACACGACTCGACGCATTTCATGCTTGGTTGAGGTTTGAGAGACATTTTGGATCGGATTTGGAAAAAACGAAGGATTGATTTGAAAATGAGATTTGAAATGGGCAGCATGCCGGCTATAAAAGCTCATTTTTGGGCCGAAAATTCTAGTCCTATTTGGGCAGCATTCCGCGTTTTTAAAACCATGCTATTTTGAAAGTAAGTTGTTCAAAAGTTCGGTTTTGAAAAGGACATGGGAATTTTCGAAAAACAAGACTCGGGAAAACATATTGCACATTGTCATTCTCATGTTATAAGGATGTATGCTCCTAGACATCTCTAAGTCTCGGCAAGTCTTCTACAAGAAGGTCTATGCCCTCCATCCTTTTGCGGTCTTATAGAGCAAGGTGTCTTAAGGTAAAGTACCTAGAAGATCGTCCCCACTCCCAAGAACCACGCGAGGCGAAGTGGAAGCGAGCAATGTGCAGCTTCCTGGCATAGTGGGACGTCGCCCCCCACGCATCACGAAGAAACGCTGGGACGGCCCGGGCAAGTCCTTAAGGGTTTATGCATGAATCGTAGCACTATGAGTAATGTTTTACTTTCCAACACTTTCTTTTCAAGTTTCACCTCGGAGGAAAAGACCCTAGAAACACAATGTAACTAGTCCTCTTTTCCCAGTGAGTCGCCAAACTGTGGACAAGGCCCTCGGGAACTGCGTCCGAGGGATCCACACCCGGCATAATCGACTCGAGGTTCTTTCGAATCGAATTAAGACAAATTAGAGTCGCCACCAAGTTTTTTGGGAACTTGGAACCGTTCAAGTCAACTTTACACCTTTCATTGAAAAGCATAAAGCCAATCGACTACGAGTGATTAAAGATAAAGACTTGTACCCTATATCACTCGATTTGAATGACTCTCGTAATCCAATGGTATTTAGACGGATCCACAAACCATAGATCTTGAGTAAGGGGTGAGGGTACGTGTTGGGAAGCCCATAAGGACACCCAACCCCGCCCGTCGATAACGGCCTCTACTAAGTCAAGTGTCGGAGTTCAAACAAGGTCATAGCTATTGCGATGTATGTAATGCAAACGTTGTTTTAACCCTATCATGTGACAACAATTTCTATGTCGTTTTAGATGCAACTAAACTAACTTTGTCCAAGTTATAATTTAGCATGTGGGTTGATTGATCTAAGCAACATACAAACAAAACAAACAAGGCTTAAAGGGGAATGGGGGAGCCGTTGGGATCTACCTATTACAAACCAGGCATTTCATGCCGACACAACGATAAATAAATTACAACTCGATCTAATTACAATTGCTACAAACAAAACAATACACGACACAAAACGTACGGCCATTGGGCCTTGAAAACCGTGCACAAAGGGGAGGTGACCCACGGCCTACATGACACACGGCCTTGGGTCACTCCTCGTGTTGCGTGCTCTCACTTAATCTCATCGAATTAGACATAGGGCTACGCACCAAAGCATGCATTAGCATAAACCGGGCCATGTTGCTTTAGACAACACGCGGTTTACTACGCTCCTACAAGCATTGGGAACAACCGTCTAACCAAACAAAACTAAGGTTTTTTAAAAGGTTTTGACTCAAAAAGGAGAACTAATTACAAACAAATTACAAAACGTGACTCAAAGAAACATAAATTAATTACAAGTGACAAAACAAAATAAAGAACGAACGATGCGAAAACAAACGAAATAGGAAAGGCCAAACACACGGCCAACCACGGCTCAACCACGGCCCAACCAACGGCTAAGACAAAGCCAACCTAGTTCCTAAGTTAGATTCATTGGTTAGATCGAATTATTGCGAAAAGGGATCGAAAACAAGTTAGAAAACGAGTTAAAAACGATGTTGATTGATTGTCGCATGAGGGTGCATTCTACACGGCCCAAAGGGTCTAATTAGATCAAATTTGCTAATTAATTTAACTCATCGAGTGTCAATAAGAAGGTGCTAATCACGCACTCTTATACTAGCGAGAAATTAAGTGAAAGAGAGAGATGCATTCAATTAATTACAGAATCGTCGATTGATTTTATAACTTACGTCGAAGCCACCTATCGTGTCTAATTAGATTATTAAATTAAATTAATGTTATCTAAATATGTCGTAGGTTAACAATCAGAGGTTAAACTAACATGCAACGGGTCCTAGGGTCCATCGATTTGGCCGAAACAAAAGGGGATCGAAAACGAAGAACAAAGTTAGATAATTGTTTTATTTATGCCCTACTTTGAACACGAGGATATGTAAATGAGACGGGGGTGTACGACCGACAGAAGGAGCGGTTTCTTTTCCCATCTCAAGTCAACGCGGGTGTTCATAGTGGTACTTTAACTCATACTCGGACTAACTAGTTTCATTGTTAATTTAAAACAATCGAAAAACAAACAAAAACAAACGAAAAACAAACTATAAAAAAAGCATAAAAAACGAAATAAAAAAAAGGAAAGAGAAGGGGATTTGATGCACCCTCAACCTACATGTATCGTTGACACCGTCTTGGGTCGTAATCGAAGGTAGATTTTATCTCGAGAGGCCGTCGTCGACGAAGAACAAAGCACACGCGCGTTTTGGAAAGTTTCTGGACAGCGATTTTAAAACAGTGATATCTCCCTCGTTTCACGACGAAAATTCGATTCGAAAGATGTTTTGGAAACTAGAAAGAGAGGAGAACAGGAATCTTAAAGCAACCCCTGCTCGTTTTGGGTTATTGGGCACGAAAAACGAGCACAAACAGAACTGGACAGACAAGAAGAAACCGCGAAAACAGAGTGTTATTTCACTCTGTTTTTCGAGGGATTTCGTGTACTCTCAAGGGCAATTTGGCTCGTAATTCTTTGTCTAATGTGTAGATGGATGTTATGTGGTTAATTAGGAACAAGAAACTCGAATTTTTATGGAGGTTTGATGGAGGAACGAAAGGGTTTTCGAAGAGGACACACAAACAGTTTCAGTTTGTGTGTCGGTTTTGTTTAGGGTTTTTGGAGGATGTTTAGGGTTTGTTTCTGAGGTTTAAAGCTTATGGGTGATGGTAGGATGTATGGAGAACTTAGAGGAATGAATGTATGGTGAAGGGGTGGTATTTATAAGGGTTTAAAATAGGTTAAAAGAGAGGAGGAGGCAGTCGGGCTCAATCCCGTATGGCTGCTGTCCATCGGTTTTTGGGAGGGTTTGAGAGGGGTTTTCTTGGTGATTAAGCTAGGATAATATGGGTAGGATACTAGGGTATGGGTTAGGGTTAATGGGTACGGGTTTTGGTAGTGTTTGGAGCGGGTTTTGGGCTCGAGATTGAGCTGCCAAAACAGGGGCTGCTCGGTTTGGTGCGGGCTGTTTGGGGCTTGTTTTGGACGAGAATTTGGGCCGTGGTTGGGGGGTTCGAACAAGGGTGGATGGGTATTGGCTTAGGTGGGTTAGTGTACTCGAGATTCGTGCCAATTCGTAAAGAAAACGGGCTCAAAAACCGAGCTAAAATCGAGCTCAAAAACATGCTTCTAAAACGAGTTTTCTTCGCTTTTAAAATCGATTTTTCAAATCAATTAACCCATTAAAATAAATGACTTTTCAAATCAAATATACTCATAAAATGATTTTTCAAATCAATTATTTATTTTATTTTCAATAAAATAAACTTGGGAAAATAAATTCAAAATAAAATAAATTAAATTGAATTCACCTAAAAAAAACCATATTTTAAATATCATTTAAAATAATAAAATGAACTCCCTAAAAAAACATTAATTTAAATATCATTTAAATTAATAAAATGAATTCACTTAAAAAAACATTAATTTAAATATCATTTAAATTAATAAAATACTTCATCGACGACGCCCATTCTACATCGTAAAACGAGCTCCAAATAATGACAATGACAACTAAAGAATACATGTGTCCTATCATCATCGGGTGTTTGTCGGGTTCTCTATAAATTCCAATATCGACGGATACGGGTATCTACACCAAGAATCTATTATAATATAATTTTCATAATTTTTTTATAATAAGTTTTTGGCAAATGAGATGTATAAGTTTTTATATAAAGATTATAAACATCACTTGAATATAATACATAATATAGAAAAAATATATATATATATCTTACTGTGAATATAATGATATAAACTCTTAAGAGCTCTCTAAAATAATACTTAAGAGACTCAAAAGGTTTTTGGTTAGTATATAGGTTCCATTGTTCCAATGATGACTCCTATTTATAATCATAGGATCACCCACCTTATGTTAATCTTTCGATGTGGGACAATTCTATAATTTATACGTATTATAATCACCACACTAACATTATTTTTCAATGTGGGACATATAACATATTAATAAGTACATCATCTTTAATATGTGCAAATCATATGAAATCTATACTCTAATGAAAGCATTTTTTACCACGAATCTAATTATATTATCTTCATAATTTTTATAACGACATTTTTTGTCAAATGAAATGTCAAAGTTTTTATATAAAAATTAGAAACTTCTCATGAATATAAAATAGGAAATATAAATATTATAATAATTAAAAGATTCTCCACTTTATTTTTTATGTGGAAAATATTATTTATGAAACTTTCCTAAATTAATTTTTGATGATGTGGACGCTCTAGAATCGCTCGAAAAAACTCTCTTTTATGTATATATATAGATTTTCACATATAATAAATCACAATACTCTAAACCCTAGACGATAGCCGTCGTAGCTCGTAACCTAACTCTAATTCTTCTAACATCCCCCCCCCCCTCTCAAACTTATGGTAATTTGCTAAAATTTCCATGAGTTTGCACAAATACAGAATAAAAAAAACTTCGATCTTCATCTTCAAGAATCTTCTTCGTCTTCAAAGGTAAGTAAGAAATGAGTATAAGAATCGTTAGAACTTAGAAAATTTCTTCAAACAGGAACGTTAAGTTTTTCGGACTAGTCGAATATGAGTTAATTTGTAGGAACACTAATCGAACCTAACAAATATCAATAAAACGGAAAATTATCTGTCAATTTCAAGATCTGGAGAACGTTGATTTTTTCGGATTCCAAATAAATCAAGTACCAACTTAGACGACGTTGAATAATTTTAATCAGATTTCAAAGAGAAGAGTTTTTTTTTTCAACACACTTGACTATTGGGAATAAGGTAAAAAGACGACGCACCATATGTACTAGGATATGGCCATGTACTTACGTACACCAATGCTTCTCGATCAAAAGGTAGATTTGTTTTTGGCTTTTTTTTATAAACTAAAAAAATAAATTAGATTGATAGTAAAGAACGAGATCTCGTCGGTGGGTGTTCTACATTATTGAATATTGACCCACCGGCGAGGCAGCGGAAATTTGTATTTAGGCCTCAAGAGCATGAGGCTCTGATACCATGTAGAAATTCAAGAGGGGAGAGTATTGCATAAAAAGGAAATTGTATTATTGATAATTGTGATCCTCATTAGAATACATAGATGTTATATATAATAAATCACAATACTCTAAACTCTAGACGATAACCGTCATAGCTCGTAACCTAACCTTCCTCTAACATTCTCCCCACCCCCCCTCCCCCCAAACTCATGGTAATTTGCTAAAATTTCCATGAGTTTGCACAAATACAGAATAAAAAAACTTTTCAAGAATCTTCTTCGTCTTCAAAGGTAGGTAAGAAATGAGTATAAGACCCGTTAGAAAATTTCTTCAAACAAGAACGTTAAGTTTTCGGACTTTTCGAATATGAGTTAATTTGTAGGAACACTAATCGAACCTAACAAATATCAATAAAACGGAAAATTATCCGTCAATTTCAAGATCTGGAGAACGTTGATTTTTTCTGACTCCAAATAAATCAAATACCAACTTAGACGACGTTGAATAATTTTAATCCGATTTCAAAGAAAAGGGTTTTTTTTTCAACACACTTGACTATTAGGAATAAGGTAGAAAGACGACGCACCATATGTACTAGGATATGGCCATGTACATACGTACACCAATGCTTCTCGATCAAAAGGTAGAATTTATTTTGGCTTTTTTTTATAAACTAAAAAAATGAATTAGATTGATGGTAAAGAACGAGATCTCGCCGGTGGGTGTTCTACATTGTTGGGTTCCCTTGATTGATGATAAGATGCCCATTTAATGTGTGTTCTCTTAGTTTACCTTTTCAGGTTTTATGATCAAATCAAGCTTGGATTAAGATGTGTTGAATTGTTGATCACCCAAAGTATAGAGTCATTTGTGTCATCTAATGTACAAGTTAGGGAGTAGAGTATTTAAAAGCAATTGAAACAGTTAAGACTACTGTTACCCTTGTAAGTAACAATAGCCTGGACTGTCGCCATGGTCCGTATTAACACTTGAAATTCATTTTCTCTTTTCAAAAATCCTTTTGTGTTTCTAAATGACTTGGATTTAAACAATGACTTTCAGATTTCTTTCTAATGATTTGAGTTTCTAGAAAGAAAAAAAAGGTTTAGCTAATTATCAATTCAAATTGTTTCCTCTTTGTGTCAATTGGACTCCTTGGTATTTTGTAAAACAAGGTTTGCTTTTTGCCATTTTTGTGAAAGCTTGTCATCATGTGACTTATTTTCCACTCTTTGTTTTCTGAAAAACCAAAGGCTTCTTTTGGATAATTACAAACCTTCTTTTCTTGTTTTGCTTTTTGAAAGAGTACCTTCTTTTGTGCAAGTTTGGGGAAGAGTTGGTGTTCACCACATGTGATGACCATTGAATTTCAAAACCCTTGATCAACCACCTTGCTTGCCCTCTCTATAAAAGGAGTGCCTCATCTCATCATTTCCTCAAGACTTTTCCTGAAAAATTAATCAAGTTTGCAAAAACTGTTTTCAAAGTTTAAAACTGTGTCATTGTTTTGCAAAGCTTTCAAAAGTCTTCAAGTGTTACAATCATAGCCACTGTTGCTTTAAAGTACTAAACTCTCTCACTTATGAACCGTTTGATCTTGTAAAGTTGTCCATATCAATTCTTGTTAAAGAATCAGTCCGTGGAAACTTGATCCATAAAAACGTTCTAAGTTAGTGTGTAGAGTTTAGGATGGAGTAGTCCTTTGACTCTTTGGCAACCGGAGTAGGTTGCGAGTTACCTTGTTCTAGGACGGAGTATTTCTTGAACTTGTGTCACAACCGGAGTAGGTTGTTGGTCTTTTTATTGTACGGGTTTTTTAGTAGTCGGAGTAGATCACTAAAATTAATCAATAAAAAGTAGATTGGACGTAGGCGCTTGAGTTCTTGCCGAACTAATTCAAAAATCTCGTGTTTGATCTTCATTTGTTCCTCATTCCGCTGCTTTTATATTGTTTAGTTTTATTCTTTGCTTAACTCTTGAGTAACAGTTCAAAATACTGTCACATTCGGTCTTTAGCCTTTACTCCATATGCTAAGACGAATAGCAACAGTCAGAACCATTGTTATCTTCAGACTTTAGAAAACTTATATTTTAAATACTCGTTTAATCATTCAATATTAATCGATATATTCACTTATCCTCCATATTATCAAACAACTTACTTTAATTCAATAAAGTTTAAGTTAAAATTTTTAAATAATACCTAATTCACCCCCTCCCCCTCTTAGGTACTTGAATTGATAAACTCAACAATTGGTATCAGAGCCTCGTGCTCGTGATCGAGGCTAATCGCCTTAGAGTTTGATTCGTGGGTAATGGATTCCGAGAAACACTCCAAGATCACGGTCTTTACCGGTGCAAATTTTGGATAGTGGAAACTCAAAATGGAACATTACATCAAAAGTATAGACTATCAATGTTGGACCATCATCCAAAATGGACCTCTTGTTATTGAGGAAACCGATATACTAAACGGTTTCACCAAAACGAAGGAGGAAAAAGATTACAATGAAAATGACTTCAAACTTGCCGAAAAGAACTCCAAAGCAATGTCGATTCTTCAACGTTGTGTTGGTGAGGGGGAAGTTAGACGAATCTCTGGATGTCCTACGGCAAAATCTATTTGGGATTCTCTTGTACTTGCCTATGAGGTGACTTCCCAAGTTAGAAAACACCGTATTGACCTTCTCATGCAACAATATGAGATGTTTAGAATGTCAAAGGATGAGTCCATAAATAGTTTTTCTTCACGTTTTTCTTGTATTATTAATGAGCTAAAAAGTGTAGGAAGGAATTTCGAGTCCGAGGACATGATTAGAAAAATCATTCGTAGTCTAACCTCTAAGTGGCAACCCAAAGTTACCGCCATAGAGGAAGCCAAAGATTTGTCAACCCTATCTCTTCATGAACTAATGGGATCACTAATGGCTCACGAGTTTAATCTCGACAAGCATTCTAGTGAGTCCTCAAAGGGAAAGAGTCTCGCCCTCACATCCTCTTCAAGTGATGGAGAAGATGAGGAGGAAAACGAGTTTGCTATGTTCTCTAGGAATTTAGCCGAGTTAGTCAATGGTCAAGGAAATAAAAGGTTCAATAATAATTACTCGAAAAAACGCTTTCCTAAGAAACGATATAATTCCACCGTGGGATGCTTTAAGTGTGGTGATAAAATTCACCAAATTAAAGAATGTCCCAAGTGGGATGAAATCCAATCTAAGGAAAAACGAGATAAGGTTAAGAAGGACTACAAACATAAAGTCATGAGTGCTATTTGGGGAATATCCGACTCCGAAGAAGATGAGGATCTCATCGAGGAGGAGCTAGAGGCTAAAATGTGTCTTACAAGTCATCTTAAGGACAAAATCTCAAAAACTTCAAAAAACGAACACCTTAGATGCCTCATGGCTAATCCCGATGACTCCGAATCCGATTCCGACAATGAGGTAAATCATCTAAAGGCCAAGGATATAACTTACTCCAAAGAGAAACTATGTAAGCTTCTTGACCAACTTTTTGATAAGTGTCGGTTTCAAAATGATATACTTGAGGTCATGCAAAATGAGATTGAGGAAATTGCTCAAGAGAACTTTAACCTTAAAAATGAACTAAAAGCAACTGACAGCGTCACTGTCACCTCTGAGGCTTATAATGAAGTAAAAAAAGTCAACAAATTAAACAAACAATTGACTAACGAATTAGAGTGTCTTAAGATGACCCCCACAGACGTCTCTGACCTTGAAAATGTCAACACTATCTTGGTGATGCAAGTCTCCTCACTAACCAAGGAACGTGATTACCTTTTAAAAGACAAAGATGCTTTCGAAAATGAAGTGTATGACCTTGTAGTTGAGATTGTAGACTTAAGAGAAACAATGTCTGGAATTGTTGCATCCAACAAAGAATTAGACAAGTCAAATGAGAACGTTAAGTGTTTGGTCAATGAAAACAAGTGTCTAAAAGGTGATGTAGTCAGTCTCAAGAAAGATATAGAGGTCCTTCGTGAAAGGCTTACCTTTCTTCAAAAGGGTATGCCCGAATGTAGCACCTCTAGATCTAACCTTCACCAAAGATCCGAGGAATTCGTTGATCTAAACAAACGTCTCAATGAAATGACATCTAAGTATGAGGAGTCTAAAGAGAAAATTGGATATCTTGTGTCTAAACTCAATAATCACACCCATGACTTTATAATTGAGAAAAGGTTGTCCATAAAAAATGAGAAAAATGATGATCTCAAAAGGGAGAAAGAAAAGAACTTGCATCTCCTCACCAAAGTCAATGATTTGACTAAAGAACTTGTGAATGCTAAAAATATCACTGAGAAATGGGAAGGAAGTCAAACCGTGTTAAACTTCCTCACAAGTCAAGCTGAAAGATGGAACAGTCAGACAGACTGTTACATCCAGAAGCCTAAAACTGATTTTAGAAGAAGGAAATACGTTGGTCTTCCCGAATACATTATTTGCAACTATTGTGGTAAGAATGGTCATGTCTTCAATGCTTGTAGAAAAAGATTTAATGACATTAACAAGAACATCAAAGTTTTAAGGCAAATATGGATTAGGAAAGACACCGTAAGATATGTTGATCACAAAAGGGGACCCAAGTTTGTTTGGGTTCCTAAACTCAAAGTTTAATCTTGTGTAGGGCTTGGTGAGAGGCGGCCGTAATTGGTACTTGGATAGTGGATGCTCTCGTCACATGACGGGTGATAGAAGCCAATTCCTCTCACTTAAAGCATATAATGGTGGCACGGTAAGGTTTGGTGACAACAAAAAGGGTGAAGTAATTGGCATTGGAAATGTTGGTAAGTCACCATTACTTTGTGTCGATAACGTGCGGCTTGTCAAAGGTTTGAAGCATAATCTCCTTAGCATTTCTCAACTTTGTGATAAGGGTAATATTGTAGAATTTAGTGCTAATTTGCGTCGAATAATTGATGCCACCACTCATGAATTAATTCTCGAAGGAAGACGTGTCAAAGACGTGTATTTAACTAATTTGAACACCCTATCCGGTCATACCATGTCTTGCATGAGTGTAATGAATAATGATCCTTGGTTGTGGCATAAAAGGTTTGGACATGTTATTACTAAAACTCTTAACACCCTTAAAAGGCTCGATTTAGTTGAAGGTTTTCCCAATATGAAATTTGATTTTGATAAAGTGTGTGATGAATGTGCTAGAGGCAAACATGTTAGAAGTTCCCTTAAATCCAAAAGAATTGTGAGCACACTTCAACCATTGCAACTTTTACATATCGACTTATGTGGACCAATGAGAACTAGAAGTAGAGGTGATAGTCGTTATGTGTGTGTCATTGTTGATGATTATTCTAGGTTCGTTTAGGCACCCTTCTTAAGCTCTAAGAATGAGGCATTTGATGAGTTTCTAATTTGGTTAAGAAAGATCCAAAATAAACTTAATTTAAAACTTGTTTCCATTAGAACCGATCATGGAACCGAATTCGAAAACTCATCATTTGGTGTTTATTGTGATGACAATGGTGCAGACCATAATTTCTCGGCTCCTAGAACCCCACAATAAAATGGTGTGGTTGAAAGGATGAATATGACCCTTGAAAGTATGGCTAGAACAATGTTATTATGTAGTAAGTTGCCTAAGAACTTTTGGGCCGAAGCGGTAAACACCGCTTGCTATATTTATAATCGTGTCATGATAAGGAGTATCTTAAATAAAACTCCCTATGAATTACTACGTGGAAGAAAGCCCAACATTTCATATTTTAGATGCTTTGGAAGCAAATATTTTGTTCACAACAATGGTAAAGACAACTTGGGTAAGTTTGATCCACGTAGTGATGAAGGGGTGTGATGTGGCTAAATTCGTATTACCAAACCAAAGTAAAACTATCTCAGGACTAACAAGAATAGCTAGTAGCAAGACAGGTATCGAATCCACAGGGAGGCGGTAAAAGCTAAGTCTAAGAGTATTTAAGCTGTCTAAAGTAACCAATTTCGGGGGGTTTGTTTTGTGTTGATTCTAACAAACTAATTGCAAGTAATTAAATGAAGGTTTTAACGATATTATTAAAAGTCTAGGATTTACGGTTCACTAGGTCAATCAGTCGGGGATTATCAATCAATTGTTAAATCTATCAAGTTGTTTAAGGTCATAAGATCGGTCGACTCAATTATGCCCTTTAGATCGGTTCTAACATGCGGTCGCTATAATTAGATACAATCTATTTGATTATCGCAGCTGTAACACCCCCATACTCCAAGTGCCTTACCAGGACCACTCAGGTATGAAGGTATTACCATCTCGGTTACCCGAGGCAATGATAATCAAATAAACAATGAAGAAACAACGTTTAAATATAAATACTTAGTGAAGAGTTACAATTCTCAAAACCAAACCAAAAGTGTAATACATGTTCTCAATCGATCGCATTCATCGTTCTAATTGAAATGTAAATAAACTACTAAGCTACAAAGCGGAAGACTCCTATCATCATGTCGTGGCAATCCCAAAGCCTATCCCAAAGATTTCATCTCAATACCGCTCAATATCCGCTCACCATCCCCGAATGGATCACCGCAGGTTTACAAAACAACAACCGGGGTCAGTACTAATCACACAACTCAATATATCAACAATAAGATAAACAGACAGCTTAACTGTCACACACACACAATCACGCCAAATCCAATCATCTCAATCACTGACTGTCCACTGGACCAGCCCTGCCAATGGGGGACCGCATCCGTACCCACCAAATCCCCGCTCCACATAGTGAGCGATAACCATGTCCATTAATGTGCACATCCCTTCTGTGGCGGGTTCCACAGAAGGCGAAACTAGGGCGTGAAGCCACTCCCGCAAGTGACCCCACTCAGCCGAGGACACGCCTCGAGAACCATAGACAACGATCACAATCACAATCACAATACAATTACTATATCAAACAATCAATCTCAACACATCAACAATCATCCCATTATGGGACTAATACTGAGTAGGAAATCCTACCTGGAAAGCACACTATCAGACGGTCTCTACTGCTGTATCAAAAAGCTTCCTCTATGAAACCTCCTCCTATCATACAACATACAAATGCTACCAAATCACATACTACTCATCAACCCCCAAATCCATATATTAGGGTTTAACCAAAACAAAGGAAAGACAACAAAAAGGGTACATAGATCTTACCCTCGACGCAAGGATCTCAACGGTGTAATCAACGATGAGAACTGACCTTCCAAACTCCGGGAATTGCTAACAATGCGATTAGGATTAAGAACTTATTTGCTTTCTCTCTTAAACAGAAAATTAGGTTTTGCAAAAGTGTTTAGAATAGTGACGACGAAGGTTATATATCTTAATCGCATAATTAACAAAACCCGAGAAAACTCCCCGTAAAACCGGCTACTCGATCGAGTACCCAAGGTACTTGATCGAGTACCCCCTTACTCGATCGAGTATCCCAGCTACTCGATCGAGTACCCAACAGGTCAGAAACTTTTCTAAAACGCAACTTGCCCTTACTCGGCAGAGTAAGGCCTACTCGATAGAGTACCCAAAGACTCATAAATACGGAGTATTACAGTCTTCCCTCCTTAAAAAGAACTTCGTCCCCGAAGTTCAAACCACTGCTAAACAAAGGTACTCCCATAACACTCCCGACTCAACAAAAAAACAAAATTCAACATAAAACATGTTACTAACCCAACTCATCTCGACAAACATGCCGACACAACATATAAAAAGGGTGTAAAACTCTTAAAAAATGTTCGCGATCATCTCCTACCCCCCTAAAAGAAACAAGGTTACGTCCCCGTAACCACACATACCTGATCAAAAAGAAAAGGGTAACGCTCTTTCATAGCTTCCTCTGGCTCCCATGTAGCTTCCTCAGTCTCGAGGTTAGACCAAAGGATCTTAAGCAAAACTGTCTCACCACTCCTAATCTTCCTAACCTTTCGGTCAAGAATTTGCTTAGGCACCTTAAGATAAGATAAGGACTCATCTAGCTCTAAGTTCTCTGCCTCTAACACATGTGACGGGTCACTCACATACTTTCGCAGCTGCGATACATGAAACACATTATGCACTCTCTCTAACGCCGCTGGTAAAGCCAGACGATATGCAACTTCCCCAACTCGCTCTAAGATCTCATAAGGCCCGATAAACTTCTGACTTAGCTTGCCTTTCTTCCCAAATCTCATAACTCCACGCATAGGAGACACTTTCAAAAGAACCTTGTCCCCAACCTGAAACTCTATGTCCCGGCGATGTAGATCTGCATAACTCTTTTGCCTATCCCGTTTGCTCTCATCCGTTCCCCGATCATCATAATCTGTTCCACCATCTCATGCACCATCTCTGGTCCTAAAACCACTGCCTCAGCACTATCGTCCCAACAAATTGGACTCCTACATCTCCTCCCATACAAAGCCTCAAACGGTGCCATACCAATACTAGTGTGGTAGCTGTTATTGTAAGAAAATTCTATCAAGTCCAACCTCTGTTCCCAGCTACCACCAAAGTCCATCACACAAGCTCGCAACATATCCTCAAGAGTCTTGATTATTCTCTCAGTCTGTCCGTCTGTCGCAGGATGAAATGCTGTACTCATCTTCAAAGTTGTTCCCAACGATTCCTGCAACTCCTTCCAAAACCTTGATATAAATCTCGCATCTCTGTCAGACACTATGTCCTTAAGGACTCCATGTAACTTAAGCACGTTCTTTCGATAGGCCATAGCCAATTGTGCTTTAGTCCATGTATCTTTCATTGGAACAAAGTGAGCTGACTTGGTCAGTCGATCCACTATTACCCAAATCATGTTGTTACCTTGTTGACTCTTTGGCAAACCCACAATGAAATCCATGGAAATGGATTCCCACTTCCACTCAGGTACCTCTAAAGACTGAATCTTACCTTGTGGTCGTCGCTGTTCCCCTTTAACTCTTTGGCATGTCAAACAACGGGACACAAACTCAGCTGTCTCTTTCTTCATCCCAGGCCACCAAAACGTTTTCTTCAAATCCTTATACAACTTATCTCCACCTGGATGAACTGAATATGCTGTACAATGTGCCTCTGTCATGATAGTCTTTTTCAACTCCTCATCATTAGGGACACACCACCTACCATCGAACCTCAAACTACCATCAGTATGAATAGAAAATCAGGACACTGCCCCTTTCTCTACTCCAGCTCTCCACTCAACTATCTTAGGATCCAACGCCTGTTTACCCCGAATGTCATCATAAAACTCAAGCTGCACATTCATATCACCCATGGCATCTCCTTTCTGCATCATATGTTTCCCAAACCTCGCTACCTCATCTCTCAGCCTCATCAAAGATAGAGTGCGTACATACGAGAATGTACACTCTTCCTACTCAAAGCATCAGCAACTACATTGGCCTTCCCTTCATGGTAGATGATTTCCATGTCATAATCGCCAATCAGTTCCATCCACCTCCTCTGTCTCATGTTCAACTCCTTTTGAGTGAAAATGTACTTAAGACTCTTGTGATCAGAAAATACCTTAAAGATTGCTCCATAAAGGTAATGTCTCCAAATCTTGAGAGCAAACACCACCGCACCCAACTCCAGATCATGAGTAGGGTAGTTCTCCTCATAAGGCTTCAATTGCCTAGAAGCATAGGCAATCACTTTACCATTCTGCATCAACACACATCCCAACCCATTCTTTGAGGCATCTGTATAAACCTCAAAGTTCTCGCTCCTTTCAGGCAATGCTAAGACAGGAGCTGTGGTCAAACGCTCCTTTAATGTTTGGAACGCCGTCTCACAACTCTCATCCCAACGAAACATGTTCTCTTTCCTCATCAACGCTGTCATAGGTCTAGCTATCTTGGAGAAATCTTTCACGAACCGTCTGTAGTACCCAGCTAAACCCGAAGAAAACTTCGATCTCAAAGAACATTCTTTGGTGCTTCCCACTTTGTCACTGCTTCTATCTTTGCCGGATCCACAGCTACCCCATCTTTAGAGATCACATGCCTCAGAAAAGCAACTTTCTCTAACTAGAACTCACACTTGGATAGCTTAGCATACAACTCATGCTCCCTAAAAGTTTGCAACACGATCCTCAGATGCTCCTCATGCTCCTCCTTAGTCCTAGAGTAGACTAAGATATCGTCGATAAACACCACTACAAACTTATCCAAAAACTGTCTAAAGATCCTATTCATCAAATCCATAAACACTGCCGGTGCATTAGACAACCCAAACGGCATCACCACATACTCATAATGACCATACCTCGACGTGAAAGCTGTCTTTGGTATGTCCACCTCTCTAATCTTCACCTGATGGTACCCCGACCTCAAATCAATCTTAGAAAAGACTGATGCACCACTCAACTGATCAAACAGGTCATCTATCCTTGGCAAAGGATACTTGTTCTTCACCGTCACTCGATTCGGCTCTCGTAGTCTATGCACAACCTCGACTCCCATCTTTCTTCTTCACAAAAAAGAATTGGTGCTCCCCACGGTGATACACTAGGTCTAATGTATCCCTTCTCTATCAGATCATCCAACTGCTTTCTAAGCTCCTCCATCTCCTTAGGACCCATGCGGTACGGTGCCTTAGAGCTTGGCCCCGTCCCTGGTTTTAACTCCACTGTGAAATCTATCTCTCTTCCCGGCGGTAACCCCGGAATCTTCTCTGGAAACACATCCTCAAACTCTCCCACCACTGGTATCTGATCAACTGTCGGACCCTCTATCCGGTCATCTCTCACATGGCACAATATCAAAGGACATCCCTTCCTCGGATATGACTTCAAAAAGTAATTTGTAATCAACTTAACTTTGGGTTTGACTAGAAACCCACGATAAGACACACTAACGCCCTTAGGACCTCTTAAAGACACTTTGTTTTGATGACAGTCTATCTTAGCTTTATACTTTCCCTGCCAATCCATCCCAACTATCACCTCAAAACCGTCAAAAGGAAACTCTAGCAAGTCTACAGGGAAATCAACTTGCCCAACTATCATAGGTACATCCCTATATAACCTCCCACAAGATACAGACTCACCCGAAGGTATAAAAACTTTCTCACTGACAGACTCATACACTCTTAAACCCAACCGTTTAATATGACTCGAAGATACAAACGACTGAGAAGCCCCCGAATCAAACAAAACAAAGGTATGAGTACCATTAACAAGAAAAGTACCGGTGATAATGTGAGCATCCTCCTCAGATGCCTTCTTCTCCATCATGAATAACTTTCCACTGGTCTTCTGTCCACCTCCCTGGACAGTACTGGCTGATGTGGTCGGCTTAGCACCCGACCCTTGATTGTTGTTGTTGTTCATTGGTGGTTTCTGATAAGAATTACCGCCGTTGCGGTTGCCTCCACTCTGGTAACTCTGACTTCTCCGGTTTGGCCATGATCCAGCCGGCCTATTGCTCGCATAGCTCTGCGCAGGTCTCTGGAAAGTTCCCGGTGCACTTGTGCACTCATGTCTCTTGTGGCCTACACCACCACAGCTATAGCAGGTCACTCCCCAACTACCACTCATACTTCCACGGCCACGCCCAAAGGAAGCCCCAAAGATCGAACCCCGACCTTAAGAAAACCCCTTAGACTGATTGTGGTTGCCTTTCTTGTGATTAGATTGGCCACCACCCTCGCTCTCAGACTTCCTCTTCTCACCACCTGACCTCTCCTGAGCCATCCCCACCAACCTCTCATCTCTCCCAGCCCTCTCATAAGCTTCCTTAACATTAGTAAGGACTCCCACGGGTAACTTATCCATAATCTTAGGTGTCAACCCTCTTTCAAACCTCAATGCCAAATTCTCCTCGCTCAAACCCATATCCTTAGCATACCTAGACTTATCATTGAACTGCCTATAGTACTCGGCCACAGACATCTCAGCGGTCATCTTAAAACTGTTAAACTCCTCTCTCAACTTACTCCTCACATGCTCCGGTACGAACTCCTTTCTCACAGCCCTACGAAACTCCTCCCAAGGTATAGCAGGTAAACCTTGGTTTGTATATATCTCCTTAGCACTCACTTTCACTGTATCCCACCACTTGCCAGCTGCCTCCCTCAGATAGAACGCAGCCTGTTCCACCCTCATCTCATCAAGACAATGAACCAAATCTAATATGTTCTTCATCTCTCTAAGCCAACTATCAAGAAGGTTAGGCTCCCCAACTTCCTTGTACTCTTTCGGGTTAAACCTCACTATATAGAGGCTGATTTTAGAATGATCAACCTCCTTCTCCTTATCCTTATCCTTATCTTTCCCCACAGTCTTTAAAGCCTCTGTAAGAGCATCCTGATGCTCCAACATCTTAACGATGTCATCTATATTCATAAGCTCAGCTCTCGCATACAAAGCAGTCTTCTTAGGCGGCATCTTGAAACTATATCAGAAAAGGGGTGGATATAAACATACGCACTAAACCTCAAAACAAGAAAACACGCTGCCCAGACCCCTACTCGATCGAGTTCCCAAACACACTCGATCGAGTAACAGGCTACTCGATCGAGTGCCCAACATACTCGATCGAGTGCCCCAACATCAGACCTTATACAGACCTTCTGATCTCTAACATACTCGACCGAGTAGCTAGGCTACCCGATCGAGTGACCCCCTACTCGATCGAGTGCCCTAGGTACTCGATCGAGTGCCCAAAAACACGATTCTGGACTCAAAATCGTCAAAAACCCACCCGATCGAGTCAGTCCCACTCGATCGAGTCATGCTAACTCAGAAACGCTACCCGCATGCTATGTCATATGCTAACATGCTAAAACTTTATAAAATCAACGTTATAACATAACTAAATATACAATGCTACGCATCCTTTCATACGATTCACGAAATCATTATATCATATTATTAAACGCCACATTGTAAACATCCAACATGTTTTCATTCCATCAACAAGTCTACATATATCATTAACCTTTCTTTCGCATTCTCAACTTTCTACTTCAAACATCCAACAATTACACACACTTCATCACGTTCTTACACAAGCGAACCAAACAACACATACGACCCTGACATACACCCCCCATGTGACCGGTTCAAAATTGTAGGGCAAGGTCGCGACTTTAGGACGTCTCCCAAGCCTTTGCATTAGCTCCTACAACTTTTACCCCGGGTTCATTTTAATTGACTCCCTATGTTCATTAGGTTCATTGGTTACAAGTTTCAGGATCGTCGCTCTGATACCATTTGTAACAACCCCATACTCCAAGTGCCTTACCAGGACCACTCAGGTATGAAAGTATTACCATCTCGGTTACCCGAGGCAATGATAATCAAATAAACAATGAAGAAACAACGTTTAAATATAAATACTTAGTGAAGAGTTACAATTCTCAAAACCAAACCAAAAGTGTAATACATCTTCTCAACTGACTGTTTACTGTTCTAATTAAAATGTAAATAAACTACTAAGCTACAGCGGAAGACTCCTATCATCATGTCGTGGCAATCCCAGCTATCCCAGTACTCATCTCAATACCTGCTCAATATCTGCTCACCATCCCCGAATGGATCACCGCAGGTTTACAAAACAACAACCGAGGTCAGTACTAATCACACAACTCAATATATCAACAATAAGATAAACAGACAGCTTAACTGTCACACACACACAATCACGCCAAATCCAATCATCTCAATCACTGACTGTCCACTGGACCAGCCCTGCCAATGGGGGACCGCATCCGTACCCACCAAATCCCCGCTCCACATAGTGAGCGATAACCATGTCCATTAATGTGCACATCCCTTCTGTGGCGGGTTCCACAGAAGGCGAAACTAGGGCGTGAAGCCACTCCCGCAAGTGACCCCACTCAGCCGAGGACACGCCTCGAGAACCATAGACAACGATCACAATCACAATCACAATACAATTACTATATCAAACAATCAATCTCAACACATCAACAATCATCCCATTATGGGACTAATACTGGGTAGGAAATCCTACCTGGAAAGCACACTATCAGACGGTCTCTACTGCTGTATCAAAAAGCTTCCTCTATGAAACCTCCTCCTATCATACAACATACAAATGCTACCAAATCACATACTACTCATAAACCCCCAAATCCCTATATTAGGGTTTAACCAAAATAAAGGAAAGACAACAAAAAGGGTACATAGATCTTACCCTCGACGCAAGGATCTCAACGGTGTAATCAACGATTAGAACCGACCTTCCAAACTCCGGGAATTGCTAACAATGCGATTAGGATTAAGAACTTACTTGCTTTCTCTCTTAAACAGAAAACTAGGTTTTGCAAAAGTGTTTAGAATAGTGACGACGAAGGTTATATATCTTAATCGCATAATTAACAAAACCCGAGAAAACTCCCCGTAAAACCGGCTACTCGATCGAGTACCCAAGATACTCGATCGAGTACCCCCCCTTACTCGATCGAGTATCCCAGCTACTCGATCGAGTACCCAACAGGTCAGAAACTTTTCTAAAACGCAACTTGCCCTTACTCGACAGAGTAAGGCCTACTCGATAGAGTACCCAAAGACTCATAAATACGGAGTATTACAGCAGCCTATATTAATTCTAACCCGGTCGGCGATAGGATCAATTCGCTACACTAATTAATAACTTAAGCCTTAAGTTGATTAACTAGAAGAAGTACAATAATCAAACGACAACTTATATGATTTCCCTAGCAATTAATCAATTTTCCTCTTTTAATTAACCTAGATCCCCTTCATCCTAGATGAGGAAATTAGCTACGCATAATAGAAAGAATAACAATCATAGTAATGGAAAACATGATGAACAATAATAAGGATAAACAAGTAATTGAAATAATAATTGGAGAAAGATTAGAACAATACCGTAATTAAAGGCAATAGATCCGAACAATAATTAAACTAAACTAAGTATTTGAGAGAGTTTTCTAAGGTAGCTATATTAAACCTACTAAAAATAAAGCATAAATAACCTAGGGTACGAGTTTTGGTATTTATAGCAATACATAACCGACTTAAGGAAAGTTGCGGGAATTATAAAACTGGAAGGTTCCTCGATCGAGCCTAAGTGGACTCGATCGAGGAACTACTTCCTCGATCGAGCCAGGCCTGGCTCGATCGAGCCACCAAAGTTCAAGAACACCCAACTCTCGACATTGCAAAGTTTATTGATTAGGTTGGTTCCTCGATCGAGTCGAGAGTGACTCGATCGAGCATGAAGTTCCTCGATCGAGCCAAGGTTGACTCGATCGAGGCACCAATTTCCTGCTTCGCGCACTGAACTTCAAACGGCTGCCATTTCTTCGTTACTTGTCAAAAACAAGCGATTTTTGCGGCGTTGAAAAGCTAAGAAGAAAATCTGTTGTAAAACTCGATATATGGCTCTTAAAAATAGGCACTTATAATAAGAAGCTCTTTTCTTCGTGTTTTCTTCTTAACTTCTCTTCCTTCATTCTTATGGATTCTCGTGCCATGCTTCGTGTATCCCTTCATGCTCACTCCGCGATGCCCATTTCATTCCTTTGCTTCTCAAATGCATCATTCCTGCATTAAACATCAAAAGGCGGAAGTATCAACATTCTAACATAAAAGGCATGTAAATGATATAAACTAGCACGAAAACCGTATCAAAAGTAATTAAGGGGAGGCATAAATATGTATATAATTATGACTCATCAGGGTGTTTATTGGCTACTTCGACCATAGCAAGGCCTATAAAGTTTACAACAAACGAACCATGTTAATTGAAGAAAGTATCCATGTCATTTTTGATGAATCTAGTATGCTTGGATAGGTACAAAATGTGGAAGAAGACGATGATGATGATGATGAGTTCGAGATTGGTCTTGTTCGAAAGGACTTTGTGTTTGAGGAAGTGGAAGCCTTGAATAATGAAGCTGATTAGCAACAACCTCATGGGCTGTCACCTTCAAAGGAAAGCAACATTTCAGGGGGAACACGTGGTACACCTGCCACTGTTTCTTCTCAGGATGCAACAGACCCAACGACTGTTGCCTCCACCTCCAAAATTGAATCAACTCAAAACAGTGCTGATGAGGATCACTCTAAACAAAAAGAAACAGTCACTGAGACTGACACTGCTGAGGGGGAACAAGAAACCATTGTTCCAAAGAAGTGGAAATATCAAAGCTCTCATCCACTCTCAAATCTCACAAGCGATCTCAACTCTGGAATTCGAACAAGATCATGTCTCAACAATCTTGCTCATCTTGACGAGTATTGTGCCCACAATGCCTACCTTTCTCAAATCGAACCTGCCAATATAACAATCGCTATGACTGATGCTGACTGGTTTCTTGCCATGCAAGAAGAACTCAACCAATTCAAGAGGAACGAGGTATGGCACTTAGTCCGTAGACCATCTAACCGTACCGTCATTGGTACTAGATGGGTCTTTCGCAATAAGCTTGATGACTCGGGAGAAATCGTAAGGAATAAAGCTAGACTAGTGGTGGAAGGTTATAACCAACAAGAAGATATTGATTACGATGAAACCTATGCACCGGTAGCTAGACTTGAAGCCATACGATTACTTATAGCTTTTGCGGCTCACAAAGGCATTAAACTTTTCCAAATGGATGTTAAAACCGCTTTCTTAAATGGTTATTTGGAAGAGGATGTCTTTGTGGAGCAACCACCGGGTTTTAAGGACAATGATTTGCCTAACCATGTTTTCAAATTAGACAAAGCTCTTTATGGTTTAAAACAAGCACCTAGGTGTTGGTATGATAGGCTGTCTAAATTCCTTATTGAAAATGGTTTTAAAAGAGGCTCCGTTGACAAGACATTGTTCTTAAAGTCACAGTCTGCTGAACTATTGGTTGTCCAAGTATATGTTGATGATATTATATTTGATG
The DNA here is from genome assembly GCF_048544455.1 of Silene latifolia. Classification (NCBI taxonomy): domain Eukaryota; kingdom Viridiplantae; phylum Streptophyta; class Magnoliopsida; order Caryophyllales; family Caryophyllaceae; genus Silene; species Silene latifolia. The sequence goes on along the minus strand of NC_133526.1, from coordinate 13,252,554 downwards.
CAACAAATGAACTCCTTTATGTATATTTTTCGGAACTAATGAAATCGGAGTTTGAAATGAGCATGATGGATGAGCTAGGATTTTTCCTTGGGCTCCAAATCAAACAATCAAAGGATGGAATCATGATCCATCAACAAAACTACATTAAGGAAATGCTTAAGAAATTTGGGATGACAAATGGTAGGTCACATGATACACCTATGGTAGCCGGGTCCAAATTGGACAAAGATGAACTCGGTAAGAATGTTAGTGAAAAGGTGTATAGAGGTATGATAGGCTCACTTCTCTCCTTGACCGCAAGTCGTCCCGACATTCTCTTTAGTGTTTGTTTATGTGCTAGATTCCAAGCAAATCCGAAAGAATCTCACTTTAAAGCCGTCAAACGAATTCTTCGATATTTGATTGGAACACAAGATCTCTACTTATGGTACCCCTTACATTGTCCATTTGATCTCATAGGCTTTTCGGATGCGGACTATGCGGGTTGCACTGTAGATCGAAAGAGCACCTCCGGAATTGCAACATTCTTGGGTCCTTGCTTGATTTTATGGGGCTCAAAGAAACAAAATACGGTAGCTCTTTCAACGACCGAAAGTGAGTATGTTAGTGCGGCACATTGTTGTTCTCAACTTCTTTGGGTAAGACAACAACTTCTTGATTTTGGTATTATTTTTGACTCCGTTCCCATAATGTGTGATAATACGAGTGCAATAAACATTCTAAAACCAAAAATATTGATATCCGTCATCACTTCATTCGTGATCATGTGGAAAAAGGACATGTTAGACTTATTTTTTGTAAGACCGAAAATCAAATTGCCGACATTTTTACTAAGCCACTTGCTAGAGAACATTTTGAGAAATTTAGACTAGAAATTGGGTTAATTAATTGTAACACCCGCGAATTTCTCATTTTGACAATTAAAATTTATTGAACCGTTTAATTAATTTATTTTATATTTTTAAATTATTTAATTTAATTAATTCATTTTAAAACATATTTTTTATTAAAGCTATAATCTTAAATCTTAATTTATATAAAAAAAAATACGTACTTTAGTCGGTTAGTAATAATAATGTAATAATATTAGTTTCCGTCTTAAGTTAATATAGACTCGAGAAATTATTCCGTCTAGCTATAGACCGTCACATTTCCACTTGTGAGACTAATCTTTTCTCGACCTATCATATATTGACAACACTCACTCTCTTGCACTCTTACTTAAACAATCATTATTATTATTATTATTATTATTATTATTATTATTTTTTTTTTTTTTTTGCAGAAAATGCAAGGGATCTTTCATTAATAATAAGGAAAGGATTACAGACCCACAAAGACCAAACAGCCAAAGAAGACAGCTACCATGTAGCCATCTTAAGAAGAAAGAAAAACCATACAAGCCTACTTAGCTAGATGATACATTCTAGTAGCAACAATATAGCAAATTTTATGACATAAAACCCTGGAATCAGTCCTCTTATCTTTGAAAATGCGATCATTACGCTCCTTCCATAGCACGTAGATAGTGCAAGCTAGCAAACATCTCCTCTGAACCTTCCCACGAGCAGCCCCACGGTTATACAGAGAGAACCAATTCAAAACCTGAGACAAAAGGACAGGAGGATCAAAATGACCCATCCACCTACAAACAGCATCCCAAACCTCAACAGAGAAAGAGCAAGAAAAGAACAAGTGAGCCATTGTTTCCTCCTCACTCTCACAGAGCACACACCTATTTGCAAAATAGAATCCCCTTTTCTGAAAATTATCTATCGTAGAAAGTTTATACTGGCAGGCCAAACTCCCAATAACAGCATGCTTTGGCAAGACAGCACCGTCATGGATAACCCTATACCAGCCAACAGTATCCCCTTTAGGCCTGATTCTATGATAAATCTGACTCACCTGAAACTTGCCATGTCTAGTACACTCTTCCAGCACCTCCTCCCCGGTTTTGGTCACCCCAGCAAGATGGACAAGCATATCTTTAGTGAAGAGTTAAGAACGATTAACACCTAAGAGGGGGAGGGGGTGAATTAGGTGTACCTTTTAAAAATTTTATTCTTAACTTAGTTAATTAACTACTTAAGCTAAGAATAAAGAAGTACAAGACTTGAGAAACTTAATTGAAGGTAAGTTCACAAGAAGGTACAGCAGTTCTATGTCACGGTATAGGTGACTGTGACACAGAACTTGATTAGGTACATGCGAGAAATAGCAAAGTGGAAGAACGTAAAAGTAAATGAACAAACAAACGACATTTTAAAAATTGGTTCAGCCTCTACTCCGAGGCCTACGTCCAACCGTTATTTTATTGCTTGTTTAGAAATTTACTCAAACTTACTAAACCCCTTACAATGAAAATAACTCGCCAACCTACTCCGGTTGCACTCAAACTTAAAGCTACTCCGCTTCAAGAGTTTATGGGTTCTATCTCAAGGTGTTACAGAATCTGGAATCTCAAGAGTTCACTTAAATGAACATGGAGATTACAATGAAGATCTAACACGAGAATCATGGAACAAACTCATCATGTCACAAAGACAAATGAATCGATACTTGGAGGTTTTACAGCTTTTTCGAAAAACAAGTTTTGAAGACTTAAAATCGAAAAACGTTTTGCAAACACTTGAAGAACAAAGCTTTAAATGCACAAATGATTTGCAAGGTTTTTACAATAAATGCTTTGGAAGTCTTAAGAAATAAATGTGACTAAGACACTCTATTTATAGTGGATTTAGTCTTAGGTAAGTACACTTTGAAGAATTAAATCCAATATATAAATAATAGCTTTGAGTGATGGTAAGTGTTAGACTTATAGGCTTGGGGCTTAAGAAATCAGAAAACTTAAGCTTCTACACTCAACATGTGACAATTTATCGAAATGGCAAAAAACTTTTCTTACTTTAGAAGTTTGACAAGTCTTTTTTGCCATTTTGGTAAAAGGTGTTTGCACAAATCTAGAGGCTTAGTCAAGTGGGCTTGTGACTCCAAAATTTCAGATTGTTTTCAAGTTTCTGAAAATTCAAATGTTTTACGGTTTAAAGTTTGCAAAGTTTTGACACTTAAAAACATTTGGACGAAAACTCCTCCGTATGATAGTACCGAAACCACGGACAACAGCGTGACCGTTGCATGGTTTTGCCATTACTTGACTTAAATGAGAATGTTACACTTACTCTTACATATATCGACTAAGGCTTTGGAAAGTATCATTGTCTTTGACTTCCTTGAATGACTTGATCATCTTGAATCATTGTTGAAAGTCCATTTGATTGCTTCATTCACTAATTATTTCAACTAAGAGCAAACAATCAAATAACAAGGGGACTTGGCATCATCAATCTAATGTGTTCTAACAAATTCCCCCTTTGATGATGACAAGTCCAAACATGTGTGATATTCCCCCTTAGCCCATGGTTAGTCGGTCTTTGGTCAATTTCAACATAAACATAATTAATAAACATGATCAAGGTATTCGAAAGGTGCAACATGTTTGGCCAAAGTAAAACATCTAATCATGGAAGCTAAGACATAATTAAGGTGAACGTTAGCCTAAGAGTTAGAAGATCACACATAGCATAATTTAAACTACTTCCCCCTCTTGACATCGTCAAAGGAGGAGAAAACATGTCCAAAAGGCAAGCAACACGATTAAAACACACGCAAATAGTTCAAGCAAGATAAAAGCAAACAACCGAAGGTGCAAGAGAGTGTCTTAAAACGAAACAAAGAGCCAAAGTGCAAGAGGAGAAACGGGTTAAAGAGGCATGAGTTTAGGAGGCATTCTGAAGACGTTCAAGGAGATCTTCATTCATGGTGCGAAGATCACCAACTTCATCCCTCAACTTACCCTGTTCTTTGACCAGCCGATTCACAATCCCAAGGAGCTCATCCAACTTGGCAAGGACCACACCCATTTCAACGGTAGAACCCACTGTAGAACCCGACTGATTTTTCCTTTCTAATTTGCCATTCTTGATCTCCAAGTTCATCCGAGAAAGAAGGCCCGGTGTCATCTCATCACTTAATTTCTCAATAGCAGGGCTTCCCTTCAACACCAACCCTTCCCTCATAAAAATTATCGAGAGCCACATACCATAAGGAACTACGGCATTTTTGTCAAAGTTGCCGCTTTGGAACTCAGTGGACATCTCAAGTATTCGGTGAAACATAAGGTGAGGAAGGTTAATGGGTTTGTGCTTAACAATGTGATGAATTAGGAGTATGTCAAGAAGAGAACATCTCCCACGGCTATTGTTGGAAGGGACAAGGTTACGAAAAACCAGGTTAAAGATGAACCGAATGGGTGCGGTTAATTCAAAGGCATATATGTTGGTAGGGCCATCATCATCATGAGGTCGAAGAACCTTCATGACCTGGGTAGAGGTAACCTCATCAATTTCACCCCAATCACGTTTTGGGAAAGAGGTAAGCCCGACATTACGAGATATCAAGACAAGATGAGTAGCAAGTTGGTCAATGGTTAGGACAAAGGGTTTCTGATTGATAAAGGCTGAGAGAGTTCCAGATTCAACATCCACCTTGACTGTTGCATAGAATTGGATGACTTCGGACAAATACATGGGACTATATTTGTCCAACAGATTCACCCAACCCTGTGCATACATGGCCTCTTTGAAGTATTTGAAAGCAAGAGATGTGTCATACCAGGATTTCTTATAGCGCCTTCCACTGTGGAAGCAACAAATCAGCATACCGTGACATATCTTGAAGATCTCCTCCGAGAGATCAAGAGAATTGAGATGGTTGAGGATATCATTCTTGAATGATTCGGCAAAAGGAGCAATGACAAGGTCCATGCATGTGTTGAGAGGCACCTTCTCCTCAATGATTTCATCCTCATTTATGCTCGGTAAATCCCGTTGATAACGAGCTCTTTTGGGTGCTTTTGATTTTGATCCGGATCCCCTTTTTCTTTGTGTAACCTTGGGTTTTGGAGGGGATGCCTCCGGGGTCACATCCTCGTCATCATCACCAAATATCTCAAGCATCTTCCTCTTGGACCGAGTTCGTGATGCAGGTTTGGAAAATAATGGGTCAAGCCCATCATCAAACACCACTGTGGCATCATCACGATCCTCAACATCAACAACTTCATAGTCGATTTTTTCAGCATTGGAATCGATTTCCTTTTCAACAGTGGAAGCCTCCGTTGCATCAATCTCACTCCTCTTATCCTTCTCTAAAGAGTCACTCACCAAATCCTTTAAGAGCACATCATCATCATTCTTCTCAACAGCGACATTACTATCCTCCTTCCTTTCCTTTCCGTCTGAATCCCTCTCATTTTTCTCATTTTCTTTTTCTTCTTCGATTTCTCTTCACTTTCTTTTTCTTTTCTCGATTTTTCCTCACTTTTTGATTTTTCTGATTTTTCATCACTCTCTTTTTCTTTGTTTCCTTCTTTTGATTTATCTCCATCAGGTTCCCCCTCTTTCAATTCACTTGAGTGATCTCCCTTTTCACTTGTTTCGACAACACCACTTGATTTTTGAATATCTTCATTCTTTTTGGTTCCCTTAGAACCGGAATCTTCTTCATCGGTGTCAATGTCCACCTCAGTATCTAATTGGAGAGAAATAGGAGGATTCCTACTTCTTCCTCCTCTGCCACGACCACCGCCCCTTTTGGCGGTTGTCTTCTTCCGTGCAACAGTTGGCTTGGCAGTGGCAGAGATGACTTCATCAGGTTTCGCAGCGGTTTTGGGAGCCATCTTTTTCTTGGCAATGTATTTTGGGTTAAATGAATTTCTGAGTTGAAGCAGTTCTTTTGAGAGTCTTGGAGGCATTTTAAGAGAGAGGATAAAAAGGGAGGTTAATTGGCGGTTTTGATTTTGGGAATCCGAAAAAAGGTAAGGGTGGTTGTTTATTTAGTGGGTAATAGGGTGTGTTTAGTGGAAACATGGAAGTAAATGAAGGGATGGTGTAATTATTCTAGGTGAAGGACGGTTGAGTGTTGGTAATGTGAGGCTAGGGTGTAGGCTTTTAAGTGTGATGGGACATAAAGTGATTTTGGAAGCTCAATGTAAAAACAACTCAAGTGCACTCATACGGTTGTCAGTCACATTTGTTCGATATTTGCATGCATTCTACCATATTAGCTAACATTTAATAACATGTAATTCCTCCCTCTAATCAATCATTGGAAAACGTAATTTTAATTTAGCGGTATGTCACCTAATAAACCAATTTCCGACCGAAGTCTTTCGAATTGTTCTCTTTCTAACGGTTTTGTAAGAATGTCCGCAATTTGATTTTCCGTTTTACAAAAGCTTAGACAAATATGACCTTTCTCAACTTGATCACGTAAAAAATGATGTCGTATGTCGATGTGTTTAGTTCGTGAGTGTTGTATAGGATTCTTTGATATATTAATTGCACTAGTGTTGTCACAAAAAATAGGGGTAGTCTCGAAAGTAAGGCCATAATCATGCAATTGTTGACGTACCCAAAGAATTTGTGCACAACATAGAGCAAAGACTCACATATTCGCGGCCGTGGATAATGCAACGGTGTTTTGCTTCTTCGAAGCCCATGAAATGAGACACGGTCCTAGGAAGGTAGCAATGCCCGAAGTGCTTTTCCTATCCAATGTGTCACCGGCATAGTCCGCATCCGAAAAACCTACAAGATCAAGTTCGTAGTGAGTTGGGTACCAAAGATATAGCCCTTGTGTTCCAATCAAATACCTAAAAATCCGTTTGACGGCTTTGAAATGAGATTCCTTAGGATTTGCTTGGAAACGGGCACAAGCACACACACTAAATTGTATGTCGGGTCGACTAGCGGTTAAGTAAAGTAAGGAACCGATCATACCTCGATAAATCTTTTCGCTAATGCTCTTACCATTTTCGTCCTTATCAAGCTTGTTTTTAGGCACCATTGGTGTAGGCATAGGTTTAGAATCAGTTAACCCAAACTTACTTAACATTTCTTTTAAGTACTTTTGTTGGTGAATCATCGTTCCATTTTCACATTGTTTGATTTGAAGACCAAGAAAGAATCCAAGTTCTCCCATCATACTCATTTCAAATTCCGAAGTCATCAAATCAGAAAAGTACTTATAAAGAACATTGTTAGTTGCACCAAAAATAATGTCATCGACATATACTTGCACAAGCAACGATTCATTTCCTTGTGACTTGATAAACAACGTTTTATCCACGGACCCACGTATGAAACCATTTTCCAATAGAAACTTTGAAAGCCTATCATACCAAGCCCTAGGAGCCTGTTTTAAACCATAGAGTGCTTTATCTAGTTTAAAAACGTGGTTGGGAAACTCGTTGTTTATAAAGCCCGGAGGTTGTTCAACGAACACTTCTTCATCAAGGTATCCATTTAAAAATGCAGTTTTGACATCCATTTGAAAAAGCTTTATACCATGAAAAGACGCAAAAGCTACAAGCATTCGTATGGCTTCAAGCCTAGCTACCGGTGCAAAGGTTTCATCGTAATCAATTCCTTCTTGTTGGTTAAAACCTTGCACCACTAGTCTAGCTTTATTCCTTACGATTTCTCCAACATCATCTAGCTTATTGCGAAAGACCCACCGTGTACCAATTACAAAGACGTTGGGAGGGCCTAGGGACAAGATGCCATACCTTGTTCCTTTCGAATTGCTCCAATTCCTCTTGCATTGCAATCATCCAACATTCATCGGTCAAGGCTCTTTGTGACATGGTCTCGGTTCGATTTTTGAGATGAAGGCATTGTGTGCACAGAAATTTTGGAGCGATGATCGGTTTTTATTCCGAGGTTAGGTCACTGGTTAAGTTTGACAAAGGATGTGAGCTTTGGTGTTTCCATTTCTTGGGAATAAGTGAGTTAGAAGATTCGGTTTTTGTTCGCCCGGCAAGGTAGAGGGGACTGTTGCATGAGGGTTGTTTGAAGGAGGTGATTGTGGTTCATTTATGATTAGGTTGGGTTGTTCTTCACCATCCTTGTTCCCCCTGGATGAGGTAGCATCATCTTGTGTAGGAGGACGGTTAGTTCCCCCTAAATTTTGCGCATCCTCCTCATGCAAAGCTGGCTCCAATGTTGCTCGGCCTTCTTCTACCACTTGATCCATTTCATGTCGTATCATACCAATCTCAAAATCATCATTATATTCATCATCTTCATCATCAACCTGTGTATTTGACACAAAAAGACTAGATTCGTCAAATATTACATGAACGCTTTCTTCCATTTTCATGGTCCTTTTGTTATAAACTTTATAGGCTTTACTATGATCGGAATAACCAACAAAAACTCCTTCATCACTACGAGCATCAAATTCGCCAAGGTTGTCTTTTCCATTGTTGTGCACAAAGCATTTACTACCAAAGCATTTTAAGTGTGAAAGATTAGGTTTTCTTCCTCGTAGTAGTTCATAGGGAGTTTTCTCAATGATTTTTCTAATCATGACACGGTTGTAAATATAACAAGATGTGTTTACGGCTTCGGCCCAAAAATTCTTAGGAACCTTAGAGCTAATGAGCATGGTCCTAGCCATATTTTCAAGAGTTCGATTCATTCGTTCCACAACCCCATTTTGTTGTGGGGTTCTTGCGGCCGAAAAGTTATGACTAACACCGTACTCATTACAATAAGACTCAAATGACGAGTTCTCAAACTCGGTTCCATGGTCGGATCTCAATGAGACAAGTTTATAACCAAATTTGTTTTGAACCTTTTTGACCCAAATTAAGAACTCATCAAATGTTTGATCCTTAGAACTTAAGAAGAGAAGCCAAACAAATCTTGTGAAGTCATCTACAATGACACAAATAAAACGACTTCCACCTCTACTCACAACTCGCATGGGTCCACATAAATCAATATGAATGAGTTCAAGAGGTAGGGAAGTACTAACAACCTTTTTGGATTTAAAAGAGCACTTAACTTGTTTTCCTTTAACACAATCATCGCAAAGTGATTTGAATTCAAATTTAATGTTAGGAATGCCGTCAACTAGATCAAGTCTCTTGAGGGTGTTAAGAGTCTTAGCATTTACATGACCAAGTCGTTTGTGCCAAAGCCAAGGGTCGTTCTTTTGAACACTCATGCATGATAGTGATTGACCCGACAATGCATATAAGTTAGTCATGTAGACATCTTTGACACGTTTACCTTCAAGTATGAGTTCTCTAGTTTTTCCATTGATGATTCTACATTCACTAGCAAGAAATTCAACAATATTACCTCGATCACAAAGTTGTGAAATGCTCAAGAGATTGTGTTTCAAACCTTTGACAAGCAACACTTTGTCCACGCATAGTGACTTTGATTTACCAACCTTTCCAATACCAATGATTTCACCTTTCTTGTTGTCGCCAAAAGTCACCATGCCACCATCGTAGGCTTCTAGCGAGAGGAATTGGTTTTCATCTCCCGTCATGTGACGAGAGCATCCACTGTCTAAGTACCAATTGCTGCTGCCCCTCACTAATGCCTATAAGAAATCAAACATTTAGTTTAGGAACCCAAACAAGTTTGGGCTCCTTCTTGACAACGACCTTTTTGACTTCCTCTTTCTTTATCCACACTTGTTTAGCATTCTTAGTGTTTCTTTCTAAGTCACGGACTCTTTTGTCGCAACCATTAAACTCATGACCTGTTTTGCCACAATAATTACAAATGATGTACTCAGGAAGACCAGCATACTTTCTTCTTCGGAAGTCAGTTTGACTTGGATCCTGGTTTCGAGTGCAACAGTGTGTGTGCTCTTTGTTGCATTTGAAACCAAGTCCAGCATTCTTTGCAAATTTTTCATATTCTTGAGATTGTTTCAAGAGAAACTCCAAAACATTCTGACTTCCTTCCCATTTTAAGTAGAACATCTTAGCCTCATCTAGCTCTTTAGTTAATGTTTCAATTTTGGCAAGATGATTAAGATTCAATTTACCTAAATTGTCGAAAGCTTGTTTTGCAAGTCTTGCTTCGTCACTAAGTAACATCCCAATTTGTTCCAATTGTTTATTATCTCTTTGACATAATTTGAGGTCAGCTAGAAGAGTGTCACGTTCCTTAGTTAAAGAGGACACAGATTTCGTGAGAGTATCTATTTCTTTTCTCGAATCAGATGCCACAGTAGAGACCTCTGTGGCATGAGTCTGTTCAGCTCTTTTTAACATCTCAATCTGAGTAAGAAGGTCATCATTTGATTTTTGAGCTTGTTCTAAGGCACTTTTGACATGACTAGACTCATCATTTAACATTTCAGCAATCTTAACAAGATCATCCTTTTCGTTGTTACGAGTAGCTAAGTCAATCAAAAGTTGGTCACGTTCTAGTGTTAGTGATGACACATTTCCTTTAGAACTGGATGCAACAAAGACAGGATCTGTTAATCGGTTTCATCGACTTTGTTGGCTAAAAACAAATTTTGTTTTCGAAGCTTTTTGATTTCTTTTTCAAGACTCAACATGGAACTAGGTTGATCATTCTCATTTAGACTTTCTTTTAGGACTACATTTTCCTCAACTATGTCCTCAATTTCGATTTGCATAGCTTCCAACTTATTAGTTTGGACACGACATTTATCTATGAATTGATCTAGGAGGAGACAGACTTTGTCTTTAGAGAAAGTTCGAACCTTTTTCTTGAGCTTAATTACCTCTTGGTCTGAATCAAAGTCTGAATCCGCGGAGTGAGCCATAAGACACTTGATGTCTTCTTTCTTTGATGATTTGGAAGCATTCTTTGAGGAACTAGACGAGATGCTAAGTTTGGCGTCTAATTCATCCTCAAGGACATCGTCCTCTTGTAATCGACATGCCCCAAATAGCAGTCATTACTTTGTTTTTGTAATCACGTTTTGCAAAGTCACGTTTTTCCTTAGATTTGATATCGTTCCACTTTGGGCATTCCTTGATTTGATGACCTTTGTCACCACATTTAAAGCAACCAATAGTGGAGTTAGATCTTCTCTTAGGAAAACGGCGTTTACTAGAGTTGTTGCTATACCTTTGAGAGTTTCGACCATTGATCATGCCAACAATGTTTTTAGTGAACATTGCAAACTCATCATCTTCATCCTCCTCATCACTTGAGAGAGCATTAAGAGCGAGTCCTTTCCCTTTAGAGCTTTCACCAGAACGCTTCATGAGAGTTAACTCATGAGCCATAAGTGAGCCCATAAGTTCATCAAGGGTGAGCAATGAAAGGTCCTTAGCTTCCTCAATAGCCGTAACTTTCGGTTGCCACTTTTCAGTTAGGCTACGAAGGATTTTACGGACTAAATCCTCGGATTGAAAACTCCTACCTAAACTCTTAAGGTCATTGACAATACTAGAAAAACGTGAAGACAAACTATTAATTGACTCATCTCGTTCCATATTGAACATCTCATATTGTTGCATGAGAAGATCAATACGGTATTTCTTGACTTGTGACGTTCCCTCATAAGCAAGGTTTAGGGTGTCCCAAATCTCTTTGGCCGAAGCACATCCAGATATACGATTAATCTCTTGGTCACCGATTCCATATTGAAGAATGGACATGGCCTTAGAGTTTTTCTCGATTTTCTTATAGTCGGCCTCAACATACTTATCCTCACTTTTCAAGAAGCTAGTGCCATCAGCATTAGTCACTTCGATTTTGAGGGGACCCTTTTGAATGATTAACCAACATTCATAGTCCGCACTTTTGACATAGTGCTCCATGCGATGTTTCCACCAGGCATAGTTTTCTCCCTTGAAAATGGGATACTTAGTGTGTTTTGAATCGTCCATAACTATAGGATCAACTCTTTGGATTTAACCAATATCAAGAGCACAAGGCTCTGATACCAATTGAAGAGTTAAGAACGATTAACACCTAAGATGGGGAGGGGGTGAATTAGGTGTACCTTTTAAAAATTTTATTCTTAACTTAGTTAATTAACTACTTAAGCTAAGAATAAAGAAGTACAAGACTTGAGAAACTTAATTGAAGGTAAGTTCACAAGAAGGTACAGCAGTTCTATGTCACGGTATAGGTGATCGTGACACGTAACTTGATTAGGTACATGCGAGAAATAGCAAAGTGGAAGAACGTAAAAGTAAATGAACAAACAAACGACATTTTAAAAATTGGTTCAGCCTCTACTCCGAGGCCTACGTCCAACCGTTATTTTATTGCTTGTTTAGAAATTTACTCAAACTTACTAAACCCCTTACAATGAAAATAACTCGCCAACCTACTCCGGTTGCACTCAAACTTAAAGCTACTCCGCTTCAAGAGTTTATGGGTTCTATCTCAAGGTGTTACGAACTGGAATCTCAAGAGTTCACTTAAATGAACATGGAGATTACAATGAAGATCTAACACGAGAATCATGGAACAAACTCATCATGTCACAAAGACAAATGAATCGATACTTGGAGGTTTTTCTGAAATTTTTTTCGAAAACAAGTTTTGAAGACTTAAAATCAGAAAAACGTTTTGCAAACACTTGAAGAACAAAGCTTTAAATGCACAAATGATTTGCAAGGTTTTTACAATAAATGCTTTGGAAGTCTTAAGAAATAAATGTGACTAAGACACTCTATTTATAGTGGATTTAGTCTTAGGTAAGTACACTTTGAAGAATTAAATCCAATATATAAATAATAGCTTTGAGTGATGGTAAGTGTTAGACTTATAGGCTTGGGGCTTAAGAAATCAGAAAACTTAAGCTTCTACACTCAACATGTGACAATTTACCGAAATGGCAAAAAGCCTTTCTTACTTTAGAAGTTTGACAAGTCTTTTTTGCCATTTTGGTAAAAGGTGTTTGCACAAATCTAGAGGCTTAGTCAAGTGGGCTTGTGACTCCAAAATTTCAGATTGTTTTCAAGTTTCTGAAAATTCAAATGTTTTACGGTTTAAAGTTTGCAAAGTTTTGACACTTAAAAACATTTGGACGAAAACTCCTCCGTATGATAGTACCAGAAACCACGGTACAGCGTACCGTTGCATGGTTTTGCCATTACTTGACTTAAATGAGAATGTTACACTTACTCTTACATATATCGACTAAGGCTTTGGAAAGTATCATTGTCTTTGACTTCCTTGAATGACTTGATCATCTTGAATCATTGTTGAAAGTCCATTTGATTGCTTCATTCACTAATTATTTCAACTAAGAGCAAACAATCAAATAACAAGGGGACTTGGCATCATCAATCTAATGTGTTCTAACATTTAGTATCAATGACAGACTTCCAGAACCAGGAATGGGATATGGTACTAGTAGCCTGCCATATAGACTCCCCCTTTAGCACATAATGCTTGAACCAAGCTGACCAAAGGCAGTCAGGCTTGTAAACAAGCTTCCAAACCCAACGAACCATTTGGCTTTTGTTCCAACTCAAAATTTCCTTAATGTCCATACCCCCTTCCCTCCTAGGGAGGCAAAAATCAAGCCACTTCTTAAAGACTAGTCTTCTTTTACCCTCAGCAATGCCCCAGAAAAAATCTTTGCAAATCTTCTGAAGCTTCTTTACAATACCCTTAGGCAAAAGAATGTTAGCCCCCCAGAAATTTTGTACTCCAAAAACCACAGAATTAAGAAGGGTGACCTTCCCAGCATAGCTCAGAGTGTGGTTAGCCCAGTGCATAATTTTCCCACGGAGTTTGTCCAACATAGGCTTAAACATAGCAGCTGTAAACCGTGAGGTAGAAAGGGGGAGACCCAAATATCTAAATGGGAACTCTCCCTCACTAAACCCAGTAGCAGACATGATTAAACCTTTGACATTGCTGGTGACCCCTCCAAAATAAACACAGGTTTTAAGAGGATTAGCAGCAAGACCTGAGATAGCAGCAAAATCATCAAGGCAAGAAGCAACTGCAGTCACAGAGGGGAGATCACCCCTAGTAAACACAAGAAGGTCGTCAGCAAAAACCAGGTGAGTGAGATGAAGCTGCACACATTTAGGGTGATAGGAGAACCCAGGATAATAAGGGAGCTTCCTGAGCATCCTAGAGAGCACCTCCATTGAAAGGACAAAGAGGTAGGGTGACAAAGGATCCCCCTGACGAAGCCCTCTCTGACCCTTAAAGAAGCCCTCCACCCCTCCATTCACAGCAAGAGAGAAGAAAGGAGTAGTAATACAAGCTTTAACCCACTTCACAAAAATCTCAGGAAAACCAAAGAGACCCAAACAGTTGCATAAAAACTCCCAATTGAATGAGTCAAACGCCTTCCTGATATCAACTTTCAGCAGGCATCTGGGTGTCAGGCGAGCTCTGCTATACTTTGCAGTGAGTTCATGAGCTAACGCAGAGTTCTCAAACAGATCTCTATCCTTGACAAAAGCAGCCTGTTCCCATCCTACCAGATTAGGGAGCACATCCCTTAATCTGTTGGCCAGCATTTTACTGATGACCTTATAGAAAGTGGTACAGCAGGCAATTGGTCGATATTCCACAACAGAGGAAGGTATGTCAGTTTTAGGAACAAGCACAAGAAGAGTAGCATTTGCAGCTTTGGGCAGTGTTCTCTTCACAAAGAACTCATGGACAACTGCTTTAAAATCAGTTCCAATAGTATTCCAGGCATCCAGGAAAAATCAAGGATTAAAGCCATCAACCCCTGGACTTTTATACCTATCAATAGACTTGAGGGCATCCATAAGCTCTTGATCAGAAAAAGGAAGCACCAGCTGCTGCTTCTGAGTGGAGTCCAAAACAGCTTCATTAAAAAGATCATGAGGAATAGGCTGAACAGGTGAAGAGGACCCAAGTAGGCTCTTGTAAAACCCAACAAAGGCACTCCCAATCTCCTCAGTTCTTTTGCAGATCCTGCCATCCACATCCTTAAGAGATCCAATAGTGTTCCTAGACTTTATCTCAGCAATCTTGGCATAAAAGTATCGTGTGTTATCATCACTGAAGTTATTGTGCTCAACCTTGGCCCTATGCTTCAGAATGCCTATCTCAGCTTTTCTTAAGACAGTATAAGTATGGATTAAAAGCTTTTCCTGGTCTATCAAAGTGGGATTAAGGGGGTCAGCTTGAATTTGAGACTGCCAAGAGCATAAAGCTTCCTTAACATCCCTAATCCTACCCCCTTATTCCACTATACTCCTTCTTATGCAACTGTTTAAGACCCAATTTCAATGCCTTAAGCTTTTGAAACAAGACACTAATTTTACTTCCCCAAAACTGACCAGACCAGCAACTAAGCAGACAAGGAGTAAAGTGAGGAGAAAGAGACCAGCATTCAAGGTACCTGAAAGTGCTCCCCCTCCTCTGAATGCCCAAGTCCACCTGAACTAGCATTGGGGAATGGTCAGAAATACCAGCAGGCAGAAAACTAGCAGTAGAACTTATAGTTGACAACCAGCTATGATGGCCAAGAACCCTATCCAATTTAGCCCATCTCAGCTGCTCCCCTTGCCTGTTAGACCAAGTATAGGAGCAACCAGTGGCAGGGTGATCAGCAAGCCCACACAAATCCAAATAATCCTTAAACTCCTCCATGTCCCCATAATGCACCTGCTCACTTCCAAGCCTCTCCTCAGCACTAAGAGTAACATTGAAGTCCCCTAGACAGCACCAAGGGTGAGAGACAGCAAAGGCAATGTGCTGAAGAGTAGACCACAAAGATCTCCTGTGAACCCCCAAATTAAACGCATACACAAAAGTCAGCTCATAGGACTTCTGGGTGAGGAGGTGCACAACTTGACAATGAATGTGTTGAGCAGTCTTCCCACAAACCCTAACAGAGACAGTAGAAGGATTCCAAAACACCCAAATACGACCATTAGAGTGGCAGTCATTATTAGTAATTAACTGAAATCTAGCTAATTTATTCTTCCAGACTCTATGAATAGCAGCATCCCTAACATGAGTTTCAATTATTGAAGCTACATCCACTTTATTAGCCAACATAAGGTCTAACACCTCATGTTGCTTTAGAGGGTCATTCAACCCCCTAATGTTCCGGGTAAGGATATTCATTGGGCAGGGAGAACCTGGTCCCCCACAGGTCCAGGATCAACCAGAATAGTTTCCTCTTCACCCTGACTTAACCCTAAAGCTTGACCAGATTCAGTTTGCTCAGGCACTGCTAATTCCTGGAATCTATTACCCAAATTAACAGAGACACTTGCTTTACTATGCGGGAGCACCTGACTTGTTGCCTGAGACTTCCCAAACCCCTCCTCATCCAAATGAGAATCATGAGGAGTGTGCTGGCTAGTCTCAGTTCCACCCTTAGCCACAGAAGTCTGGTGGACAGCCACGTCTTCAGTAGCAACTGCAGCAGTCCCAGAAGAAGGTGGTATTGGCACCTCCTCAAGAGCAACAGTAGGCACTGGAGCAGCTGGTTGGACAGTAGTCTTAGGCTTGTAAACCTGCTTCCTCCTACCCACCTGCCCAACCCTACACTTTTCCACAGTATGACCAATCTTCTTGCATTTGGTGCAAAAATAAGGGATCCATTCATACACCACCTTTTGTAAGATACGCCCTCTAAAAGGAGTATTCAGCCATATAGCTCCAGGTAACTCCTTAGAAATATCAGTCTCAATGAGGACTCGAGCAAAAGCAAGCTTACTTTTTTCAGTAGTAACCTCATCAGCACAAAGAGGCTTACCCACCGAACTAGCAACTTTACTAAGCCCAGCAGCAGACCAAAAACATAGGTCTAAATTGGGAAACAATACCCAAATGGGAACAGTGGAGACCTGTGTTAACTCCTCCACAATTGTAGGACTCCAATCTTTGAAAACCAGGGGGAAACCATTAAGATTCCAAGAATCATTTTTAATCAGATTCATATCCTCCTCACATAGAAATCTAAAATAGAACCGGCCTTTCGCAAAATACAAAATTTGCGGAGTAGTGACATGATTCCAAAACTTACTCACAAGTGTTTCAATCTCAATAACAGAAGTAGTTTTCCCCAAAACAGTCCCAACAAGTGTGTATTTCCAATACTCGAGTTCTTCCTGAATATCCGATTCCACTATATCAACACTATTCTCACCAGGTTTAATGAAAGACAGGCTCATACCTTTACTAGTAGATGATTTCAACATCTGAGAGTAGGTTTTCTGCGGTGGATTTTGCGTAGTCTCCTTCTGGGGTACCGATTTCTTAGTGCTCAATGATGCAGCGTGCGAAACAACTTCCGAAAGCATAACCCTAGGGGGGATAGGAGGGGCTACATACTGCTCCTCCTCATCCACCTCTTCAGTAGTCACCACCGGTGGAGCCACCGGTTTCTTGGCCGGCCGGCCCCGTGGCATGGTAACCGCTCAGAGAGCCAAGGTGAACCACCCTGCGTTACCAGTAATAGAGAGGATTTAGAAGTAGAGAGATTTTAGAGAGAGAAAGGAGCCGATATTTTTATTATTATTATTATTATTATTATTATTATTATTATTATTATTATTATTATTATTATTATTATTATTATTATTATTATTATTATTATTATTATTATTATTATTATTATTATTATTATTATTATTATTATTATTATTATTATTATTATTATTATTATAAACCCCACCACCCGTCATCCCCTTTCCCCTTCTCGAAAGCTCACCTGCAACAAACAAAAATCAAACATAAACAACAAAAGTGAACCAAATCGCCATCCCTATGCGAGCTTCAAACCCCGATTTCTCCCCCATTTCTCGACCAAATCCGATAATTTTTATACCATTCTCTTCCCCTTTACTTCCTCCTCCTTTCAAGGTAAGAAAGTCTTGTTTTTGTGGTGATTTCAGTTTGACCCGTCTCATGAAAGTTCTGATTTTTAGCTCCTTTCTCTCGTTTTCTTTCCTCTAGCTGAAGAAACTGAAGACCCGGTGGGATGCTCGTACATTTTAGACGTTTTCCTCGGAGTTTTGAAGGGCAAAAAGGTAACGGTGATAGGTTACTCGACAAAATGTCGAAATTTCCGTCTTTTGTGTTGTTTTATGTGCTTTTGTTTGATAAAGTTTGCCCCTTTTTGTTTTTCTCTTTTGCGTGATGGTTTCCGTCTCAAATGGTGGTTGAAACGGGCTGGCTTTATGCGGCTTCAGTGACCTGTTTTACATGACGGTTCTCGAGTATAGTTAGGATGAATTAAAAGGTTATTATTCGGGCTTAGTTGCGTCTTATTTTTGTTTCATTCCTGTCTTAAATTCCGTCTGAAAATTGTGCTGAAATGGGACTGTTTTGACTCGGTTTAGGACTGATTGAGCTCTGTTTTGGTACCAGTTTTGTGGTGCAGTTTTGTGCAGCCTTCAAACTGTTTTGGGACAGTCAAAATGGAGGCCGTATGGACTATTTTGGGATGAGTACGTGGAGTGTTTAGGACCTGTGGTGGCTCGATTTTTTGAGCTGGGTTGTTGGCTGTTTGGCAGTCGTGGTAGGGTTGCGAGTGGGCTGTTTGGGACGTGTCATTGCAGGGATTCAGGACTGTTTTGGGGCATAAGAGTGACTGATGTGGGACGGGTTTTCTATGCATTTTTGGGACCGTTATAATGCGTTGAGCAGGCTATTTTGTAGACTGATGAGGGACTGTGTTAAGGCGGAAATTGGGTGTGTCTTTGAGTCAGGTTCGCAGGTACTTCAGGACGATGCATAGTTGGTTTATTCATAGGTTATGGTTTGAGTAAAGGAAATTTATGTCGGTTGTATGCATTTCTGGGTCTGTTTGGGACGAGTGTGTGAGGGCTAAAGTAGGTTGTTCCGACTTTGTTCTAAGACAGAAGTGGACTGGTGTGACACGATTTTCTGGGTAGGAACTCGGCCTATTTTGGTATTCGGTTGTGGCCTTTTTTGACGGTCTGTTTAACCTGCTTGTGGTGGCCTGTATTAGCTTGTATTGGGGCTGCCTAGGCATTGGCTGGCCGTGATCTGGGCAGGTTGGTCGCGGCTTAGTTGATCACGGGGTTGGTCACATGTGGAGCTAAGCACAACTTGTGCAGTCCGCTACCCTCTTTCTTCCTTGTTCTATGCTTTCTAATGTCGTATTTTATGCCTTGAACATGCCTAGTAACTCTTGGTTCATCTATAAATCATAATGTGTGCTTAGAAATGGTGAGAATGTGGGTTATTTACAGTTTGTCTCATGCTTTATTATAACTTAATTCGTTAAATATCGTTCATTCATATATTTGTCTCACATTAATCATAAATGTGGAATTTATTATTTAATCAAGTCAAAATTTGATGAAATGTCTTATTTACCTATAATATGAAATTTTAATCCGTTCATTCTCATTTATTTATCGCATCTCAAATACGAGTGAATATTCTACTTGTTTAACTAAATTGAGTCCTTTATAAGTAGTGCTTGTTTTGCTTATTATAAATGGTTCATCTGTGTTTATTTAAATTTTTATTCAAGTGACAAGTATTGAGAAATGAGTCACTAATCCATGTTTACGAGTATAACTAGACTTGGATGTCTTACTTGAATTATTATCGGCTCATTCATTATTAGTTTCTTTCCAAGTTGATTCGTATCGGTTGGTTGAGTCGTATTTTTTTATGATAATGCCTTTATGCTATACCGTATTGCTTGACTTATCTTTACGCCTCTTTCGGACTGTCCTGCCGATTGTGGGTTTAGCTCATATCTTCCGCCTCTTTCGGAATGTCCTGTTGATTGTGGGTTCTTGATTTCCGATCTGTCTTCGAGTCTTGGATGCGGACTGTTCTGCCGCATGTCGAATCGGGAACTGTACTGTCCCGAGAGTCTGGCAAGATTTAGACTAGGACTGAGTCTTGGGAGTACCATTGTCGTCCTACCAGGGGAATTATATATTGATATATGAGTAGTAAAGGTCTTGTTTGGTTATAGATATTGGTATTTGTCTTTCTTGTGTTGTTTGTCTTGGTCCTATCGGATACTAGGGGTGAGTTATAAGCCCTCTAGTTGCGATATGATCGTCGGGATTGATGTTCCCATCCGTTCTTATGGTGAGATGCAAGCCATAAGTATGAATGTGACATTAGTAGCCACGTCCCGTGCAATGTTTGCTAAGTGGTTTTCCAAATAATGGCTACGGTTTCTATTCTTCTAATTTGCATTGGTTGATCCCTTACTTAACTGTTTCACATGATTCGGATTCTAATCTCATATCTATGTTGTAATTCCTTGAAATGCGTGCTTTTGCATAAATGACCGTATTCTTATCTTTCATATTATTTAATTATTTCACATGAATAATGAGTCTCCATTATGCTAATATTGATCTATCGTATTCCATCTCATTTAATTAATATGTTTAAATATATAAACTTGATGTTCATATCTTTTGTAAGTATATTACATGATTTATCTAATTGAGTTCTTTGTCGTGTTCATTTTGACATTTTGTGGCTGGGAGAACCTTGAGTTAATCCCCACTGACTGTGGCGTTCATGTTTACATGAATGACAGGTACTAGTTGGTGCATCTATGTGATGAAGACATGTGTGAGCTAGCGAGCACTTTGGCCTAGTAGTCGTTTTATTAGGATTGATTAAACTCACCTTTTATTGTATTGTCATTCGAGGGATATATTTTCCCTCACTTTGACTATCACGTTTGTATAATTTAATCTTTATTTCCGCAATCTTTATTTGTGTTTTGGATTTTAATGAACCCGCGCTTTAAATTTTAAAAGTTTCAAAAATTTCCTAAATTCTCGCTTTAATTTATTAGTTATATTTTCGCGTTATCGCGAGGTGTCACAGTTGGTATCAGAGCCTATGTTGCTCCCGACGCACACATGTGTACCCCAAATTTAAACCTGAACTTGACCTTAAATAATAAATGAGAGATGGGTAGACTTAAGGACCTAATGTGGTAGTCTGTATTGTGTTTGCTCTTTGTTAGGTTCTAACATGTTTGTTGATTGTTGTGCTTTTCGATCGACATACCATGAGCTTACCCGTGTCGCGATCAAGACTTGGGGCCTATTGCCGAAAATTGAAGATGTGTTCCAACTTTTGGAGGATGCTCCTACTTTCTTGAAGATGTTCCTCGTTCTTTGTGTACCTTACCTTATTCTCTTACTTCTTGATGCTTTCTTCTCCTTCTAAACTCTCTTTTCTTTTCCTTGGAAGTTACTTTTGTACCCTCCCAACTTGTCCTTTGTTCCTCACTAATCCTCTTTTAACGTCTTTTAGATAGTTCTCTTTCTTTTGTGGGACGTTAACCTTGGTTGGATAAATTGACTTTGTGGAGCTTGTTTGTCGTTAACCCATAACCCTGGTGTTGATAGGTTGTGATGTTGGAAAGACTTAGGTAGTGTGGTGAGACATACTTGGTGATTCTTATACCTAGTTCCTTGGTAAAGTGAGTATAATTGAGCGGTGGAATTCTGTGTGTTAAGTGTGAGTTGCCTATGATACTAAGGTTATGGAACTGGGCCTTGTTGTTTATACTTGGAAGTTTGAGTTGAACTTGAGGTTAGCATAGTCGGTATACTTTTGTGAGTGTTGTGATGATTACATAGGAACCGGGTTAGGTGAGAGTTGTTGCTAGTTTTGGGATCTCATTTGGGTATTCACTTTGCGGTAAAGAGGATTAGTAGCCAGAGTTCTTGAGATGTAATTATAAGTTGGGATCGATAGATGTTGAGCTAAGATGAGTTAGATGTTTTGGGTGGTTGTCTTGTGATTTGGAGAATGTCACCATCTATGCTTTAGGCTTCGAGAGTGTAATATGACCTCTTTGGGATGATAGATTGTGCAAAAGGACTCTTGAATTGGGATTTTGATTAAGGTTGTGCCATTTTGAGAAACTCATGGTCGACACTAGTTGGATATGAGTATAACCTTGACCTTGATCTCGTGGAGGTTGTTTGTGGATGTTTGAGGATTTGGAGTGGTGAAGTCACACTTATAGCGAAGTATCTTATTTCAAGGAATAGCTTAGGATGAAATAACGTAAGTGATTTGAGGGAATCCTTCGGAGTGTTGTGGTTATATGTTTTGTGGTTAGGAAGTTTTCGGAACCTTTTAGAATGATGTTGTTGTTTGAAATTTGAGTACCTGGCATTTCCTTGTTGTCTAATTTCTCTTCTTCTTTGGCCATAAGAGTTACCGTTCGTACCTCTCTTCCTCGCTTCA
This sequence comes from Silene latifolia, assembly GCF_048544455.1. Taxonomy (NCBI): domain Eukaryota; kingdom Viridiplantae; phylum Streptophyta; class Magnoliopsida; order Caryophyllales; family Caryophyllaceae; genus Silene; species Silene latifolia. Next base: position 13,230,514 of record NC_133526.1, on the reverse strand, counting down.
TCATGCTCCTCTTTTAAATTTGATGCTGGTAACTTATAAAAACTCTATCTTTGACATCCTTGTTGACCTTACTTCGATTCTTACCCTAGGAAATTTATCTTTGCTCTTTTGTTAGTTAAGTCTGGATTCTCTTTGCGTACTTTGTTTTTTTTATGATATCTAAGTTCTTTCCTTTTCGTACAATCTCTAAACGTTTCAAGCTATCATTTTTGGTTCATTGTTAAAAATTTATATTATTTTTACAAAACTTTACCTATTTTAAAAGGTTCGAAAATGAAAATTTGATTTAGTTCCCTACCTGTCCTTTGAATATAAACTTATTTATCGTGATTTTGATTGCTAAACCCGAGATTTATTTAAATTTTACCTAATTTCTGTTAACTTTGATCTATTTGTGATTTCTTTGTCAATGTTTAATGTTATATTTTCAGAAATTTGACTCCCTTTTTAGTTTAAAAGTGAAACCTTTATCTCTATTTTGGCTTTGGCAAAAGAAACTTTGAGTGGATTACTTTTTCTTTGGATTTTAATGTTGATAGAATGTTAGAACTCGTTATTAGAGACGTTTAAAAACTTGTTCTACGCTTGTCGGCGAGTGATTTTTGTTTTAAATTTGTCTTTGACTTGGAAAGTTAGCGTTCTTGTGTACACAATAAGAGCAATTTCGTTCCATGAAGGAGACCTATACTTCTGAAAACTCTTTATTAATGCTTTTAGAAGTATTTTGATTTATGCAAATGATCTTAATGCTTTAGTTACCAATTTTAAAAAAGGGCTGGCTTATCTTTATAACCTTTCATTTCTACTTTCAAGTTTCGAGGACGAAACTTTTTAAAAGATGGGGTGATTGTAACACCGGCGAATTTCTCATTTTGACAATTAAAATTTATTTAACCGTTTAATTAATTTGTTTTATATTTTTAAATTATTTAATTTAATTAATTCATTTTAAAACATAATTTTTATTAAAGCTATAATCTTAAAGCTTAATTTATATAAAAAAAAAATACATACTTTAGTCGGTTAGTAATAATAATGTAATAATATTAGTTTCGGTCTTAAGTTAATATAGACTCGAGTCATTATTCCGTCTAGCTATAGACCGTCACATTTTCACTTGTGAGACTAATCTTTTCTCGACCTATCATATATTGACAACACTCACTCTCTTGCACTCTTACTTAAACAATCATTTTTTTATTATTATTACTATTATTATTATTATTATTATTATTATTATTATTATTATTATTATTATTATTATTATTATTATTATTATTATTATTATTATTATTATTATTATTATTATTATTATTATTATTATTATTATTATTATTATTATTATTATTATTATTATTCGTTAAATATCGTTCATTCATATATTTGTCTCACATTAATCATAAATGTGGAATTTATTATTTATTCAAGTCAAAATTTGATGAAATGTCTTATTTACCTATAATATGAAATTTTAATTCGTTCATTCTCATTTATTTATCGCATCTCAAATACGAGTGATTTATTCTACTTGTTTAATTAAATTGAGTCCTTTATAAGTAGTGCTTGTTTTGCTTATTATAAATGGTTCATCTGTGTTTATTTACATTTTTATTCAAGTGACAAGTATTGAGAAATGAGTCACTAATCCATGTTTACGAGTATAACTGGACTTGGATGTCTTACTTGAATTATTATCGGCTCATTCATTATTAGTTTCTTTTCAAGTTGATTCGTGTCGGTTGGTTGAGTCGAATTTTTTTATGATAATGCCTTTATGCTATACCGTATTGCTTGACTTATCTTTATGCCTCTTGCGGACTGTCCTGCCGATTGTGGGTTTAGCTCATATCTTCCGCCTCTTTTGATCATCCTGCGATTGTGGGTTCTTGATTTCCGATCTGTCTTCGAGTCTTGGATGCGGACTGTTCAGCCGCATGTCGAATCGGGAAGCTATCTTGTCCCGAGAGTCGGCGATTTAGACTAGGGGAGTCTTGGGAGTACCATTGTCGTCCTACCGGGGGAATTATATATTGATATATGAGTAGTAAAGGTCTTGTTTGGTTATAGATATTGGTATTTGTCTTTCTTGTGTTGTTTGTCTTGGTCCTATCGGATACTAGGGGTGAGCTATAAGCCCTCTAGTTGCGATATGATCGTCGGGATTGATGTTCCCATCCGTTCTTATGGTGAGATGCAAGCCATAAGTATGAATGTGACATTAGTAGCCACGTCCCGTGCAATGTTTGCTAAGTGGTTTTCCAAATAATGGCTACGGTTTCTATTCTTGTAATTTGCATTGGTTGATCCCTTACTTAACTGTTTCACATGATTCGGATTCTAATCTCATATCTATGTTGTAATTCCTTGAAATGCGTGCTTTTGCATAAATGACCGTATTCTTATCTTTCATATTATTTAATTATTTCACATGAATAATGAGTCTCCATTATGCTAATATTGATCTATCGTATTCCATCTCATTTAATTGACATGTTTAAATATATAAACTTGATGTTCATATCTTTTGTAAGTATATTACATGATTTATCTAATTGAGTTCTTTGTCGTGTTCATTTTGACATTTTGTGGCTGGGAGAACCTTGAGTTACTCCCCACTGACTGTGGCGTTCATGTTTACATGAATGATAGGTACTAGTTGGTGCATCTATGGGGTGAAGACATGTGTGAGCTAGCGAGCACTTTGGCCTAGTAGTCGTTTTATTAGGATTGATTAGACTCACCTTTTATTGTATTGTCATTCGAGGGAGATATATTTTCCCTCACTTTGACTATCACGTTTGTATAATTTAATCTTTATTTCCGCAATCTTTATTTGTGTTTTGGATTTTAATGAACCCGCGCTTTAAATTTTAAAAGTTTCAAAAATTTTCTAAATTCCCGCTTTAATCTATTAGTTATATTTTCCGCGTTATCACGGGGTGTCACATTAATTGCTTGTGATTCTTAACGTGAGTCTTGCTAATTTCTCTAAATGATTAACTAAAATGGACATATGTTATTGCTTGTTCTAAGTGCACTCATATCATTGTTTGACTAAAAATTGATACCATACTCGTGAGTCGATAATCACTCAACCTCATATCTAAATTTACGTTTAAATTATACTACCTTGCTTTTAGTTTCGAGTGATCAACCTCATTTATTGGGCCGACCAACCACCACTTACCTAATTTATTATTGGGCCTCTATACTACCTAAACCCTTCGTCCAAAACTCCATAACCCACAAAACCGTTCCACTTCAAACTCTTCCTCTCCCTCACCTACCTTATAACCCTCTTTTACCCACAAGATGGTTAAAACATCCTTCAACACCTCAATCCCCATCAAAACCCCAAAAATGACAAATCAATCCATATCAACTAACCCACCACCTACCTCCAAAACCTCTAAACCACAAAAAGACTCCTATGCCTTTCCTCGATACCAAAATTCACCCACAAATCCATCAACAACCCCTGACCCAGAGCCTGTAAACCCTCACCCATCTCCTATGTCCATCATCCCTCCAATTACGGTCCCATATGACGACGTTCTGATCTCCACCATGGTTGGGCGTCGAACCCGAGGTGGTCGTAAAAAGGGTACTACCGTCTCAAGCTCATCCACAGAAACAATCACCGTGATTGATGATGGAAACGAGGAAATATCTCCGTCCGATGTTAGTCTGAATCCTTTTGTGTCTGCCGATCCCATTCCGACTCCGGGAAAGAAAAATAACAAAAGAAAAGGGAAAGCTTCTTCATCATCCTTACCCCCAATTACTGAAAGTGTTAAACAAAGTGAAGTTGAAACCGGATCTACTGTCCCAAATCAAACCACTGTCTCCCCAAATGAACCTTGCCTTGAACCTCCATCCAAAAAAATCAAAACCCTCAAATAAACAATTGGTGTACCTCTTACCCTCTGACTCCGTGTCCCTCATCTCCAAATGGGATGTCGCGCGGGTTTGGCAACAGCTCGAAGATTTGGATCTCCCTACTTCAATCTATAAAAATTGTGAGAAATTGATGACCCCCAAAGCAATTCACTCTCCTCGGGTCTACAAACAGTCTTGGTATGAGTCTCCCGCATTTCACGATGTGCGAGACATGATTGCTGCTGAAGGATAGGAGAGTCTACTGGAAATTCATGAACCAGTGTTTGTCAGTGAGGTGGTTCTGTTTTTCACGACGGTTCGAGTGGACAAGTCGGGTGATTTTCTCACTGCTAAGGTTAATGGTAAGCCACTAAAACTCTGTCAATCTAATTTTGCCACTGCCCTTAATATCCCAACCGGAGGTTATGACGACCTCCCTGCTGAAACTTGGGTTGCCTTACCTTATGCCGCACCTTTAGCCGTTGCAAAAGTTATTTATCCCAAAGCCGTGACATGTGGACCAGTTGGTAATACCTCCATACCCCCTCCTCTTCGATTAATTTTCAACATTCTTTGTCGTTCCTTTACCCCTCGGGTGACCGGTCAAAATTATCCATAGCCCAACAATACACTACTACAAATACAGGCAACTACAACGGCCCTTTAACAACGCTTATTCACGAAAATCATCATAAGACGTTGTAGAATGGATGGCGCAAATTTTACCAAACTTAATTACAACGGTTCTGTGTTGTTAACCGTTGTTATTGGTTTTAACAACGGGTCATACTTTCAAAACCGTTGTTAATATAAAAACTAATAACAACGGTTGAATCTGTAATACATTTTAACCGTTGTTAATAATTTGGCGCAAAATTAGTGAAAAGTAATTACAACGGTTTGTTTAGAACCCGTTGTTATTAGGTTGTAACAGCAGTTGTAAACTGAATAACTGTTGTTATTAATGTAATGCAAATCTTAAGAACAACAGATTGCTTTATTCTGCTATACGCTACAAAATACAAACACAAGCTAATACTGCTACTATACACAAATATCATCCTCCATTCCTCCCTGATCGTCTCTCTGTCTTTATCTCCGTCACTGTTGTCACCGTCTTCTCTCCCTTATCGTGTTTATCAATCAGGTATATATGTTTCTTAGCAACGCTTATAGATATAGGATTTTTTGGGTTATTATCTAATTTGTTGATAATTTAGCTTAATTGTTTTCCTGAATTTCGTTTATGTGTTTGCCTATTATTGGATTTTATGAATTAGTTGCCTATATATTACGAATGTAAAAAAATGACTCGAACTTGGATGATTGGTGCAAATATGAGTGACCGCAACTATAAGGATGGTTTAACTGAATTTTATGAAGTCGTTTCGAACAATTTGAAAGGTTCTTCTAGTATTGCATGTCCTTGTGAAAGATGTGGTAATATTAGCTATATGGCTTTTCCGGACGTTAAAATACACCTAGAAAAGTGGAGATTTAGTCGAACCTATACACGTTGGATTTTTCATGGGGAACCATTAGAGGACGAGAATAGCTCTAAAGAAGATGATGTTGAGGTACACGAAAGGCTAACTGATGATCCTGAGTTTGCCGAGTTTTTTGAGTTGGAAGAGTTGGAAGCAGAGAAGTTGAATGTTGGGTCTATAGATAATGAAGAGAATGATGATGAGTCGAATGCTTTTGAATATGTAGGTGATGACACTATTAATTGGGATGACCTTAACAACATGTATGAGAAGTTGTGTGAGTCTGAAGCACCTCTATATCCTGGTTGTAAGTTCACAAAAATGTCGGTTGTGGTGAAGTTGTGTAATATCAAGGGGGCAAATGGGGTGAGTGACACGTGTTTCACTAGTTTTTTAGCCTTGATAAAGGAGTTGCTTCCAGATGGTAATGTTCTACCTGTTAAGACATATGAGACGAAAAAACTAATAAGAGGAGTGGGTATGAAATATGAGAAAATACATGCATGTCCAAATGATTGCATATTGTATCGGAAATTATATCAAAACTTAACCAATTGCCCTAAATGTTTGGAGTGGCGTTATAAGGATAAGGAAGGGATCTCAGCTAAGGTGTTGTGGTATTTTCCAGTGATACCAAGATTCATAATGATTTATGCGAATCCCGATGATTCAAAAATGTTAACTTGGCATGAAACAGGAAGAATAAATGATGGAAAGCTAAGACACCCGGCAGATGGTATGCAATGGAAATCGTTCGACGCTAAGTATCCTGAGTTCGGCAATGAACCTAGAAACTTGCGTCTAGCGCTGTCCACTGATGGAATGAATGTGACACCCTTAAATAACGCGATAAATTAACACCTAAAATCTACGGAAAAACTGGTAGGATATGTTTGTAATTGGTCCAACTATATAAAAACCTGTAATTTCAAATTTTTTTCTAAACCAATCACAACATTTCCAACATTCCCAAGAGGCGGGTGCAAAAACCTGCAATGCTAACGAACTAATTTACATGTCATAGCTAATGATAAGAAAATGTAATGATACAAACCCAAAATAGAAAAGGGAGACATATGTCCCTTCAAATTATATACAAAAACAAAAGTTAAAAGGTTTACTATAAGAATAGCCAAAACTAGGTCCAAGGTTCCTTATGCTCACTAGCACGTCTGTGACCCCAACAAAGCGTCAACAACCTGTCAATCGCATTTTATACAAACACGAAAGCCACAATTCAGTGGGGAGTAACTTCGAGTCCTCCCAGCCACGAATCGTCATAATTAATGTAACATGTAATGTAACATGTAAACAACAAGATAAATAATTCAATTATCAAGTAATCTAGCATATGAGCCCTAAACTGACCAAACTAAACCATCATGTGAAACATATAACAAACAGTAATCCAAACTTTATCAACTGTAACCGGCTTACATCTCACCTATTACAGTTCATAAAATCACCATACAAGAAAGGGCAATATATCAAAGACAGGCATAAGTTCTTAGTACGGTCAATAGTCACTTTGTAACTCGAGTCTATACCACGAGGTAGGGAAGGTAATCAAACCGGTATCTTGGCTCAGCGGTTAATATTAATAAAACATGGCCAAGACACAACACAACCCTAGCCTAAAATCAAGCAGACCTAGACATGCGGATACACACCACCGCACCCAAGACCCACAATTTTTCTAAAACAAAGTGAGTACCCTAAAGAGTCCACCAAAGGGTTGGCTAGTACTTAAGTTGACCACTTACTATCAAAATAAGTAACGAGGTCATGCCCCAACTTGGATATAAATCCACTAGTCAGGAACACAAAGGCTATCAAGCAGTGAACATATACTCGTCAAAGACTATAAAGACCTATCTATGATGAAGGCCGAAATACTCACCTAGGACCTAGTCCCAGCTAGTCCCAGCTTGAATACTTTAGCCCTCACCACACAAGACAAGTAAGACACCTACTTAACCATAAGAGGGCAAAGAGTCCAACTTACCAATATAAATGCTAACATTCTATCATGTGAAAGGCTATATAAATGTCTATTCAAAGAGACAATCCAACAAAGATATCCTCAATAAGTATTCAATACCAATTTCCAATTCTAACAATATTAACCATATTAAAGGCTTCAGGGAATCTAGGGCCGTTTCTACAATATAAGAAGCTACTTAAATTCAACTAACTACACATGTGAAATAGAGATATAATAAATGGCCTAAAACAAGAAAAAGGCCGATTATCTAATTCATTCAACCGAATTTTTACCCGCAACCCCAGCCCTGCGGACAGTGCACGGGTTAAATTGCGGTCGACCAATCACTCAATTAATCGACATCGCATCGATCAAAGGGACTAAGGCTCGGTTTTTGGCAGACAATCAACAAAACATTACAATTATCGCTATATAATTCATTCTGAGCCTAATATTTACAATTTCATTTTCTAACCTATACTAACATGTGCAACTACCAAAATAAATATAATTTTTATCTTTAACATAATTTTTAATACTAACTTGATTTAATTCAAAAGTTTACCCATACATTACTTATTCAAATTATATCATTAATGAACCTAAAATGACGAACAATGCATGGAAAACCGCGAAACAAGCAACGGGCCGACCCGGGCCAACCGTGGGCCAGCCGTGGGCCTGCCGGGCCTGCTGCCGCCACCCTTACTCCTTTTTTTTTCCATTTTTGTTCATTATAACATCGTCTGAACACTAATTAATCGTTCCCAATTCAACTATGTTAACTTAAACTAACAAAAGACATAAATTAAGCATGCATGCATCAAATTTTATCATGTGAAAATTACTACTCAAACAAAAATCACAAAACATACAAAAACAACAAAGATTGTGACGATTATTCGTCGAGTAACTCGAAATATGTTACCTTAAGCTAGAAAATGAGCAATTAACACCTTAAAAACCAAACCCTAACAAGCACTAGCCGCTATCCTCGACAATATACGAGTCCCCAAACTCGTCTTCCAATTCTTCACCTAAATAAACAAATAAAACACAAAAATAAGCATAAAAATACCGAAATTACCGAATTTCGTCTTAAAAAAACTTAATGAAAACTGAAATTAAAACATACAAGGTTATAGATCTCGACGAGGGGATTCCGGAAATGTAAATTTCGTGAAAATCCGATAAGAAACGAGAAAGATGTGATGATTTTTAGCTTGAAATGTATAAAAATGGTGTTTTGGGAAGATTAGAATGTTGAAGAAGATGAAGAATAGAAAAATCAGAAAAAAAAAAAAAAAAGAAAGGGGAAGGGGGTTTGTCCGCGGGAAAGGGAGAAAGGAAAGGAGGAGAGTGGGTTTGAGTCGGGATTTTACGAGTCGGTTTTGGCTCGTTTCGATAATAATTAAAACCGTAGGTCAAATGCAAATTCCGACAAGACCAAAGTTCTTAAACACGAGATTACAAGAAAATTGAGTATTCATACGACCCATTTCCAAATTCGTTTACCCAATGTTCAAAAGAATTGTCATTTTCCCCCCGATATGCCCTTATTTCGAAATAAAAGATTTTACACGGTTTAAACTATTTTTAAACATTTCGAAACTATCAAAATAAATACTTTTCTTCAAAATATAATAAAATTATATTTCTTTGAATTATTTTTACTTTAAATACATTAATGTCAAATTTTACTCGATTAATCAATTATTTTCGAAATATATTAACGGTCCGAAATTACGGGGCGTTACAATCACCCCTCCTTTTAAAAAAAGTTTCGCCCTCGAAACTTAGAAGGAGAAATTATAGTTATTAGAAAATATAGGTATCTTTTCAATGAAACGGTGATACTCTTGTTGATCAGACAAGAACATCCACATTCATATCAAAACATAAAAATATTTCTACACCAATAAATGAGAAAACCCATTATTGGGACGTCACCAACAACGAGATTTAACATTCACTAATGTTAAAACCATTGCAAATCATAAAAGCATTTTCAAACTTTTAGTTTAAAGTTCTATAGTAAGAATAATATCTTTACTAATTATGATTAAACATGGCTTAGTAACTCGGAAAAAGAGTAAGAAAAAGGAATCATTACACAAAACGAGAAATAGTTTATGTATCCAATTGAACACTAGGGTTGAAAGAGAGTGAGAAATCATTTTCAAATGTTATTGAAAGAGGTCAATTTGTAGATTTAACTCCAAATTAAGGAAAAATGAACCAAAAGTTTACTCAAACTATATAGAACCTATGCAAGATGGAAAACAACTCGGGGACGAGAAGTGCAAGTCGCGATAGGGAACTCACACCCAACAGACAAGAAGGAATTAAACTCTTAAAGGTGGAATTTTTGGATGAAGTCAATAAAGATGTCAACGAACAAGACGCTTTACTCAAAAGGTCAAATGAGTTCCATAAAGGCGAACACAATGGAACAAGCCAGAATAGCAAGAATGACAATTGTCAGAGATCGGAATTAGGAAGATCGGTACATCGAGAAAGGTTCGCTCAATTTTCCAACAATATTCCAATTCCAATAGAAAGATTCCTCAAAGGATTAAATATAAGGTCCAAATTTACAATAACATTCCAAAACAACTTTCACAAGCCTAAGGTCAAGGCTTCCAACAAAGTTATATTCGTATTCAACTAGTGTCAACTATGGGTTCCTCAAATATTCTACAAGGTTTTCATTTCAAAACAAGGTAGTAACATACCAATCCCAAAATCCGAAAAATCAATAGGATCTCACGTTCCTCTATCCTTTTATTTATTAAGGATTGCCAAAAGCGGAACTACACTCAGCTACAACACCATCCCATCATCTCAAGTACTCAGTGCGACCTCAAGGTCTATAAAACTATAGGATTAACAAATTCTTCTCAAAACTAAGTCTCTCTCAACTCAAGAACTCTCAAGAGCCAACTAATACCAAATCACATCACCAATCCATTCTGGTCATCAACATCCCCAAGGAGTATTCTTTCGAATTTGATATCCTAAACTTACTTACCATCAAATTCTCAAGGAACAAAGTCATAATTGTAACAACACTTTATCACCTCAGAGTTCCTAAAACCATAAATTGAAATTATGTTCCTTAGCCTATCAATTGGTGTCAACCATACCATTACCCTTTCTAGTTATTAAAACAAGTGTTAAAACTTCCCAATAATGTTGCTTACTCTCACTCTCATACCATAGCTCAAGTAGTAATCAATATCACTCACATTTGACACACAAAATCCACCAATCCAACGTACTCACTTTATCAAGGATCTATATGTATAAGAACCATCAAGCATGTCTCATCACACTACCTAAGTCTTTCCAATATCAAATCCTCTCAAAACCAGGAAAGGGTCAAACACAACAATCCCTTCAAAGGTCATGATGTCCAGCCAAGGCCAACATTTCTCAAAAGAAATAGTATTATAAAAAGGCGTTAAGGAAGGATAAGCAAGGAACAAATGACATGTTAGGAAATAAGGAGTCGAACTGTAAAGATAACGGTTGACAAAAATAAGAGGTATTCGAGTTAAGAAGATATCTCGGGCAAGAAGAAGGTACGTAAACTTTGGCATAAAAACAAGGTTCAACGAACGTTAAAGAGAAGGAAAGGAGAATAGAAGTGGCACAATGAAAGGGTTACCGCTTACCAAACACTCATCAAAGCTTATGATCGATATGATAAGGTTACATCACTAAGGTATTCAACCAAGCCCCAAAAGTCTACCAAATTATAAGACTAACTAGGACTCCACAATGGTAGGTATTCCTCAACTCAATTGGTTCTAAGAGCCAAAATCAATTCACCACACAAATTCATTTGTTACCTCCCATGTCACAAAGTATCTCATTTACAATTCTCGTCATTGAACTTCACTTACTATGTCATCCCCAAGTACCATGGCTTGTTTACTCCATCATCTCACAACTTAATACTTCTAGTCTCCGATACCATAAATTAGAATCGCATCTTTGAACTCACGAACTACATCGAACAACTTTCCACCAAAATTCCCAAATTCAGATATGATTAATAAGGTCAACAAGGGCTACTCTATACTAGATTTGGTCAACTCAAAAGGTTTAACAAACTAACTAATTCCAAAGTACGATACCAAACCATTAAGCAACGTCAATGTCCTATTGTATTCCTTTCAAGGCCTACAAGGATTAGGGCTAACTATCATTCCTTTAATTCTCCACAAGAACATCGAGACTCTCAAATGAAGTAGCTCAGGTTCATTCCATCTTATGTGCTAAGGTAGTACCCATGCTCAATCATCTATAACAAACAAGCTCTCAATAGACATAAATCCAAAGGTGTTCCTCAACTCACTAGGCTCTCATATCATGCACAACTAACAAGTCTAACCAAAGGATCCCAAGTTATATTCTCCTATACCACTCAAACCTTAACCAATCAATTTCTCAACTCATTCACGCCCTCCAATGATACATTCTCTCAAAACCGGGTTCTCTTGAACAAGGGAACTATCCTGCAGAATAAAAAGGAAGGTATCCACATGGACTTTATTATAAGAAGAAAACGAACCTAAGATGAATCGGGAGAAAGAATTGAAAGGTAGTTACCAAGGCGAGAGAAGAGGAATTTGAAAGACGAATAAACAACGAGATTGGAAGACTAAGGTAAGATTGCATTATCTACATCTATTGGAGAGCCATCTTACAAAAGAGAAAATCAATTAGTACCTAACAATTAGCAATCACAAACAGATTACCACATAAAATCCTAATTCTACCCATCCTACCCATCTCTCAAGTTTATTATTTAAAGGTCAAATAATTTTAAGTGAGGTGCACAAACGTGCGTCGGGAGCAATAAGCTCTGATACCAACTGTGACACCCTTAAATAACGCGATAAATTAACACCTAAAATCTACGGAAAAACTGGTAGGATATGTTTGTAATTGGTCCAACTATATAAAAACCTGTAATTTCAAATTTTTTTTCTAAACCAATCACATCATTTCCAACATTCCCAAGAGGCGGGTGCCAAAACCTGCAATGCTAACGAACTAATTTACATGCCATAGCTAATGATAAGAAAATGTAATGATACAAACCCAAAATAGAAAAGGGAGACATATGTCCCTTCAAATTATATACAAAACCAAAAGTTAAAAGGTTTACTATAAGAATAGCCAAAACTAGGTCCAAGGTTCCTTATGCTCACTAGCACGTCTGTGACCCCAACAAAGCGTCAACAACCTGTCAATCGCATTTTATACAAACACGAAAGCCACAATTCAGTGGGGAGTAACTTCGAGTCCTCCCAGCCACGAATCGTCATAATTAATGTAACATGTAATGTAACATGTAAACAACAAGATAAATAATTCAATTATCAAGTAATCTAGCATATGAGCCCTAAACTGACCAAACTAAACCATCATGTGAAACATATAACAAACAGTAATCCAAACTTTATCAACTGTAACCGGCTTACATCTCACCTATTACAGTTCATAAAATCACCATACAAGTGATACGTGCATTTTATATAGTCTTTTTAGCCTATTTTATGCACGTATTTCTATGCTTTTGTCGTGGTTTTATGCTACGAAATGCCCCGAATATGCTACTTTGGGTTATTTTGTCTTATTTGCAGGAATGAACCATAAAGTAGCGGAATCAAGTCATTTACCGTCCATTTTGCATGCATTTGGAGGAAGAGTAGATTTGGAGCGGGAAATGTTGCTGTCTTGGGATGCGTGAAGGTGTTTCGGGAGCTAAAAGGACGAGTCAAGGCAAACTAATCAAATTTTAAGTCATTGAAGTCAAAGATCCACTCGATCAAGTGCTATTCTAGTCGATCGAGTGGTTTAGGAGTCAATAATGAGTCGATCGAGCTCTATTTCAGTCGATCGACCGGTTTCTTTTATAGCCTTGCTCGATCGAACAATGTCCTTCCTCGATCGAGCTGTTTCCTGGCTGAGTTTGCTCGATCGAGTGGACTATGCTACGGGTTGGGCTTTTTAGGTTAAATTTCGTCATTAGGTATAATAAAGTCCTATTTTCTTATAAATAGGGAGTCATGATGTACACACACTTGACACTCTAATTTCTCTCTTTTCCTTCCCTTGTTACGTTACACTGTCACTTTGCTCTCAATCTCCGGATCATTTATTTACAGTAATTTCTCTCCCTTCTTTTCTTTAATTATTTAATGTTTATTGTTTTTATTTCTTTTATTCTTGTTTCCCCCATTCCCATGTCTAGCTAATTTCCCCTTGGTATGTTAGGATTAGGGAAGCCGTGGTAGCGATGCTTTAATTGTATTAAATAGATTAGACCTGCGATAGGAATTGTATTAGGCAATTTAATTGTTATCCGGTCGAATGTATGCATGCAGGAGACCCATAATTCTAGTTAACCCCGACCTAGATCGAAAGATTGGAAGGGAAGGCTTGCTTAATTACAATAGGGTATTGCAGTGAGGGCGAAAGTTAAGCTGTTTACACTCTAGGGCGGTTTAAGGACCGAAAGGTGACGACCATAGCTCTTCCTATCAATAGTCTATTCGCCTTAATATTCCTGATATAATAGATCTGATAGCTGCCACGGTAGACCGACTCCTAGCATACTACCCTTCTCTTATTGTTAATTTCTCTTATTTATTTCCCTCGCTTTAGTCTTTAGTTTAGTTAACACAATCAATTCAACCCCATTAGTGACATTAGACAGATAAATAGACAAATAGATAGTACACCGCCTCCCTGTGGAGATCGACCCTACTTACCGCTGACTTCGTTAGCAGTAATCTAGGTATTTTATTTTTGGTGTAGAAACGACCGCATCAAATTTTGGCGCCGTTGCCGGGGAGGCAATCTATTTATTTATTTGTTTAATTTTATCTGTTTTTAGCCTCGGGGGATTTTTCCCTTGAGGTTTTTAATCTTTTGTTTAGTGCTGTTTTGATAGGCCTTACAGGTACTACCTAGACAGTTCTAGGTGAAAGACAGTCAAAGGGAAGGCTTGAGTACCTTTGACCCGTCACCTATGTCCCATTTTATGGAACAGACGGTGATTTACGGCGGGAGATGTGGTCCTGCTGAGCACAATGCAGCTGTAGTTGTGCCGCCACATCCGCCCTATCAATGGCCACCGCAACAAGATTCCCCTGATATACAAGAAGAAGACCTTGCGGAGCTGAAATTCTTGATGGAGGAACTTGCATTCCAAGTGCAAGAATATGTCTCGCGATTTGATGAGCTCGAGTCTGCAGTTGCTCAATTAGCAAATTTGAGATGGAGAGAGAAGAGATTCATGAGCCGACATATTCGATGAGAGTGCTTGTATCACAAATGCAAGAGAGTGATAGATATATGGATGCTCGAATCCCTCAACTGGAGTCACAAATAGCTCAGTTAGCAGCTGAGATGCAAGAAGAAGAGGTTTATCTTACTGAGAGCAGTTTTTCTCGTAAGGAAACCGTGTTGCCCAACGATGAGGATGACTTCTATGACTCGGACGACGAGTTCCTATCATATTTCACTACCCCACATGAAGATTTCAGCGCTGTACAGGAGGAATCACTCGATCGAGTGACAATTATTGGTCGATCGAGTGATTTCCCAGAAGAACTTGCTCGATCGAGTGATATCACTGCTCGATCGAGTGGATTGCAGGAGGATAGTTCTCGATCGAGTGATTACGCCACTCGATCGAGTGAATTGCGGGAAGAGATTGGTCGATCGAGTAGTAATTCTGCTCGATCGACTGATTTGGTCATTGGGAGCTGTAATTCGTCATTTGGGCTTGGTCTAGATGACGACTTTGATGATGACAACGGTTATGGTGAGTCTCCCTTATTCAAAACCGAGCTGGATGCGCTTGAGGTGAGATTTACGGGACGGATTCCACCGAGGGCGACAAAAGGACAGTGAGTCGGTAATTACTCCTAGCACGGAAGAGGTAATGGATTCTTTTATCTATGATTCCGTCATTAAGAGTGATCAACCTGAGGTAGTAAACGGTAATTTTATTATTATTTGTAAATTGCCTCGTCTTATTCATGCTTCCTTTTTCAAAGCTATACCCCCTCATATGTGGACGCATAAATTAGCAGTTTCTCACCATCCTTGTCATTTTAAAATTGTTAATCTAATTTGGAGCCCTAAATTATTGACAATTGCTCCCGCGCTCCTTTATTTGGTGGATAAATTTAGGAGCGCCCATAGGAAATTTGTTAGACTTAAATGTCCGCATATCTTTATTTCCTACCTTGCTATTCCACTTTTGTGCTACTTATGCTTTTGTGTAGCACATGCGCAGATGTATGATTTGATGCTGCGCGCTTTGAGCTGTTTTGACTGTAACTATTAGAGTGGCTCGAAGAAAAGAAGGTCGAGCTGGGACCTGACTGAAGCTAGCGCTACCCGGGAGGCAACCCGGAGATTTTATTTTGTTCTTTATTTTATTTCAGTTGTAATAAATGGTTTTATACCATAGACTTTATCAGTTTGCTTGTCTAGTTAGTTTACGGGCTGTTTTTCATTATGTTTTGCAGGTACACGCTGAGATCCACTCGATCGAGTAGTTTCTCTACTCGATCGAGTACCTTTGCTGATGAATCTAGTCGATCGAGTGAAGATGTTACTCGATCGACCCCCTGCAGAACTGAAACCACTCGATCGACTGGTGCACCATTCGATCGAGCAGTTCTTGGATGCCCACTCACTCGATCGACCACTGTTGGACGGATATCGAGTGTTATTGACTCGGATTAGCTTCCTGAGATGGTTTTCCGGGACCTTAGCAACCTCCCATTTCATGGTCGGTTTGGGGAGGTCCCTTATTTCGCGCATTTTGTGAGTTTTCCGCCTTTACTCTTTTCTTCCTTTAGTTTGCATTTCCTTTCCTTGTTTTGGTACAATGGGGGCATTGTACGGTTTGGTTTGGGGAGGTTATGCATCCATATCTGTGTCTGCATCTTGTTTTTATTGCATTTCTGTTATCACGTTTAATTTTATGTTTGCATTGTTGTTCATTTTCGTTAAAATTCAAAAATCTCATAAAAATTTGAAAAATTGATAATTTTAGCATATAGGTTGAGTCGGAACGGTAGATTTCCATGATGAAATTGCACTGCAACTGTCTTTTTGCTTAAGCCTTGCATTAAACTATTATCTTATTAGCTTTGTCTTTTGCATAATCTACGAGTTTATGTTAAAATTTAGCTGAACGAATAGACTTGACCTGAAATTTTGGCAAGCCACTTATAATTTCTAAGATTTAGAGCCTTATAAACTGGTGTCATTTATGACCAGTTTCATGTAGGATTGTGAGTAGTTACTCCTTGCATATCATGTATCATTAATTTGCACGTATATGAAATTCAATTGCTTTTTGCTGTCATACATTCGGGTTAGTGGTTGGTGTCACATGCAGGGAGGTGCTTACAAATTCCCTTTCTTTCATTTTTACCCATTTAACTCCACATTAGCCAAATTTGCCAGTTGACCCTTAGCTACATCCAAATTTAGCCTGCCTTGTCAAGCTAGTTTAGATTGTTTTGCGGTATATATTTCACTGTATCAAATGTTGGCGCGTATTCTGTTGATTCGGAGTTGGTAATTTATTGAAGGAAAGGAGGTTGATGAAAAAAAGACGTGAAAAAGAATGAAAGTGAAAAGAATGAAATGAAAAGAAAAAAAAAAAAGAAGAAAAAAAAAAGTTGAAATGAAAAAAGAAGAAACCGAAAAAAAATAGAAAATTCGAAAAATTTGAAAAAAAAAGAGTTTGTTTGGTTGACGGTTTCTGCTCCTATGTTCTATCTTATATCATTTGAGGAGTATGTTCAGTCTGGTTTGGTGAGATTTTATGCCAAATGAAGGGCATTGTGCTTATTTCATAATTGAGTTGGAAATGGATGCTTTCATATGGTTCTGTTTAGGTACTAGCTTGATCACCTATACCTCCACATTCCCATAAATGTTTTGCCTTTTCTTACCCATTGCCTCACTTTACCATATTTTTGTAAGCCCTCGGCTGTGACAGGACCTTGTTTGGTTGGAATGTGTGTACGGTAGCTAGAATTGTCTATCATATTAGTTGCATGCATGTTTATGTGGGTCGTAGTTTAGGTGAGCGACTATATTTCTTTCTCTCTTACATATATATGTTCACCCTTTGCTTCATGAGAGAAGAGTGACCCGTGAGAGTCCATTATTAAAGGTCTTGCAAGGTCGACGGTTCAGCTTTATTTATAAACATCCTACAACTCGTTTGCATTTGACTGTTTAGCTATAAGTGTTAGTTTGTCTGGCATTAAATTGGCTTAAGCGGGCATTTGTAGCTAGCTCGAGTTATTTTTCCGTTCCATTAGCGTATAGTTTTGAGTTTACTCGGGGACGAGTAAAGGTTTGGTTTGGGGAGATTTGATACGTGCATTTTATATAGTCTTTTTAGCCTATTTTATGCACGTATTTCTATGCTTTTGTCGTGGTTTTATGCTACGAAATGCCCCGAATATGCTACTTTGGGTTATTTTGTCTTATTTGCAGGAATGAACCATAAAGTAGCGGAATCAAGTCATTTACCGTCCATTTTGCATGCATTTGGAGGAAGAGTAGATTTGGAGCGGGAAATGTTGCTGTCTTGGGATGCGTGAAGGTGTTTCGGGAGCTAAAAGGACGAGTCAAGGCAAACTAATCAAATTTTAAGTCATTGAAGTCAAAGATCCACTCGATCAAGTGCTATTCTAGTCGATCGAGTGGTTTAGGAGTCAATAATGAGTCGATCGAGCTCTATTTCAGTCGATCGACCGGTTTCTTTTATAGCCTTGCTCGATCGAACAATGTCCTTCCTCGATCGAGCTGTTTCCTGGCTGAGTTTGCTCGATCGAGTGGACTATGCTACGGGTTGGGCTTTTTAGGTTAAATTTCGTCATTAGGTATAATAAAGTCCTATTTTCTTATAAATAGGGAGTCATGATGTACACACACTTGACACTCTAATTTCTCTCTTTTCCTTCCCTTGTTACGTTAATCGTCACTTTGCTCTCAATCTCCAGGATCATTTATTTACGATAATTTCTCTCCCTTCTTTTCTTTAATTATTTAATGTTTATTGTTTTTATTTCTTTTATTCTTGTTTCCCCCATTCCCATGTCTAGCTAATTTCCCCTTGGTATGTTAGGATTAGGGAAGCCGTGGTAGCGATGCTTTAATTGTATTAAATAGATTAGACCTGCGATAGGAATTGTATTAGGCAATTTAATTGTTATCCGGTCGAATGTATGCATGCAGGAGACCCATAATTCTAGTTAACCCCGACCTAGATCGAAAGATTGGAAGGGAAGGCTTGCTTAATTACAATAGGGTATTGCAGTGAGGGCGAAAGTTAAGCTGTTTACACTCTAGGGCGGTTTAAGGACCGAAAGGTGACGACCATAGCTCTTCCTATCAATAGTCTATTCGCCTTAATATTCCTGATATAATAGATCTGATAGCTGCCACGGTAGACCGACTCCTAGCATACTACCCTTCTCTTATTGTTAATTTCTCTTATTTATTTCCCTCGCTTTAGTCTTTAGTTTAGTTAACACAATCAATTCAACCCCATTAGTGACATTAGACAGATAAATAGACAAATAGATAGTACACCGCCTCCCTGTGGAGATCGACCCTACTTACCGCTGACTTCGTTAGCAGTAATCTAGGTATTTTATTTTTGGTGTAGAAACGACCGCATCAACAAGAAAGGGCAATATATCAAAGACAGACATAAGTTCTTAGTACGGTCAATAGTCACTTTGTAACTCGAGTCTATACCACGAGGTAGGGAAGGTAATCAAACCGGTATCTTGGCTCAGCGGTTAATATTAATAAAACATGGCCAAGACACAACACAACCCTAGCCTAAAATCTGCGCAGACCTAGACATGCGGATACACACCACCGCACCCAAGACCCACAATTTTTCTAAAACAAAGTGAGTACCCTAAGGAGTCCACCAAAGGGTTGGCTAGTACTTAAGCTAACCACTTACTATCAAAATAAGTAACGAGGTCATGCCCCAACTTGGATATAAATCCACTAGTCAGGAACACAAAGGCTATCAAGCAGTGAACATATACTCGTCAAAGACTATAAAGACCTATCTATGATGAAGGCCGAAATACTCACCTAGGACCTAGTCCCAGCTAGTCCCAGCTTGAATACTTTAGCCCTCACCACACAAGACAAGTAAGACACCTACTTAACCATAAGAGGGCAAAGAGTCCAACTTACCAACATAAATGCTAACATTCTATCATGTGAAAGGCTATATAAATGTCTATTCAGCAGACAATCCAACAGTATCCTCAATAAGTATTCAATACCAATTTCCAATTCTAACAATATTAACCATATTAAAGGCTTCAGGGAATCTAGGGCCGTTTCTACAATATAAGAAGCTACTTAAATTCAACTAACTACACATGTGAAATAGAGATATAATAAATGGCCTAAAACAAGAAAAAGGCCGATTATCTAATTCATTCAACCGAATTTTTACCCGCAACCCCAGCCCTGCGACAGGTACGGGTTAAATTGCGGCTGACCAATCACTCAATTAATCGACATCGCATCATCAAAGGGACTAAGGCTCGGTTTTCGACAATCAACAAAACATTACAATTATCGCTATATAATTCATTCTGAGCCTAATCTTTACAATTTCATTTTCTAACCTATACTAACATGTGCAACTACCAAAATAAATATAATTTTTACCTTTAACATAATTTTTACTACTAACTTGATTTAATTCAAAAGTTTACCCATACATTACTTATTCAAATTATATCATTAATGAACCTAAAATGACGAACAATGCATGGAAAACCGCGAAACAAGCAACGGGCCGACCCGGGCCAACCGTGGGCCTGCCGTGGGCCTGCCGGGCTGCTGCCGGGCCTGCTGCCGCCACCCTTACTCCTTTTTTTTTCCATTTTTGTTCATTATAACATCGTCTGAACACTAATTAATCGTTCCCAATTCAACTATGTTAACTTAAACTAACAAAAGACATAAATTAAGCATGCATGCATCAAATTTTATCATGTGAAAATTACTACTCAAACAAAAATCACAAAACATACAAAAACAACAAAGATTGTGACGATTATTCGTCGAGTAACTCGAAATATGTTACCTTAAGCTAGAAAATGAGCAATTAACACCTTAAAAACAAAACCCTAACAAGCACTAGCCGCTATCCTCGACAATATACGAGTCCCCAAACTCGTCTTCCAATTCTTCACCTAAATAAACAAATAAAACACAAAAATAAGCATAAAAATACCGAAATTACCGAATTTCGTCTTAAAACAACTTAATGAAAACTGAAATTAAAACATACAAGGTTATAGATCTCGACGAGGGGATTCCGGAAATGTAAATTTCGTGAAAATCCGATAAGAAACGAGAAAGATGTGATGATTTTTAGCTTGAAATGTATAAAAATGGTGTTTTGGGAAGATTAGAATGTTGAAGAAGATGAAGAATAGAAAAATCAGAAAAAAAAAAAAAAAAAAAAAAAAAAAAAAAAAAGAAAGGGGAAGGGGTTTGTCCCGGGAAAGGGAGAAAGGAAAGGAGGAGAGCGGGTTTGAGTCGGGATTTTACGAGTCGGTTTTGGCTCGTTTCGATAATAATTAAAACCGTAGGTCAAATGCAAATTCCGACAAGACCAAAGTTCTTAAACACGAGATTACAAGAAAATTGAGTATTCATACGACCCATTTCCAAATTCGTTTACCCAATGTTCAAAAGAATTGTCATTTTCCCCCCGATATGCCCTTATTTCGAAATAAAAGATTTTACACGGTTTAAACTATTTTTAAACATTTCGAAACTATCAAAATAAATACTTTTCTTCAAAATATAATAAAATTATATTTCTTTGAATTATTTTTACTTTAAATACATTAATGTCAAATTTTACTCGATTAATCAATTATTTTCGAAATATATTAACGGTCCGAAATTACGGGGCGTTACAATGAACCCATACGGAAACATGAGTAGCAAACATAGTACTTGGCCAGTAGTGTTGGCTATTTATAACTTACCTCCTTATGTGTGCATGAAAAGAAAGTATTTGATGTTGTCGTTGTTAATTTCCGGACCTAAACAACCTGGAAATGATATAGATGTCTATTTGGAACCTCTTCTAGATGATTTGCTAATGTTGTGGGATAGTGGGATAGAAGTATTTGATGCATATAAGAACGAAACTTTCAATTTGAGAGCGATGTTATTGTGTACAATATCTGACTATTCGGCTTATGGCGACCTTTCTGGGCACACAGTTCATGGGAAAGAGGCTTGTCCATTGTGTGGGGAGGATATCGAGTCTGAATACTTGAAGTCTTCTCGTAAGTATGTGTATATGGGAAATAGGAGGTTCTTGTATCATGACCATTGTTATCGCAAGATGCAGAAAGCATTCAATGGAAGACAAGAACTTCGTCAACCTCCTAGAATTTTGAGTGGGCATGAAGTTTATCAGAAAGTAAAGCATATTGAGATAGATTATGGGAAGAAGAGCGGCTCTAAATTGTCTACTCGTGGGTATAAGAAAAGATCCATATTTTTTGATAAACTTCCATATTGGCCTGACCTGGAGGTCATGCATTGCCTCGATTTCATGCACATTGAGAAAAATGTCTATAATAATATTATAAATACCCTTCTGAATGTTTCCGGTAAAACAAAGGATAACGCCACAGCTAGGGATATGAAAATGATGGGTATTAGGCTAGAGTTGGCACCACAGAAGAGAGGTAATCGTACATTTTTACCGCCATCGATCCCGATGACGCGGATTCATTGCAGGACCTCGTTGTAACCTCTCTTTGTCAGTTGGAATTGTATTTTCCACCATCTTTCTTCACTATCATGATTCATCTGACCATTCACTTGGTTAGGGAGATTTTGTACCTTGGGCCCGTGTATTTGAGATATCAGTATCCTTTCGAAAGATTGATGAAAGTCTACAAGGACTATACATCTAATCGTTATCGTCCGGAAGGTTGTATTGCTGAACGCGCTATTTTAGACGAAACTCTTTCATATTGTTATGCTCATCTCTCCCCTGAGGAGTTGATTGGCGTTCCTAAGAATCGTCATAGTGACTGGATGACCGGAAAAGGTATTACGGGCCGGGTTGAAAAAATTGTGACACGTGAAATGTTGCATTTAGCACATACGTATGTGCTAAACAACGAAGATGAGGTGCAACCTTATATTCAACAACACAAAGATGAGCTCAAATACGATCACCCAAACAAGACCGAGAAGTGGATTGCAAACGAGCATACGAAGACGTTTGCAGAGTGGTTTAGGAATATTGTCTTAGAGTGTACAAATCAGTTTTTCCAGTAATGGATATACTTTTTACACCCGCGAGCAAGATGAGTTGAGCACAATGCAAAATAGTGGTGTGAGTTCTGAATTTGAGGCAATGCACTTTGCTACTTCAAAAGATTAAAAGCCTATTTGGGGAAAATGCCTTTATTATGGTGTTATTCAAGAAATATTGGTACTAGATTACATTGATTTCACAATGCCTTTGTTTCGATGTAACTGGGTTGATAACAACATCCATTGTGTCCGAAAGGATAAGATGAGATTTACGTTGGTCAATCTGGGTAAGGTTGGCAATAATAAGGATGATCCTTTCATAATGGCATCCCAAGCTAAACAAGTGTTCTATGTCACCGATCCTATGGATAAGATGTGGTCTATTGTACTGTCTATAAGGAGTAGAAGGAGTAGTCCATCCGATAATGGTGATGATGATCAGGATGTCGTTTTTGAGGGAATGGATCACTCTACCACTGTATCTTATTTCGACGATGTTGACACTGATCATGAGGACACTGAAAGCATCTATATGCGTGATGACCATGGTGAAGGTATTTGGGTTAACGAAGAAACTATGACATCCAAGAAACGTCTCCGATCCTAAGTTATTACTTCCTCCGTTCTCATATGATCTACCCACTGTATCTTATAATGAAATAGTAGCTTTTATTTTTATTTTTTAAATATATATATATATCTTCCTTTTAGTTTTTTAGTTTTTAAATAACTATCTCCACTAAACAGATTAGTAGAAGGAACTGCATATTTAATACAAACGTACTGGAAATCTTACAAGACCACAGGGTTACACATTATCTTTATTTAAGTTGCCTTTTCATACAGGCCCACGACAGTGCTTATGATAGTGTGGACAGCGGGGGCCCACGGGGGCGCTTAGGAAACAAGCGTTTGCATTTGTGGAGTCGCCACCAATTTATTGTGGAAAATTGGAAACCGTTCGAATACCTCGTGTCATGTCAAGACACAAAGTAGAGACATGAACACTAAGCAATCGTTACCCTTAGCATTCTATGTCTAGAATGACTCTCGTGGATGTCAATGAACACGGGTGCTCACGGAGATCTGGAGTAAGGGGTGAGGGTACGTATTAGGAAGCTCTCTTGATCGAACACCTAATCCCGCCCGCCTCGATAGCGGCCTCTACTAATGATTAGGGAAGTTATTCGTACTTGATATATCGTTGGCTATATGCATGCAATGCAACATCCAATAAATTGATCCTAGCATGTGAGAATTAGACTAAGTCGGTGAAACACGTAATTAGCAAACAATTAAGGTCGAAGTAGGGATTTAAGATTGAATTACATGTGAAAACATACAAACAATAAAAGAAATACAATAATTATGAATTACAATAATTACATTGGATTAGGCGATTTATGTCGAAAATACCTTTAAAACGGATAATTTTGAAAAAGACTAAAAGCATGAATTAACGAACGGAACAGAAGGTGATAATACGAATAATAGTTAATTATACGTAAGCTAAAAAACTAAGTCAAGGCAAAAACGGAGTTTAGGGACATAATTCAAACCGGAACAGGCGCAGCAGAGCTGCGTCCTTTGGAATAGGCGCAGCAGACGCTGCGTCTGTTCCTGACCTGAATTCTGGCTGTGAAGCCGGAATTGCGTGTTGTTAATATTCATTGATGAATTTAATGATCGATTAAATTATTCACGCGGATGGAAGTGATTAGTAGGTTATTTACATATGATTGATGGGTCATAAAAGCAATAAAACATGGACGAGACGAATGCAAATGAATTAATATAAGATGGATTAATTACAGGAGTGAAAGATATTAACAAACTAAACAAATTAAATCAATTAATTAAGTTAAACATGATGGATTAATGACGAATATGCGATAAATACGACAAAAGACAGATGAAACTATTGTTAGAAATCTAGATCTCTTTATATAACATATTCATATATGTTTCAAATTTATTTAGTCATAAAATAAATTACTAATCTTATGCATGCAAACATCAATAGTTAAGAGAAGAAATCGGTTCCTTACATTGCATGTTTCGGATATTTGGGCACTAGTAAGGTCACCTACCTTACTTAGTTCTTGAGCTTTCCTTATGGATGAACAAGATTCAAAGGTAGAATCTCTCCCAAAGATGAATACCCAAGGTAACCTCTTAAAGACTAATATTATTTGAACTAGAAGAATATTAATCTTACTAAAATTTGACCAAAAACTATTGTTTGTCCTCTTGAATATTTCGGTCAAGAGTAGATGAATTTTGGAGTATTTTATCTCTCTAATTTCTCATTAAAATGTAGAGAGGAAATTAAATTTCTTACACTAGAAAATTTTGGTGAAGTTGTGAATGAATAATTACACACTAGAATTTGCATGTAGTGTGTTAGTGTGTCAAATAAGCAAAAACATTTGCTCATCTTCATATGGGAAAACCGAAAAAGGGAAGGAGAGAGAGCCCAATGCATGCTCTCCTTTTCTTCCCAAGAGAAGGCTATGTATGCAAGGCTATGAGTAATATTCATAATTGTGTTTTCCACTTATAAATAATCAACACAATTTTATCCTCATGCTCCCTCCATTTCGGTATACTCACATAAAATGGATGAGTCCATTTTATTTGTGATTTTGTCAATTTAACAATGACCATTGGTTCTATTGGCTTTTTAAAGCTACCAAAAGCTAAAGACATACAACACATCTCAAACTTGCTATAAATTCAGAAAAGAGGCATCCCATTAGCTCCCCACAACTCACAAATAAATTAAACCATCAAATTACTGGTCTGAAAATGACTCAAAATGTTGGTCGTCCATATCACTGTATCCTGATGAATGCCTCAGGCCACATAAATATAGACAATGGAAAATTTGCTGCCAAGAGCTTTAATCCTTTGAGGAAAAAGCTTATTGAGCTGGGATACTTGGTCAGCAAAGTTAAGCCACAATGGGGGCCATGGGGATTCAAAGGGAGTCTACTCATTCAGTTTGGAACATCACCTGCACATGCAGAATCAGCATTTAAGCTTGACATGATATTTCAACTCAGAGGCCATAGCAGGAACGACTGGAATGCTCCGAATAAGTCAACACTCGAACCATACCTCTGGGTAGCCACAGACTCGGATGCTGAGCTTCTGAAAAATACCGTGGATTATGTCCAAGTACCGTATGCGACCATCATTGATGGGCAATAGTCGGCCAGGTCAGAAAGCGTCGATGCCTACAACCAGGTTGTGGCTGTTTTCCAAGCAATGTACCCCTAAAACCCCTACAAAATATGTCTGTGTCTACAACCAGGTTGTGGCTGAAACTTCCAAGCAACGTCGTGTGTTATTTATTGAGTGTCAAACTGTGTGTGTCTGTATCCGCCTATCTGTAGACACCTCGTTTCTGCACCTCCCGCAAACCACCCGGTGATGATTGGGCCGCATGTTTGGTACGCGGAACAATTTGTGACAGTTCGTAAGTTTATCGTCAAGTGATTGCTCAAACACTGATGTCTACCTCTTAATTGTCATCTACATGCCGATACAGTCGTTTTGACAGTAATTAGAGTACATTTGGAGTCCGGGTCAAAAACCGTCTTCATTTCCTAAAACCGTCAAATCCCGAGTCAAAACAATGTCCTTGTCTACCTAAGGTTAGAATGTCATAAAATGTTGAGATTATATCTCATTTTGAGTCACATGTCGCTTCATTAGGCTAAACTAAAAGTTTACATTACAAAATGTGTATTTCATTTAGCTAAAATGACAACCCTACATTTAGGCCCGTTTTACGAGGTCATAACGACTTTTTTGGGTCAGTCCTATTTCATAGAAAGTTCTAGATCTCTTTCTTATCTTTCCAACACCACCGAAAGTACCTTATTCCGAGTCTTGTGGAGAAAGTTATGCCTAAAATACGACAGGCTGTCAAACGCGCTTTCTTACGCAGGAGGAACCCGCTGAGGAAAGGACGCAGCAGGTGCTGCGCCTCTTCCAAGGGACGCAGCTCTGCTGCGCCTTTTTCTCAAGGTTTTCTTTTTGTCCAAGTTTCCGCGTTTAACCTAAGTCGGTTGTTTCCGGATCTTTCTCTCCTTTCCTAAACCCTAATTCCGTGACTAGTATAAATAGGAGCCTTCGCTCCTCATATTTCTCACGCGAGTGTCCGCCCTTCTCTTCTCCCTTTGCATTCTAGACTTTGTTCTTACTTTTTGGCGTCTACGTGCTTGAACATTCGACCACGTAAGCTCGGATCCTTCTGAGTACCAGCCTCGTTTGCATGACCGACCAATTTGACCAACTCCACATCAATCAACTTAATTAATCTAATCGTTTTCTTCTTACGAGGGGACTTTCTTTACATTCGCGTCGAGCATCACTAATCGATATCTTAGTCCTTATCGTTTCGTCAACATGTAAGTCTGAGGGTGTATAATCTCTCTTTTATTATTGTTATTTACCTTTTTGTATCACTAATGTAAGGTTTATGTCGAAAATACCAATTAAAACCGATTTCTAAAACCGTGCTTTAAAACCTCTTTTTACGGATTTCCGGTGAGAGATCGCGTCGAGAAAGGACGCAAAGAATCGCCGCGCCTCTTGAAGGAGCGCAGTTCCGCCGTGCCTCTTCGTGAGGTCGCGATTCTCGCTTCCTTTCTTCTTCCTTCGTCCTCTGAAATTCGTCAAATTTTATTTGTTTCGTTTGTTTTCTTTAATTCTTTGACATAGTAGTCTAACAATTCACCTGTATGTTATAATCATCATTCATTAGCATGTTTTAATCATCACAAATCCGACTTAAATCCCAAATAATCCAATATCTGCGGGTTTTCGTCATTAAATTCAATTCCGGGTTATAGAGATTCAATTCATCAATATTGGGTTTCTGGAATTCGTCTTTGATATAGTTGTTGGGAAATGTGTCCTCAACAATAGTGCGATCACATGATTTAAATATCATTATTAAATCTCATTTTAAGAATACATGTGGGATGTAATATTTACAGTCAACTGGTCCACATATATCGGTAATGATTGGCTGACTAGAGTTTGACATTACTGTCGTGCGACGGTGGTGATCAGTTGATCCCCTTAGGTCATACCTAAAGGGTAACACTCTTAATTGATTATTTAATTGATCGTATGACGATACGAGTTAATTAAATTACTTAAAATTGACGGACGATTTTTGGAAGTAATATTTACGTGTCTTATTATATTTGATTATAATAAGATACGGTCTAAGTAATCGAATTGTTTTATTACTTAGATGAAATTATTATTTACGGAAACAATTGATACAGAATGAATAATTTATTATAAATACAAGATATTGTGATTTATAATTGGAAAACCATTTTGGTACAAGTAATTGTGAATTACCATGTTATTTTTATAAATGACATATTTTATTAATATGTTGATTTTTAATTGTTAAAAATACATTTTATATATAAGATGTCTTGTAATGTGTCGCATGTGACATATTGACAAAATCACAAATAAAATGAACTCATCCATTTTATGTGAGTATACCGAAATGGAGGGAGCATGAGGATAAAATTGTGTTGATTATTTATAAGTGGAAAACACAATTATGAATATTACTCATAGCCTTGCATACACAGCCTTCTCTTGGGAAGAAAAGGAGAGCATGCATTGGGCTCTCTCTC
Organism: Silene latifolia; assembly: GCF_048544455.1. Lineage (NCBI taxonomy): Eukaryota > Viridiplantae > Streptophyta > Magnoliopsida > Caryophyllales > Caryophyllaceae > Silene > Silene latifolia. Next base: position 13,202,090 of record NC_133526.1, on the reverse strand, counting down.
CTTCCCTTTTTCGGTTTTCCCATATGAAGATGAGCAAATGTTTTTGCTTATTTGACACACTAACACACTACATGCAAATGCTAGTGTGTAATTATTCATTCACAACTTCACCAAAAATTTCTAGTGTAAGAAATTTAATTTCCTCTCTACATTTTAATGAGAAATTAGAGAGATAAAATACTCCAAAATTCATCTATTCTTGACCGAAATATTCAAGAGGACAAACAATAGTTTTTGGTCAAATTTTAGTAAGATTAATATTCTTCTAGTTCAAATAATATTAGTCTTTAAGAGGTTACCTTGGGTATTCATCTTTGGGAGAGATTCTACCTTTGAATCTTGTTCATCCATAAGGAAAGCTCAAGAACTAAGTAAGGTAGGTGACCTTACTAGTGCCCAAATATCCGAAACATGCAATGTAAGGAACCGATTTCTTCTCTTAACTATTGATGTTTGCATGCATAAGATTAGTAATTCATTTTATGACTAAATAAATTTGAAACATATATGAATATGTTATATAAAGAGATCTAGATTTCTAACAAGCGGTATCATGAGCACAAGGTTGTTTGCATGCAAATCGGTTATTGTTTTTCCGAGTTATATGATTAACAAACAAAACTTGTAAATTTGTGATATTATGATATATCACGAAAATAATTTATGCATGTTAAATTTTATGATCCTAAAATGTATTTAGGATATTTTGGTTAATTTATGGATTTTATTGTTCATTTTATATAATATTGACATTAAAATGTGATTTTTATGATAAAAATGTCATTTTTGGACGAAAATTATCTAAACTTCGAATTTTCAGGTGGTTTTTGGATATGTTTTCTCATATATTATTTTTAGATGATCTGAAAATTTTCATAATTTTATGAGTTCTTATGCTCGAAAAATGGATTTTTCATGATAAACATCGGATTTAGATGAAAAATAGGTTAATATGAGAAATATTTCGAATCTGGTCATAGAAATTTAGTATGTTGTCACATGCAATTTTACAAGATGTGTGTAAAATAATAGGCTATAATAAAGTCTTCATGAATTATTTATGGATTTTTGATGAAAAATAGCATAAATAGTGACTTAATTAGTGAAAAATTGCTAAAACATACTTCATGACTAAGGACAAACGTCACATGTTGCATTTTATTATCTTTTTCAGATCTAAAATTGAAAAGTTGTTGAATATAATTTTTCTCATGTTTTTATGATTTTTATTGATAAATCCGATAAACCGCAACATTGTTTTTCCCGATAACTTTCGAAATTTTTAACCTAAGTTTTTGAACATTATGAGTGTCATGGTATTTATCCAGAATGTTCATGAGTTTAAATTTTGAATTTTGAATTTATTTGAAATTTTTGTGATTTATTTGAAGTTTATAGCATTTTATTGTAATTTTGAGTCCTTTTATGAACAATATTAAGAAATATGAGTTAATTATGGTCAAATAGTTAGTGGAGACTAATTTTGAGTCCTAATAAGTTAGGGTAATTAACTTGTGCATAAATATGAATTTATGTAATTTTTGTGATTATAAAACGTTGAATCACGCAAATCCGTAAAAACCGTGTAATATACGATATTGGCTCCTTAAAGGCGATTTAGCATAAAATTGGGCATGTTCATACATATTATAATGCTGCATTTTATTTATGATTGTCATAATTTTATTTTATGTAATTTTGAATTATGTAATTTTTACTTAGTATGGCCTTAGTTTTTAATTGATATTACCCGAAATGTATGGGAATATCGATTCGGTTGTAATTTATTGTGATCTCGTATCACCGTTTTGTAATTTAATAGATTTATTTTATTTTAATTACAAATGTATAATAGGAAATTATGTAATTTATTTATTTCGGAGTTCCTTGAAGACGGTGTCACTCAAGAAGGAAATCTATTAAAGACGGTGTTACCTCGAGATGCGTGCCTCAACCGAAGTTCAAGGGACCAATGGAGTTGGTTTCCGAATATGTAATAGTTAAATAGTTTTTCTATTTTAGGAAGGCCATACTAGGATTATTTTATTTATGCTTTGCATTTTATTTATATGTCGCATGCATCGCTAAATCGCCATAACTAAAACATGCATTGTCATTTTAATCGAGTTTATCGACCGTGTCAATTACAATTATCGTAGTTCACCGCTTTAGTTCACTTAAAACGTGATAGATAATAAATTGACATGACCTCTCGCTAAAATAAACAATTGAGACTTAGCCTTACCAAAAATTAGAAACCCATGAAGTACCGGTTTCATAAGGAGTTGGCTTTACCGTAAGACAAACCTTGTTACGTTGGTGAAGTGGGGTGATAAATGTCTATCCACCGAATTTATGTTAATAAAGGGTATTTCGGCACACCGTGCCCTAAGTTGACATGGGTTTGGATCACGGACACATTTATTCGAAATTTGGGTTGAACTCAACGAAAGTATTCACGACGTATTTCCGGATGTGTTTCGGGCTAGAGATAAAATATTAATGTAATTTTATCGACCAAGAGTTCTAAAAGTAGAATCGATTAAAGAGTTAATCCACCGAGTTATATTGATGAGGGGTATTTCGGCACACCGTGCCCCAAGTTAATATGAATTTGGATCTTGGAATCATTTATCATAGTTGGGTAGAGGTCACTATGTAAATGCTTTACTTGTTATTTACAAGTATTAATAAAACGATAAATGTTAAATTTTCCACTATTCCGTTATTATATTGTTCTATTTCTTTACCACAATTCATATACGATATCATTTCGATTTTTCAAAATCTCCATTAAAACATCGTAACTAAAGACAAATATGAATTTGCTTCTAAAACCTCAAATGAACCAATTCTAAGGATCTCTTGTAAAGAGTATAGATTAAAGTTATTCATTATCAAACAGGTTTTTGATTCTTGACTAACACGTCTACTTACAATGAATTATTTCTAATTTTGGTAACTAGATTTGTTGGAAATCAAAATTGACCAAAATAACGCAACCACTTCAATGAAAGTTTTAAGACTAAAACGAACAAATGAAGAGTAATCTTCATGAATTCAATTTTGCTTCTCAAAGCAAAGACTCATTGAAATGAGTGGGAGCATTCTCTTAAACCGTTAAGATGAAGACGAGGTTCAAGAAGTAAAGATAATAATGGAATTGATACAAGGTAATGTTAAAAGTAAAGTTATTGAGAAATAACGATACTAAACCTATCAATCCCGACCGATAAAGTTTCCACTGTCTTAAATGTTGGACACTAGAAAGGAAACTACCCCAAATTATTGAAGAATCAACAAATTAGTTGTGGGACATCTAATAGGATCTTCTACTTTAAATGTTTATATGATTAACATAAATTTTACTAGTACTACTTCGTCAATATTAGAAACCAATGGAGGTTTTCATCATTGTACTTGATACATAGGATGATTAGAATATGACGACTAGCAACAATAATGTCGAGAGATAGAGTAATTGTGTACTCAATCTAGTTTTTGGATTTAAAGTTGTACTTAATTGTGACTATTAAGTGCATAAACTCTAAATAAGAATATAAACTTGTTAAGATACAAAAGAGGTTTCACTTTTGTGACCCTATACACCACAATTTGATGTATGGCTAGCCCATTATCAAGGTGATAATATTCTAAACCAAACTAGAATGATATATCATAAAGATGATGCAAGACTCAAATTGGTAACCCAAGATCAAACCTTAAATTTTGGAATGATGAACGCAAAGAGTTATCGAGTACTCTTGAAACCATTAGATTGTTAATGGTATATGCATATCTTGTATTCAAAGGAAGATGTCTCGTGCCTTTTGGTTGAAAAGGAGATCGGGGTTGTAAATCATCGATCCAAAATAGGTTGATCATTATCTTTTACCAACGATTTAAGTTGACACCAATATGTTCAGTTAATAAGGTAAATAGAGAAATCTTTGAAGAATTTCAAAGAGTTCAAGGAATCACGATTTAGTCGTGATGGGATTATCAAAGTGAAGACTTTGATATAAGCCAAATGAATTGTGATATAGTATCACAAATTAATCTCTCTTAACACGCATTATGGGATAATGTATGATTGGATAAGAATTCAAACGCTATTCAATAAGGTTTGGACTTCGATCAAGTTACTTTGAGTTACTTGATCCTTTGGGGATTTTATCATTTTGTCTAGATTATTTTTCCACTAAATCGAATCATATGAGATATGAAATGGTAAGGGTTGCCGAAATAGTTTGTAAGTTTTCACAAGAAACAAATGCTCATTTTTCCCTTTTCAATTATCACGAGTACGACGGGTTTGCGGCTCGTGAAGCTGTCTTTCTAAAATACAAGTTTATTTCTAGAAGACAGAGTGGGAGAAATTATTCAAGAGCCACAAAGAATGCCACAGAGTATGTTATGTCGCAAGAAACTGGTCTTTCTTGGTTACATGAGACGTTTTGTGTAAGACATTGTTTCTTCAAAACCTAGGAGGTTAAATTCGTCACTTGTTAAAAATGATGAATTCATGCTACTTTTAAGAAAGTAAAGAGCTTATAACTTACAAAAGAAATTGTTTGATTCAAGTTGATTACTTCTAGAAAGTAATGAACATATGACTTACATAAGAGTGTTTAAGTCACAACTCAATACAAGGCTTAGAGCCATGAAAATCCGAAACAAAGGGCTTAATTAGTGACAAAGGGTTTTGCACTAATAAAGAGAGATTTCAAAGCAATATTGGTTGCAAAGGGTTTTGCACTAATTGAAATGCTTAAGACTATTTGGATCTTCTTAGGGAGTGTGTTTCATTATGAGGATACGCATACAGCATGTGAATCTAAAACCCACTTCTTCAAAAGAAGGAATGTATTCAATACATGTCTTGAGTTTAGTAGATTCTTGCAATCCTAAGATAATGTGAAACTTAAGAGAGAATCTTAAGTAGGACATCAATGAGTTGGAATCAATGTTTTGATCATGTTATAAAACTTTTCTCGATAAGTCAAGAAGTTGTGTTTATGCATGGAGTTTAGTGGGAGTTACGGAAATTTTATTTAGTCCAATATGTGGATGACATTTTGATCATTGAGAATGATTTAAGACTTTTGGAGTAATATAATACATCTTTAATATCCAGATTTATGAAGATAAATCTACATGATATTGGCGTCAATAAGAAGTCTTATGTTGATAAGATTCATGACTAGTTCAATTAAATTGAACATATTTGATTGATTCCATTTGCTTCCGCTGCCGGATCAATTAAATAAGTAATGATGTATAACACTTCATGTACTTTGAGTATGATGAATTATTTTCAAAATCGAATTTAAGTAATCTTTACCAAGTAAGCCATAAAGATTACCCTTAAGTGCTTGCAGAAGCATTAAGGCTATGATGCAAAGTGTTTATGATGCAATTTTGTGTAAGGGTGTTACACAAGTGACAATTGACAATTGAGATTGCGCATGGTTTCCGACAAAACCATAATCAAAACACATTAGGATGGTTAAGATACCATTGTGGCAATGTTAAATAAGAAGTAGATTTACTAGAATCGTTCTAGGCAATAAAGAACAATGAGAGATATTTATAACGGAAATTGAGTACACTTGCAATCATGAGATGTGCAAGAAGGATGAGCCCCGCACACGGTGAAAACAGTGGGAGCTTTTCTTAGGCTAAAGGGCCTATGTCTTGATTGGATCTCGACACGTACTCGGAAAGTTTTGTAATGCAAATGTATACATTACAAAGGAAAACGAGTATGTAGTAAGGTTGAGTAAGGTACAAGAAATTGATAAAACCTACTAACCAAAGCCTTCTCAAAGGCTAAACATGATGAGTCATGTCATTTCAATTGAATTGAAATGAACAACTACGTACAAGATCAAATTAGATTATAGAACATGAAATAGTAATCAGGCATTGACTATTCATATGTGATAATCGCATTTGTCGTTCGAGTTTTACTTTAAAACTCTTTTATTATACTTTGTTACATCCAAACGGGTTGTAGAGACAACATTGAACCCCGTTAAAGTGAATCCGGATTAACATAGCATTAGCCCATAGTCACTTATATGAGGTGACATCTCGAAGTGACTAGAGTGTGATGCGATTGATGGCAAGTTCAAGTGCCATAGAGTCATGTGGGATGACTAGTCGATCACATAGGCAGACTGTTAGGAACATTTTGTCGGGCCTTATGACCGCTTATAGAGTTCTGGCAATTTATATAGCCTGGTCGTGGCGAGAGCTGCTATAGTATTCTAATGAGTCAATTCTTTTGACTAAAGACTGTTCGCCTAAGATGGCACAATTTCAGATTAACTTTGATTTGTGTTACTACGACCTTCGTAAATGGGGTCAAATGGGCATATTTTGGGTTATGATGGTTGTGGCTAGTCAAAGGAAATAAGTGCGATAGGAATTGTCCACCCCCTTGTCAGGGTTAAAACAATATCTCAGGGCCACTCGAGGAGTAATGAACTGGAAATGCGTGGCCACGCTCGGAAGGTATCTATGATAGATAAATCCGGTCAATCAGTTATTCTCCAGATCGAGGAAACCACTCTCGATATGATCACTTGCAAGTACGACTCGAAAGACACCTTGCATTGAGTGGGAGATAGTAATAGGACAAGAGAATTGGTGACGCACACTTGTCGAGGACAAGTGGGAGATTGTTGGGAAATGTGTCCTCAACAATAGTGCGATCACATGATTTAAATATCATTATTAAATCTCATTTTAAGAATACATGTGGGATGTAATATTTACAGTCAACTGGTCCACATATATCGGTAATGATTGGCTGACTAGAGTTTGACATTACTGTCGTGCGACGGTGGTGATCAGTTGATCTCCTTAGGTCATACCTAAAGGGTAACACTCTTAATTGATTATTTAATTGATCGTATGACGATACGAGTTAATTAAATTACTTAAAATTGACGGACGATTTTTGGAAGTAATATTTACGCGTCTTATTATATTTGATTATAATAAGATACGGTCTAAGTAATCGAATTGTTTTATTACTTAGATGAAATTATTGTTTACGGAAATAATTGATACAGAATGAATAATTTATTATAAATACAAGATATTGTGATTTATAATTGGAAAACCATTTTGGTACAAGTAATTCTGAATTACCATGTTATTTTTATAAATGACATATTTTATTAATATGTTGATTTTTAATTGTTAAAAATACATTTTGTATATAAGATGTCTTGTAATGTGTCGCATGTGACATGATTCCCAAATTTGCATGGCATGGTAAATCCTGTAGATATGCAGTATGCATGCATGCTGGTGTTGTCTTATTTTCTTGATCTTATTATTATATATGGATGCTGTTGTTGAAATTGCTGAATAATGTTGCAGTATATAGTGCTTCTGCTGTTACAGTATGTATTGTTATAGGTTTGGACTGTAATGGAATTACAGTAATTTAAAAAAAAAAGGTTCAACAATAACAACGGTTATATTTAAATTACCCGTTGTTAATACTTTCAACAACGGTTATATTTACATCACCCGTTGTTATTACTATCAACAACGATTATAGTTAAATTACCTGTTGTTATTACTTTCAACAATGGGTGTAGTACCCCTACCCGTTGTCCTTGATTTTTTAGACATATTTCATTTTGGCGCAAATTTGGTGAAAATATATTACAACGGGTATATTTTAACCGTTCTAATAAAGTTTTGACAACGGTTGACTTTTATTGACCCGTTGTTATTAACATATAACAACGGTTTTGTTTTGAGGACCCGTTGTCAATAGTTTGTCTTAATAAAAAACTAATTTACAAACACATACAGCATACCACACAAACACACACAACAGCAGTTCAACCGTTGGTATCCTGAGTTTATTATTCTCTCTCCCCCGCTTTCTACATTCTCGTTGCCGGCCATCGCCCAGTTTTCGACGCCCAGATTCCGTTGCCTTCCCTTATCATCCTGCTCGTTCTCTTTATCATCATCATCATCATCATCATCAGGTATGTTCACTTTAATTTTATGTTTCGTCATTAGGGTTTTAAGACGATCATCTTTTTTCTTTTTTATGCATCTGTTTGTTTTTCGTCTTCTTTGTTATCTTTATCATCCCGCATCATCTACTTCACTCCTCTTATTAGGGTTTAGGATTTTAGAAGCTCAAACTGTTGTTTTAAATTTTCATTCCTCTTTAGGGTTTTAGATAATACTCTGCATGACGTTGTTAAGTTGTTCATTTACTATTTCATTCATATTTGGGTTTTAGGATTATCATGGGTGAAAAACGGAAAAGAAGTCAAAAGAATAATAAGCGTGGGGATGATAATAAGCCTGGTGAGAGGGGTGCTACGAAGTGCCCGCAAGCCCTTGCAGCTATAGCCGCTAAAGAGCCGCTTAAAATAACATGGAGCTCGAAGGGTTTCCCTACTGGTCCAAATGCGGGTTTTTTATCCAGCTGGATTGGATGTTGCACAAGACAGTGTGTGCCTATCCATTTAGATGATGTTAGAAATTTGAATCCAAAATTGGGGAAGTTATACTTGGCTCGTATAAAGGAAGCCTTTGATATACCCGATGAATGCCATGATAAGTATTTAATGCAGAAGGCAGGGGGTGCACTAAGGCAGTGAAAGTGTGACGTTGCTAGGGATTGGTTGTATGTGGACAAGGCAACAGGGGAGATGCATAAGAGCCCACCGGGAGACAATAAGTGTCCCACCATCAGTCAGGAACAATGGGATCTTTTCAAAGCGATGAGAACTAGTGAGAAGTTTCAGGTTAAATATCATCACCTTTTAACGATTTACCTATCATTTTTTTAATTAATGAGTTCTTTATATAATCTTTTTATTATCTCATCTACTTGCGCTTTTATATAATTTGAAGGCCGTTAGCATAATAAATCGTGCTAACATTTCATGCAAGAAGGGGAAATGGTTTGGTTATCGAGGCGGTTACAGATTGATAGAGGACAACCTCATAAGTAGCATGCATTCCCCTGTGAGATTTGATTTTTTTAATCACACTTGGACTTAATACACATTTACATGTATAACTGTTACCACGTTAATGTGTAGGTGGCAAAGGGAGTGACCGACTTGGATCGACATGTAACTTATAAAGAAGGGCACACGCCTAAAGGATCCCGGTCGCGTGACAAATATGATGAGGAAGTGTTGGCCAACATAGTAAGCATTAATTTATTAAGACGAGTTCATTACTAACTTTATTATTTTAGTCACAAATATAATTTGAAGTTTATTTAATATATTATAGGACAAGGTATTGAAGGAGGTAGAAGAAGGGAAATTCACTCCCAATGGTCGTGATGACGTTCTTGCTAGAGCGATCGGCCGACCCGAACATCCAGGTCGATTGAGGGGCATCCCGTTACAGGTTGGAGTAACGAAATATTATGGGACAACTGCCCTGAAAAAGAAGAAAAGGAAGACTAAGGCTGAGAAGGCTGACATGGTTCCATTTATTCTATTATTTTCATTTAAGTTCAATTCACATGTTATTGTTGGGATAAAAATTGCTGAAACATTACATTCTTGGCACGCAGCTTCAGTTAATGGCATCCGTACTACTAAAGATGAATGCTGGAGGCAAGCTTTCCGAAGAACAAGTGAAGATAATGGAGGATGTCATTAAAGGGGGTAATAAAATACAACAGATTGGTCAAGAGGCCGAGAACACTACTACCTTGGCAATACATGAGAAGGAAGTATCGGTCAACGAGATTCAGAAAGATCAGATACCTAATGCTTCTGAAGTTGTAACAACTAAAGCCGATCAGGTACCTAATACTTCCTTTTTTTTTTTTTGGTAAGATAAGGGGGTGTGTTCCCTGCCAGCTCTAATGCTATAACTTGTGACATCGTGCCATTGGTTAATTTTATTAGGTAAATAATGGGTCTGAAAAGGAGATGCAACTTGAGAAGACGGCTGGTGGAAAACAGCATACATCCCCTTAAGGTCAGTTCACTTTTTTCAGTAAGGTATGCATGAAGTGTTTAATTAGTTAAATTTATATGAATTCTATTAAATTTTGGGATATATTAATGTATGTGTATTCTTCAGGCCGTAAACAAGAGGCCAGTTATTCTTGATGACCCTAAATTCGAGAAACAAATTGTGCGTGTTGGCCGGGCTCTCGTAGAAGTGCCCACCAAATCAGTAGCGGAAACTGTAGTGGTTGTTCATGGCGAAAAACTTTTGCCGAATCATAGAAAAGTGGAGATAACTGAAGTCTTTCCAAGCCATGAAAACTTTCAACTGCCCGTCCCAGTTCGTGACGACATTACCATTCTGGGAGATGCGGTTGGAAGTTTCATCCAATGGCCTGAATCTCACATCTTCCTGGCTCGTTCGTCTCCGCCTCAGCCGAAAGCAGTTGGGGTTAGAAAAAATACCTTTATATGTTAAATTTTTAATTGTTGAATGTTTTTATATGTTAAATTTTATGTTATTTTTTTTTGTAGGGAACAAAAAAGCCGGCTAAGGCGGATAAGCCTAAGTCCACAGACATGCCAACTACCACGTCGAGACAACAACTTGATGAGGTATTTAATTAACTTCTCCATTTTTTTGAAAACCTCCCTTTATTTATATTTTTTCTGTATTTCTAAAAAGCATGGAAATTTTTTGTAGGGAACAAAAAAGTCGGCTAAGGCGGATAAGCCTAAGTCCCCGGACATGCCAACTACCTCGTCCAGACAACAACTTGATGAGGTATTTAATTAACTTCTCCATTTTTTTAAAAACCTCCCTTTATATATATTTTTTCTGTATTTCTAAAAAGCATGAAAATTTTGTGTAGGGGACAAAAAAGACGGATAAGCCTAAGTCCCCAGTCATACCTGCTACTACTACCTCATCATTGAAAGAGCAGGTTGATGAGTTATTTAGTTAAGTACTCTTTTATTTTTATTACTCCAACTAGCTAGCTAGGATATGTTACCTTTGGATTTTTTATTATTTTAATTATCTACATGTGTAGGCTGGTGGTAGTAGCACAAAATCAAAGAATCATTATTTCCCCGAACTGAAAGATGTTAGGAGTTTAAACTCCACAAAATATTCTAGGAAGGATTACATGCTAAAAGTAAGAACGGTGAAGATGAGGAAAATGCATGAGGAGGCTTGCGATCGCATAGAAAACGAGCAATTGATAATTATTCCGCTCGAGGAGCATATTCTAGGGGTTGGGCGCGAAGCAATTATGTCATGGGAGATGCTAGCCATTTGGGCTGGCCTAGACGAGATTGATGTCCAACACCTATTTGTTTGGATGAAGTAAGTTTCTTAATAAATAATTTCATATTCTAATATTCTGACTACTAGATAGTGTTTTAAATACCGGAATTAATACCGTAATAATGTAGGATATTGAAATTGAGAGTGATCCCCGAGAACAAGATTCCATCTGATCAATACGGATTCATGTGCCCCTATATTTTATCTATGTTTATCACGATTTTTTCATTCGAAGATCGGGTAGATTATATTGCTCAGCAATTGGCGACATCCAAGAAGCTGGTTTTTGCCCCTTATAATGAAAACGGGTAATAAACAAATTAATATTACGTTTCCCCCTACAATTTCATTTTCATAACGAATATATATACTTGTTAATAATGATGATGTCTCTTGATGTAGGACTCATTGGGTGCTAGCAGCCATCATGCCGACGAAGAAGAAAGTTTTTTGGTTGGACTCTATACATAATCCACCAAGCGAGACTTTTAAGCGCTTGATTATTAAGTAAGTTTATAATACTTATTTATTTATAATAACATTTTCAATTTTTATTTATAGCAAAAAGCTCATTTTTGCCCCTAAAAAAATGAGTTTTTGCCTTTTTTTTTTTTTTAAAAAAAAAGGGCCTTTGAGAAGAAAAGAGCTAACGAGCAGGATCAACCCACGAAAGATTATGATGATGGCCCTACTTTTATTACGATAACAGGGGTACGTGCTCAAATACAATACCTTAAGTGCAAAAATCTGTGTTTAATTCTAATACAATACCTAAAGTTCAAGATTCTGATGTGAGCCTTCTCTGGTCTGTTTGTTTTTATGTAATAATAGGTCCCTCGCCAGCCGGATAGCATACAATGTGGATACTACGTTTGTCAGTTCATGTTGGAGATTATTATGCGAAGATATATCCTTATTCCAGAAAAGGTTAGTAATTTAATAATTTGTTTATTTCTTTTTTAAAATTAGAGCTGATGTTGTCTTGCTTGCTGCCATACCATGATGTTGTTATGCTGAATGATGTATGTTGTTACAATAATGTCTTGTCTTTGTTTTTTCCGCAGTATGTAATCAACGCGTCACAATAACTTCAGTAGTACAAATGGCACCGTATAGACGAGGTAAGGGACATGTTGGGCAAATACGTCTTAGAACATAGCAATGCTGAAGGCTAAATGCATGATACTCAGAGCTTAGATCAGCTTAGTAAATTTTTTGTTGAAGTTAGAGAATGATCTTAGTTCATGTAAAGTTAACTCCTTGTAAGTATATATGATGCTGCTGTTGTGGTTGAATTGAATCTATTGAGTTCTGAGAACCCAGCTGTGATTTATGCTGTAGCTGATATATGTTGCTGCTGATATATGCAGGATTTTGAATGGCATGAAACAAATTTAATTTTTAAAAAAAATTAGGAGTTTGTAATAAAAACGGTTACTAAAACAAAAACCGTTGTAAATACCTTTCACAAATACCCGCCATAATATTCAATAACAGGTTTTAAAATAAGAATCGTTGTAATCACCTTTTCACAAATACCCGCGCATAATATTCAACAACAGGTTTTAAATGAAGAACCGTTGTTACTACAAATTTCAACAACGGGTTTTTAGCATATACCCGTTGTTAAAAGTCTTCACAATTTTGGTGGCAAAGTTACAACAACGGTTATTCATATGATAACTGTTGTTATATTATTCTCACCAAATTTTTGAAACACTTTCCACAACAGCTTACACGCAACAACAACGGCTTTTAACCGTGGTGAATACTTTCGACAACGGTTTAAGTAAATAACCTAACCGTCGTAAATACCTTTTACAACGGCCGCTTTAACAACGTCCGCTTTTTGTTTTTACAACGGTTTTACCCGTTGTTATAGACCGTATCTGTAGTAGTGATATCATATTTATCACTTTGCCACTCACAAAAAGATCAACCTAATTGGGCTAATGTTCAAGCATTTTGCCCTTATCTCGGCTAAACTCCGAAAACCCTCAACTAGTGTGCTTCATCTCCCCTATGGAATGTGGTTGTCAATGGTGCTTAAGGCACATGGGGTGCTTATTAGCTCTAGTGTGGGGTCCTTGGACATGTGTGATATAATGAGTGATGGTCAAATGGGAAAAATGTTGATTAAGGTGGAAAATGATGAATTAATCTCTGTGAAAATCAAGTCAGATCCGAAGGGTGGGTCTTCTAGTCATGTTGGAACGGGTAGTATACGGGAAATTTTTCAAGCTATTGCAGATTTGAGTGCTTGGGTAAAGCAAGATGCGAGTCAAAGGGATGCGGCTCTCTCGGCTCTTGCCTCCACCGTGGATATAATTCGTGGTGAATTTGATATCATCTCCACTCTTGTCTCAACCAAGGAGCATGGTGGTGATGGCGTGGCTGACCCGTTGGATGAGGATCCCTTGGGTGATGAGTCGGATGGTGACCAAGCTTCCTCTCCTTGAAACCCCCAACCCGCATACTCTTTAACTGTTTTACCCTGCCCCTTTTGCCCCTTCTTCACCGGTTTTTCACTCTTAATTGCTTGCTTGGTGGTGTATTTTAAACTCTATTTAGCCTTGATGAACTTTGGCTAGACTCTGTTGAACCAAACGTTTATGTTGACTTTGTTATCTTGTCACGTTTATGCGTATCTTTTTGCGTTTTCTTATGTGTGTTTGCTCTTGAATACCATTGACATCCCTACCCATTTTGATGATGTCAAGAGGGGAAAAGGTAAACTCATGTTATTAATTTCTTTGCAATTTGGTTAACTCATAACTAGGCCTAACCTTCACAACTTTTACTCTTGTTTTGGGGTAATGTAAACTTGTCTTGGTAAGTTTGACATAGGCTCTTGCTCCATAAGGTAATATTGTCCCTTCTTCTATATGAATTTGCTTGATTGACCTTGATATTGGATTCTCTCTTGTCTAACATTCGTTTTTAGGGCTTGTCATCCTCGAAGGGGGAATTTGTTGGGTTCCCTTGATTGATGATAAGCCCTAAAAACGAATGTTAGGCAAGAGAGAATCCAATATCAAGGTCAATCAAGCAAAGTCATATAGAAGAAGGGACAATATTACCTTATGGAGCAAGAGCCTGTGTCAAACTTACCAAGACAAGTTTACATTACCCCAAAACAAGAGTAAAAGTTGTGAAGGTTAGGCCTAGTTATGAGTTAACTAAATTACAAAGAAATTAATAACATGAGTTTACCTTTGGTGTTGAGAGTGGGATGTTATCATCAATTAAGGGAACCCAACAAATTCCCCCTTTGATGATGACAAGCCCTAAAAACGAATGTTAGGCAAGAGAGAATCCAATATCAATGTCAATCAAGCAAAGTCATATAGAAGAAGGGGCAATATTACCTTATGGAGCAAGAGCCTATGTCAAACTTTTCAGGTTTTATGATCAAATCAAGTTTGGATTAAGATGTGTTGAATTGTTGATCACCCAAAGTATAGAGTCATTTGTGTCATCTAATGTACAAGTTAGGTAGTAGAGTATTTAAAAGCAATTGAAACAGTTAAGACTACTGTTACCCTTGCAAGTAACAATAGCCTAGACTGTCGCCATGGTCCGTAACACTTGAAATTCATTTTCACTTTTCAAAAATCCTTTTGTGTTTCTAAATGACTTGGATTTAAACAATGACTTTCAGATTTCTTTCTAAGGATTTGAGTTTCTAGAAAAAAAAAAGGTTTAGCTAATTATCAATTCAAATTGTTTCCTCTTTGTGTCAATTTGACTCCTTGGTATTTTGTAAAACAAGGTTTACTTTTTGCCATTTTTGTGAAAGCTTGTCATCATGTGACTTGTTTTCCACTCTTTGTTTTTTGAAAAACCAAAGGCTTCTTTTGGATAATTACAAACCTTCTTTTATTGTTTTGCTTTTTGAAAGAGTACCTTCTTTTGTGCAAGTTTGGGGAAGAGTTGGCCTTACTCTGTCCGATTTTACGGGGAGTTTTCTCGGGTTTTGTTAATTATGCGATTAAGGTATATAAGCTTTGTCGTCATTATTCTAAATCACTTCTGCAAAACCTAAATCACTGTTTAAGAGAGAAAGCAAGCAAGTTCTTTATCCTAATCGCATTATTAGCAATCCCCGGAGTTTGGAAGGTCAGTTCTTAGCGTTGGTTATACCGTTGAGTTCCTTGCGTCAAGGGTAAGATCTGCGTACCCTTTTTGTTGTATTTCCTTTATTTTGGTTAAACCCTAATTAAGGGATTTAGGGGTTTTTGTATAGTATATGATTCGGTAGCATTTATATGTCGTATGATAGGAGGAGGTTTCATAGAGGAAGCTTTTTGATTCAAAGAGAGAGACCGTCGATTGTGTGCTTACAGGTAGGATTTCTACTCGTATTAGTCCCATAATGGGATATTGGTTGATGTGTTGTGTTTGGTTGTTTGATATAATAATTGTATTGTGATTGTGGTTGTGATCGTTGTCTGTGGTTCGCGAGGCGTGGCCTCGGCTGAGTGGGGTCACTTGCGAGAGTGGCTTCACGCTCTAGTTTCGCCTTCTGTGGAACCCGCCACAGAAGGGATGTGCACATTAATGGACAGGGTTATCGCTCACTATGTGGAGCGGGGATTTGGTGGGTACGGCTGCGGTCCCCCACTGGCAGGGCTGGTCCATTGGACAGTCAGTGATTGAGATGATGGGATTTGGCGTGATTGTGTGTGTGTGACAGTTAAGCTGTCTGGTTATCTTATTGTTTATATATATTGAATTGTGTGATTAGTCGACCCGGTGTTGTTTTGTAAACTGCGGTGATCCATTCGGGGATGGTGAGCAGATATCGGCGGTATTGAGATGAGTCTTTGGGATATTTGGGATTGCCACGACATGATGATAGGAGTCTTCCGCTGTAGCTTATTAGTTATTTTACATTTCAGTTAGAACAATCAGTTTGTGGACATGTATTATACATTTGGTTTGGTTTTGAGAATTGTAACTCTTCGCTAAGTATTTATATTTACACGTTGTTTCTTCATTGTTTATTTGATTATCATTGCCTCGGGTAACCGAGATGGTAATGTCTTCATACCTGAGTGGTCCTGGTAAGGCACTTGGAGTATGCGGGTGTTACAAATGGTATCAGAGCGACGATCCTGAAACCTGTAACCAATGAACCTAATGAACATAGGGAGTCAATTAAAATAAACCCGGGATAAAAGTTGTAGGAGCTAATGCAAAGGCTTGGGAGACGTCCTAAAGTCGCGAACTTGCCCTACAATTTTGAACCGGTCACATGGGGGGTGTATGTCAAGGTCGTATGTGTTTCTTGGTTAGCTTGTGTAAGAATGTGATGAAGTGTGTTAATTGTTGGATGATTGAAGTAGAAGTTGAGAATGTGAAAGAAAGGTTAATGATATATGTAGACTTGTTGTTGGAGTGATAACATGTTGGATGTTTATAAGGTGGCATTTAATAGCATGATATAATGATCTCGTAGATCGTACGAAAGGATGCGTAGCATTATATGCTTAGTTATGATATAATATGTGGTTTTATAAAGTTTTTAGCATGTTAGCATATGATATAGCATGCGGGTAGCGTTTCTGAGTTAGCATGACTCGATCGAGTGGGACTTACTCGATCGGGTGGGTTTTTGACGATTTTGAGTCCAGAATCGTGTTTTTGGGTACTCGATCGAGTAACTAGGGGTACTCGATCGAGTAGGGCTAGCTACTCGGTCGAGTATGTTAGAGATCAGAAGGTCTGTTTGGGGTCTGATGTTTGGGTACTCGATCGAGTATGTTGGGCACTCGATCGACTAGCCCGTTACTCGATCGAGTGTGTTTGGGAACTCGATCGAGTAGGTTCTGGGCAGCGTGTTTTCGTGTTTTAAGGTTTAGTACGTGTGTTTATGTCTACCCTTTCTTATATATAGTTTCAAGATGCCGCCCAAGAAGACTGCTTTGTATGCGAGAGCTGAGCTTATGAACATAGATGACATCGTTAAGATGTTGGAGCATCAGGATGCTCTCATTGAGGCTTTAAAGACTGTGGGGAAAGATAAGGATAAGGATAAGGAGAAAGAGGTTGATCATTCTAAAATCAGCCTCTATATAGCAAGGTTTAACCCGAAAGAGTATAAGGGAGTTGGGGAGCCTAACCTTCTCGATAGTTGGCTTAGAGAGATGGAGAACATACTAGATCTGGTTCACTGTCCTGATGAGATTAGAGTGGAACGGGCTGCGTTCTATCTGAGGGAGGCAGCTGGCAAGTGGTGGGATACAGTGAAAGTGAGTGCTAAGGAGATATATACAAACCAAGGTTTACCTGCTATACCTTGGGAGGAGTTTCGTAGGGCTGTGAGAAAGGAGTTTGTACCGGAGCATGTGAGGAGTAAGTTGAGAGAAGAGTTTGACAGTTTTAAGATGACTGCTGAGATGTCTGTGGCCGAGTACTACAGGCAGTTCAATGATAAGTCTAGGTATGCTGAGGACATGGGTTTGAGTGAGGAGAATTTGGCACTGAAGTTTGAGAGATGGTTGACCCCTAAGATTATGGATAAGTTACCCGTGGGAGTCCTTACTGATGTTAAGGAAGCTTATGAGAGGGCTGGGAGAGCTGAGAGGTTGGTGGAGATAGCTCAGGAGAGGTCAGGTGGTGAGAAGAGGAAGTATGAGAGCGAGGGTGGTGGCCAATCTAATCATAAGAAAGGCAACCACAATCAGTCTAAGGGGTTTTCTTCTGGGTCAGGGTTTAGTGCTGGGGCTTCTTTTGGGCGTGGCCGTGGAAGTGTTGGTGGTAGTTGGGGAGTGACCTGCTATAGCTGTGGTGGTGTTGGCCACAAGAGACATGAGTGCACAAGTGCACCGGGATCTTTCCGAGACTCGCGCAGCTACGCGAGCAAAGACCGGGCCTGGATCATGGCCAAACCGGGGAAGTCAGAGTTACCATAGTGGAGGCAACCGCAACGGCGGTAATTCTTATCAGAAACCACCGACGAACAACAACAACAATCAAGGGTCGGGTGCTAAGCCGACCACCTCTCACCAAGATCTTGTCCGGGGAGGTGGACAGAAGACCAAAGTGGAAAGTTATTCATGATGGAGAAGAAAGCGGTGAGGAGGATGATCACGTTATCACCGGTACTTTTCTTGTTAATGGTGTTCATACCTTTGTTTTGTTTGATTCGGGGCTTCTCGTCGTTTGTATCTTCGAGTCATGTTAAGCGGTTGGGTTTGAGGGTATATGAGTCTGTTAGTGAGCAAGTTTTTATACCTTCGGGTGAGTCCGTATCATGTGGGAGGTTGTTTAGAGATGTATCTATGATAGTTGGGCAAGTTGATCTACCCGTAGACTTGCTAGAGTTTCTTTTGTGGGTTTGAGATGATAGTCGGGATGGATTGGTTAGGAAAGTATAAAGCTAAGATAGACCGTCATCAAAAGAAAGTGTCTTTAAGAGGTCCTAAGGGCGTTAGTGTGTCTTATCGTGGGTTTCTAGTCAAACCCAAAGTTAAGTTGATTGCAGCTGTCACCTTGAAGTCTTATCTGAGGAAGGGATGTCCTTTGATCTTGTGCCATGTGAGAGATGACCGGATAGAGAGTCCGGCAGTGGATGACATACCGGTGGTGGGAGAGTTTGCCGATGTTTTTCCAGAGGAGATTCCGGGGTTGCCGCCGGGAAGAGAGATAGATTTCACAGTAGAGTTGAAACCAGGGACGGGGTCAATCTGTAATAATCCGTATTTATAAGTCTTAAGGTATTCTATCGAGTAGGCCTTACTCTGTCGAGTAAGGGTAAGTTGCGAAATAAAATAGTTTCTGACCTGTAGGGTACTTTATCAAGTAGCCTTAGGTACTCGATAGACTAAGGGGGTACTCTATCAAGTAGTCTTAAGGTACTCTATCTAAGGCACCCTACCGTATGGGTCTAAGGAGATGGAGGAGCTTAGAAAGCAGTTGGATGATTTGATAGAGAAGGGATACATTAGACCTAGTGTATCGTCGTGGGGAGCACCAGTTCTTTTCGTGAAGAAGAAAGATGGGAGTTTGAGGTTGTGCATAGATTACAGGGAGCTGAACCGAGTGACGGTGAAGAACAAGTATCCTTTGCCAAGGATAGATGACCTGTTTGATCAGTGGAGTGGTGCATCAGTCTTTTCTAAGATTGATTTGAGGTCGGGGTACCATCAGGTGAAGATTAGAGAGGTGGACATACCAAAGACGGCTTTCACGTCAATGTATGGTCATTATGAGTATCTGGTGATGCCGTTTGGGTTGTCTAATGCACCGGCAGTGTTTATGGATTTGATGAATAGGATCTTTAGACAGTTTTTGGATAAGTTCATAGTGGTGTTTATCGACGATATCTTAATCTACTCCAGGACTAGGGAGGAGCATGAGGAGCATCTAAGGATCGTGTTTCAAACTTTGAGGGACCATGAGTTGTATGCTAAGCTATCCAAGTGTGAGTTCTGGTTAGAGAAAGTTGCTTTTCTGGGGCATGTGATCTCTAAAGATGTTGTAGCTGTGGATCCGGCGAAGATAGAAGCAGTGACAAAGTGGGAAGCACCAAAGAATGTTGCTGAGGTTAGGAGTTTCTTGGGTTTAGCTGGATACTACAGACGGTTCGTGAAAGATTTTTCCAAGATAGCTAGACCTATGACAGCGTTGATGAGGAAAGAGAACAGGTTCCGTTGGGATGAGAGTTGTGAGACGGCGTTCCAAACATTAAAGGAGCGTTTGACCACAGCTCCTGTCTTAGCATTGCCTGAAGGGATCGAGAACTTTGAGGTTTATACAGATGCCTCAAAGAATGGGTTGGGATGTGTGTTGATGCAGAACGGTAAAGCGATTGCCTATGCTTCTAGGCAATTGAAGCCTTATGAGGAGAACTACCCTACTCATGATCTGGAGTTGGGTGCGGTAGTGTTTGCTCTCAAGATTTGGAGACATTACCTTTATGGAGCAATCTTTAAGGTATTTTCTGATCACAAGAGTCTCAAGTACATTTTCACTCAAAAGGAGTTGAACATGAGACAGAGGAGGTGGATGAAGTTGATTGGCGATTATGACATGGAAATCATCTACCATGAAGGAAAGCCAATGTTGTTCTTGATGCTTTGAGTAGGAAGAGTGTACATTCTCGTGTACTGACTCTATCTTTGATGAGGCCGAGAGATGAGGTAGCAAGGTTTGGGATACATATGATGCAGAAAGGAGACGCCATGGGTGATATGACAGTACATCTTGAGTTTTATGATGACATTCGAGGTAAACAGGCGTTGGATCCCAAGATGGTGGAATGGAGAGCTGGGGTAGAAAAAGGGACGGTGTCCCGATTTTCTATTCATACAGATGGTAGTTTGAGGTTCGATGGTAGGTGGTGTGTCCCTAATGATGAGGAGTTGAAAAAGACTATCATGACAGAGGCGCATTGTACACCATACTCAGTACATCCGGATGGTGACAAACTGTACAAGGATTTGAAGAAAACGTTTTGGTGGCCTGGGATGAAGAAAGAGACAGCTGAGTTTGTGTCCCGTTGTTTGACATGCCAGAGAGTTAAAGGGGAACAGCGACGACCACAAGGGAAGATTCAGTCTTTAGAGGTACCTGAGTGGAAGTGGGAATCCATTTCCATGGATTTCATTGTGGGTTTGCCAAAGAGTCAACAAGGTAACAACATGATTTGGGTAATAGTGGATCGACTGACCAAGTCAGCTCACTTTGTTCCAATGAAAGATACATGGACTAAGGCACAATTGGCTATGGCCTATCGAAAGAACGTGCTTAAGTTACATGGAGTCCCTAAGGACATAGTGTCTGACAGAGATGCGAGGTTTATATCGAGGTTTTGGAAGGAGTTGCAGGAATCGTTGGGAACAACTTTGAAAATGAGTACTGACATTTCATCCCGCGACAGACGGACAGATCGAGAGAACAATCAAGACTCTTGAGGATATGTTGCGAGCTTGTGTGATGGACTTTGGTGGTAGCTGGGAACAGAGGTTGGACTTGATAGAATTTTCTTATAATAACAGCTATCACACTAGTATTGGTATGGCACCGTTTGAGGCTTCATATGGGAGGAGATGTAGGAGTCCAATCTGTTGGGACGATAGTGCTGAGGCAGTGGTTTTAGGACCAGAGATGGTGCATGAGATGGTGGAACAGATTAAGATGATCAGGGAACGGATGAGGGCAGCTCAGGATAGGCAAAAGAGTTATGCAGATCTACATCGCAGGGACATAGAGTTTCAAGTGAGGGACAAAGTTCTTTTGAAAGTGTCTCCTATGCGTGGGGTTATGAGATTTGGGAAGAAAGGCAAGTTAAGTCAGAAGTTTATCGGGCCTTATGAGATCTTAGAGCGAGTTGGGGAAGTTGCATATCGTCTGGCTTTACCAGCTGCATTAGAGAGAGTGCATAATGTGTTTCATGTATCGCAGCTGCGGAAGTATGTGAGTGATCTGTCACATGTGTTAGAGGCCGAGAACTTAGAGCTAGATGAGTCCTTATCATATCTTGAGGTGCCTAAGCAGATTCTTGACCGAAAGGTTAGAAAGACTAGGAGTGGTGAGACAGTTCTGCTCAAGATCCTTTGGTCTAACCACGAGACCGAGGAAGGTACATGGGAGCCAGAGGAGGCTATGAAAGAGCGTTACCCTTTCCTTTTTGATCAGGTATGTATGGTTACGGGGACGTAACCTTGTTTCTTTTAGGGGGGTAGGAGATGATCGCGAACAGTTTTTAAGAGTTTCATACCCTTTTTTTATGTTGTGTCGGTATGTGTGTCGGGATGAGTTGGGTTAGTAACACGTTTTATGTTGAATTTTGTTTTGGTTGTTGAGTCGGGAATGTATGGGAGTACCTTTGTTTAGTAGTGGTTTGAACTTCGGGGACGAAGTTCCTTTTAAGGAGGGAAGACTGTAATACTCTGTATTTATAAGTCTTGAGGTACTCTATCGAGTAGGCCTTATTATGTCAAGTAAGGGTAAGTGGCGTTTTAGAAAAGTTTCTGACCTGTTGGGTACTCGATCGAGTAACTAGGGTACTCGATCGAGTAAGGGGGTACTCGATCGAGTACCTCGGGTACTCGATCGAGTGTCCGGTTTTACGGGGAGTTTTCTCGGGTTTTGTTAATTATGTGATTAAGGTATATAAGCTTTGTCGTCATTATTCTAAATCACTTCTGCAAAACCTAAATCACTGTTTAAGAGAGAAAGCAAGCAAGTTCTTCATCCTAATCGCATTATTAGCAATCCCCGGAGTTTGGAAGGTCAGTTCTTAGCGTTGGTTATACCGTTGAGTTCCTTGCGTCAAGGGTAAGATCTGCGTACCCTTTTTGTTGTATTTCCTTTATTTTGGTTAAACCCTAATTAAGGGATTTGGGGGTTTTTGTATAGTATATGATTCAGTAGCATTTATATGTCTTATGATAGAAGGAGGTTTCATAGAGGAAGCTTTTTGATTCAGCAGTAAAGACCGTCTGATTGTGTGCTTACCAGGTAGGATTTCCTACTCAGTATTAGTCCCATAATGGGATATTGGTTGATGTGTTGTGTTTGGTTGTTTGATATAATAATTGTATTGTGATTGTGGTTGTGATCGTTGTCTGTGGTTCGCGAGGCGTGGCCTCGGCTGAGTGGGGTCACTTGCGGGAGTGGCTTCACGCCCTAGTTTCGCCTTCTGTGGAACCCGCCACAGAAGGGATGTGCACATTAATGGACATGGTTATCGCTCACTATGTGGAGCGGGGATTTGGTGGGTACGGCTGCGGTCCCCCACTAGCAGGGCTGGTCCAGTGGACAGTCAGTGATTGAGATGATGGGATTTGGCGTGAATGTGTGTGTGTGACAGTTAAGCTGTCTGGTTATCTTATTGTTTATATATATTGAATTGTGTGATTAGTACTGACCCCGGTGTTGTTTTGTAAACCTGCGGTGATCCATTCGGGGATGGTGAGCAGATATCGAGCAGGTATTGAGATGAGTACTGGGATAGCTGGGATTGCCACGACATGATGATAGGAGTCTTCCGCTGTAGCTTATTAGTTATTTTACATTTCAGTTAGAACAATCAGTTTGTGGACATGTATTATACATTTGGTTTGGTTTTGAGAATTGTAACTCTTCGCTAAGTATTTATATTTACACGTTGTTTCTTCATTGTTTATTTGATTATCATTGCCTCGGGTAACCGAGATGGTAATGTCTTCATACCTGAGTGGTTCTGGTAAGGCACTTGGAGTATGGGGGTGTTACATAGGTTGCGAGTTACCTTGTTCTAGGACGGAGTAGTTCTTGAACTTGTGTCACAACCGGAGTAGGTTGTTGGTCTTTTTATTGTACGGGTTTTTTAGTAGTCGGAGTAGATCACTAAAATTAATCAATAAAAAATAGATTGGACGTAGGCACTTGAGTTCTTGCCGAACCAATTCAAAAATCTCGTGTTTGATCTTCATTTGTTCCTCATTTCGCTGCTTTTATATTGTTTAGTTTTATTCTTTGCTTAACTCTTGAGTAACAGTTCAAAATACTGTCACATTCGGTCTGTAGCCTTTACTCTATATGCTAAGACGAATAACAACAGTCAGAACCATTGTTATCTTCAGACTTTAGCAAACTTATAGTTTAAATACTCGTTTAATCATTCAATATTAATCGATGTATTCACTTATCCTCCATATTATCAAACAACTTACTTTAATTCAATAAAGTTTAAGTTAAAATTTTTAAATAGTACCTAATTCACCCCCTCCCCCTCTTAGGTACTTGAATCCATAAACTCAACATACATTATTGAATATTGACCCACCGGCGAGGCATCGGAAGTTTGTATTTAGGCCTCAAGAGCGTGAGGCTATGATACCATGTATAAATTCAGGAGGGAAGAGTAATGCATAATAAGGAAATTGTATTATTGATAATTGTGATCCTCATTAGAATACATAGATGGTATATATAATAAATCACAATACTCTAAACCCTGGACGATAGCCGTCGTAGCTCGAAACCTAACCCTAATTCCTCTAACAATTACCATTGCGCAACCGTTAAAACGACGACTAATTAAGGTACGAGTACCATTTTGGTCTAACAATGCTGTTTAAAACAGAAGTCGGGAATCAATTTTATTTCCCTGCACTCGTATATCACCTGGCTTTGGCTCTTGATTCCTAAACCAGGACAATCCTGGGGATGGAGTTCAGTTCCGAATTTTGTTTCAAATGTGAGGTTAGCAAAAGTCGACAGTCAAAAATTATGACTGATCGGAAAGTGACAGTCAATATTGCATCGTCTTCTCTTGTGTAGCGTTTAGGGATAATCACCCTCGCCGGTTGTGGTGCAACGTGCTGAGCATCTGGTCGTTGTTGGTAGGACTGGCAGCGAGTGATGGAAAAAAAATTGGTCTACTAATGATTATAAAACCATAATTAACAACTAGTTTAGATCCCGCGCGATGCATGCGCGGTATTTATAGATTTTTTATTTTTGTATTATTTAATCATACTAAATTAACAGTTCATTAATTTTTCATATTTCATGTTATTATATTTTGAGGAAAAAAAACAGAACTGTAAAATTAATCAAGAAAACTAAGTAAAATTGAACTGTAAATAATAGTTGGTATCTCATTAATTGTTCATTTTTCTCGTTGTTATGTATAGTTTCGAGCAAAAAATAAATTAAAACTGAAAATTAATCAAAGAGGATTGAGTAATGTGCTGAAATACATTATTTTTAATTTTTTTTTGTACCACGACTCTAATGATGCCAATTTATAAATTCTCTCAACTTTTTTTTTGTTATGAAAGTAATCAAAATCAGTTATAATTTTGTTTGTACATAGTATGAGTCAAGTCATTATCAAATAATAATATCAGTAAAAAATTTAATAATTTATAATCTTATATTATTTATACTTTAATATAATAGTTTAATATTTAGTGAAAATTATATAATTTGATGAAAAGATTAATTTTAATTAAAAGAGTTATATAATCAAATACATTACGAAGTATAATTATTAGTTTCCTTATTTCGTGAATACAATTAAATTAACAATACCTTCCTTATCTAAAAAGATGTTTTTTGGATGGAATTTGTGAATTCACTTATTCATTTAGGGAGCTTTTGGTTGGAGGCCTATAAGAAAGGGAAATGGAAATAAAGTTATTCATTTCCTTTGTTGGTATTTGTTTGACACAAACAAAGAGAATGAAATTAAGACGCCATCGCCATCGCCACTACCACCAAAACAAGTAGCACAGTCACCCTACATAAACCACCACCACAACCAACATGACGCCACCACCACCACCATCACCACCACCACCACCACTGTTATGAGGAAACGTGAATATCCCGTGTTGGGCCTTTGCTGCATTTGTGTCCACAACCCATAATAGTACGATATTGTCCGCTTTGGGCCAAGCCCTCACGGATTTACTCTTGGGCTTCTTCCCAAAAGGCCTCGTAGTATTATATTTTCTAGACACTTATAAAGATGAGTTTCCATCTTTATTCTACCGATATGGGACATGAGTTTGCACCCTAAGAATCTTCCCCTCAAACCAAGGACCATCATTTTTGACTCGGGCATTGACCTCTACGTAGAATTTTCCATACCTACAGCCCTAACTACTAGAAACCTGCATCACCAAGTCTTGATAACTTCCCTTTAAACGACACACCATGTGTCTCATAGGGCTTGTGCTACACTTGCGTACCAAACTCCTCTGCATCCAATATACCCTAGATTGGGTCTGAATCCACCGCCTCAGCGCGTCACACCGGACCGCCTTTGGACTTACCATGAACCACTTTTGTTGCCTCCATTAAGCCTCAACTCACCTCGCCGGATCGCTGACGATTTTCTGTTGGACGACCCTGTCTCAACGCCGTGAGACCATGTCACTTCTCGCGAACATATTAGCTCTCCCTTTTTATAGTGTAAGTCCACCTTCAAGTCTTGGCTTGATGAATCTCTGTGTCT
This sequence comes from Silene latifolia, assembly GCF_048544455.1. Classification (NCBI taxonomy): domain Eukaryota; kingdom Viridiplantae; phylum Streptophyta; class Magnoliopsida; order Caryophyllales; family Caryophyllaceae; genus Silene; species Silene latifolia. Next base: position 13,175,854 of record NC_133526.1, on the reverse strand, counting down.
AGCCCAAGTCGAACCTTGGGCTCTGATACCACTTGTTGTGTGGAAGCGTGAATATCCCGTGTTGGGCTTGTGCTGCATTTGTGTCCACAACTCATAATAGTACGATATTGTCCACTTTGGGCCAAACCCTCATGGATTTACTCTTAGGCTCCTTCCCAAAAGGCCTCGTACTATTATATTTTCTAGCCACTTATAAAGATGAGCTTCCATCTTTATTCTACCGATGTTGGACATGAGGTTTGCACCCTTACAACCACCACCAGTCCACCACAACCACCCCACCTAAACCACCACCCGCACACCAAAACAAACCACAACCCAGCACACTTCTTTTTCTTGATGTAACCAAACAACTAGTTAAGTTTTAGGTAATCTCTTACCTTTCCCCCTCTTATCCTTTCTAATTTCCTTTCCTTTTCTCTTTCTCTTTCTCTAACCAAACGTCTCCTTAATAAATATGGGATGGTAATGAGTCTTGAAGGAAATATTTATTTATGTATTTATTTGAGTTGATAAGAAACTGAGTGAAAACATCGTCAATTGGAGTGCATCTATATTATCTTTTCCATCTATCCAAGCAACAAGTGTTCTGTCTGTTAACCCGTCAATAAAAAGAGTGAGTGAACATGATAACTAATCTCTAATCACGTACTCAAACCCGATTTCAAAATAACAATAACATGACCTGATTTTAAAATAATCAAACCAGCCCCAATCTGACCCGTATAGTTACAAACCCCTATTTTATGTGGCCTGAATACACGCGTCCCAGTTACCTGTTTTACTGTTTGCCATGTTTGCCATGTAATAGTATTTAACCCGTCTGAAAATGTAAACGAATAGTCCGTCTTGTAAAACTAAAAAGCTCTTTCGAAACACTTGCATTTTGGTAAGTGACACCGACACGCCAATAGAGAAACCCGTGTGTCACTGTGTAGTTGTAATCAACTAGTCCATTCATTTGCAAGTTAACGGCTTCATTGGTAACCCTAATTGATGAACAATGAATTTCAGGGCTAAGATCGAGTCCTTAGAGAATGAATTGGGGAAATTGAAGACGGAACGAATGTCTTATTATGTTGAGCGTCGTCAATTGGAGAGAAAATTGGAGGTTAAAAATGACGAATTGGAAGATTTAAAAAGGGAATTAGGGTTTAGCAAAGACCCCGAGGCGAAGGCGATTAAGAGGTATAAGCGGGCCTTGGAGTATAATATTGAGGTGGAGGCGGAAGTGGCGGAATTGAAGACTAGATTTGAGCAAGAAAGGGGACAATTACTTGATAGATTGATTCATTTCAAGGAAAAATTGGCGGAAAGGGTGTCAAGATACAGCTCACCCATGCGGGTGCGGCCCAGGCCCGATAACGGAACTTATCAAAGGGAGTTGGAATTGGCAAATTTGAGGGGAAAAATGATGGCGCCATGTCGAGAATTGGAAGCAGGTACTTGCAATTTACAAAGCTTATTTCTTTTATAATTATGGTTTGCTATTTGTCTACTGAAATTTTATGAATCAACATTGTTTGATGTTCTGTAGACATGCTTTGTACGGTAGTGATTGCTGTTGGTTTTGTGACAATTTTGATTCGTAGAAAGTAAACTATGTTTGCTGAAAGTCTGAAACAATTGATCTTAATTCTGGGTTGTACTCCGGAAAGATAATTTGTACCTGTTTAGGTACTTGCTGAGAGGATTTTCATTGACCAGGAGCGTTTTTATTTGGTTACAAAGAAGCCATGATGCTAGTTTTGATGTTGTGTGATTACGTTGCGAGTGCCACCAGTGAATGGCGTTACCAACTAAGCTGGCTATTCCCTGGACATTTGCAATTTGTAATGAGCAGCATGTTTTGTTGTTGTATTGCTGTCTACTGGTTGTAGAAGAGACTTATTTTCGCCCGATGGATCTATTTGGTTGCTGCATTATGATGGATGTGAATCTGTGATACATGAGACTCATTTTTGCCTGATTTATGCCTAATTTTACCTACTTTGTAGGGATAATATTTTGGTCTGCACTGTAGGCTGCAATAAACTTCAGTTTGGGATGCGGTCAAACTATCTATCTTGGTCTAGTGCGTCTTGCTTCAGACGGCTGTTTCCCGTCTGAAATAAGACGGGCAACATGTTGACATTTTAAAATAAAATGTTATTTTCTGATAACAGGTTGCCATTATTTTTCACATCATTTTCAGGGTAAAAAGTGACCGCTCTAGTCATAACATTTTGTGGATTAAATGGTTACATTTTCTTAAAAAATGGCAACATTTTACTGTCTTATTTCATACGGAAAACCGCCCGTCTGAAATAAGAATTTGTGATCTTGGTCCTAAGAAATCAACCCATTTACCTTTCTCTTTTTTTTGTCCCTCTCTTCTCCAGATTTAGCTTCCAAAAGGCAAGTCAATGACGTGAAATGCTCTTTGAAGTCCAGAAAACGTAAAGAGTTTGCTAAGCCGAGAGCATTTTCCGAGAGAAAGCTTGTAGGAGAGAATGGGGTAGTTTGCGATCGAAAGAGAAAATTTCCTGCTTATATCCAAAAAACTGAAACCGGTGACGTTTCTAGTAATGCTAGCAACCACAGTGATGACACTTTTACTGATGCAAGCGATCACGAACAAGATGCAGAACAAACAACCATACTAATCATTTTGGAGACCCCTTCTGGCAAGTTAATAGGCATGAGAGTCGAACCCTCTTTGACAATCGGCGGCCTCAAATTCAAGATCCTAAATAAAGAGGGCATCCGATCAGACTTACAACGCCTATGCTTCGCAGGAAAGGAACTCGAAGACAGCCGCACCCTCGCTCACTATAACATTAAGAGCTATTCCATCATCCAATTAATGGTAGAGCTTATTGTGGATGTAAAAACCTAACAAGCAGAAATGTGTTTCTGTAGAAGTCTTATTTGACTTTTGTTACATTTGGTAGGATTTTCATTATGGCGGCCTTTGTAGTTGGGATCCTATGTCAATCATTTTAGTTCTGCATGTCCGAGAAAGTAAATGTAACTTTTAAAATTTATTGGCAATTGTTCTTGCTGAATATTTTGTAGACGGTGATTCAAACTACGACAAGAAGAAATCAGCAGCTCAGTTGAAGTAGCGTGATCCATGAGTGATTGGTACCTGTTTAACATATGTAAGAGTAATGAAGACCTCTTTTTTTCCCCTTATCTACGGATGTGCAAATCTAAAATACTCGTAGGTAGGAATGTAAATTCCTGGGCTGTGTTTAAGCTGACAATTGCCTATTTTGTCAATATTAATATTTTTGGTGTTGGTTATCGACTTCTCGTTGCTCTCAGAGTCTCAATATGTTGTCCTCGATGGTACAGTGTACAACAGGATGTGTTTGTAGGAGCTGGGATGGATTATTCTATTGCTTGTAATGGAAGGTTTTACAATTTTAGTGTACTCCAAAAAAGTTCCCTTGCCATCTAATTTAGAGCAGCTACAGAGAAATGGAAGTCTGCAAGGCATTAACCTTTGTAGAGGTGAAAACTGATTATCTCATCTCTTCTTTGCGGATGATGCGGTGTTCTTCTTGCAAGAAAGGAACAATGGAGCTCAAAAACTGCGTAGATTGCTTAATAATTTTTGTGAAGTGTCTGGTCAGGTTCTGATTGAAGAAAAGTCTGCTGTCATTTTCAGTCCAAATACTAGATTAAGGCAAGCATGTCAGAGTATGAGAACTCTTGGAGTCAAAGGGGATAAAATTTTTGGTAAGTATCTTGGACTACCTACAGAGTTTCAAGGATCCAAGAAGGAAGTTTTTCGAGGGTTAATTGATCATGTCATGAAGAGAATTGCGTCCTGGAATGGGATTTTTCTATCTCCAGCTGTAGACTTACCTTAATTTCTTCTGTCTTATCAGGTCTTTCAAATTTCGTTCTATCGGTATTTGAAATACCGGTAAGTGTGGCAAAACGGGTTAATGCCCTTTTGTCACATTTTTGGTGGGCAGGATGCAAATTGGGGAGAACTATACACTGGTGTAGTCAAAATTATCTTAGTCTTCCGAAGGGTGAGGGGGGGCTTGGAATCCGTAATATTGTTTGTCTTAATCAGGCAATGTTGGCAAAACATGCTTGGCGGATTCTTTCTGGGGATCAATCTCTCTTCAGTAGGATTTTTAGGAAAAAACTTCTAGTAAATAATACCGTGCATGAAGGGCTGCCAAGGAGGAAAAAGGAAAGTAATTTATCATCGGGTGCAAGAAGTATTATGCACTGAATGGATTTCACGTGTGAACAGGTGGGTTGGAAACCAGGCTACTTATCGCAACTTAATGTGTGGACGAATAAATGGATGGATGGAAATGTTCCGGAACCCAGGGATGTTTTCCTGTCAAGGGACTCAGTGGGACTCCGAAACCTTAGGGTGGGAAACCTAAGGTTTAGAGAGAGAGATATGGAGGATCTTAAATGGAAGGAGGGGTTGATCAAGGAATTTTTCTCTGAAGATAGTGTAAAGAAAATCCTGTCCATTCCCATATGTAAGTCCAATAGTAGAGATGAGGTCTATTGGATTCATAGTCCTACATGTGATTTTTCTGTGAAAAGTGCATATGGTGTATTGTTCTTCCATTTTATGGCTGAGAAAGGGTCACAGAGGGACAGAACGCGTATTGATGAGGAGGAGAGGAATTTCTGTCGGAAAAAGTTGTGGTGTCTTCCAGGTCCTATGACTTGGAAAATGCTTTTATGGAGAATTATTACCAAGTCACTATCGGTGGGAAGTGGTTTTGTAAAGCGAAACATCAATATTGACCCTAGCTGCAAGATGTGCACACAGGATGATCAAAAAATGGAGACTATGGAACATATGTTCAGAGATTGCGAAGTAGCAAAAAGGATTTGGGCGTCAACTGAATTGGGAATTCGTGTTCTCAATGAGGAGAATTTAAGTTTAAGCAAATGGATTATGAATTGGATTAGGTATCTTGATCAACTGCTGACGCTAAACCACGGGTGATTAGGTTTATTGCCACAATTTGGAGCATTTGGGGTATAAAAAATAAAATTCTGTTTCAAGGGGAAGTCTTCCACCCGAAGTCAGTTATATACTTATGGTCGCAAATTGTGGGAATGATTGATCAGGTTTTTTGCAAGGAGGGGGGAAGTCGGGTAGAGGAAATTTTCGACGATGGCGGCTCAGAGGGGGAACAGATGAGGTGGATCCGGGAAAGCAAACCGGTTTTTGTCATTGAGTCACCAGGAAGCTGTGAGTGCGTTCGTATTATGGTTGATGCAGGTTGGAAAGATTTGGAAAAGGGGGGTGGGTGGGTGGGTTGGGTGGCGTTCTCGCCGGTCGGGCATAAATTATTTGAGGTTTATGTGGCGATAAAAGCGGAAAGCGCACTCCAAGCTGAAGCTCTGGGGATCCGTGAAGTTTTCTCCTGGGCAAAAAGGAAGGGCCTATGGCACTTGGAAGTTTCGTCGGATTGTCTTCACATCATTGCTTGCCTTGCGGAAGTTAGCCGACCACATCATCATATTAGAGCCATTATTGACGATATCCTTTGCTTAAGTTCTGGATTTCATTGTCTTTCTTTTAGCTTTATTCCGAGGACTTTTAATAAGATTGCCCATGGCCTTGCCTGTAAGGCCATGATTAGTTAGGTATGCCTTTTTTCACTGCTGCCAAAAAAAGAAAAAAAAAAGTTCCCTTCATTTTAAAGTAGAATTTTTTGTGAAACACAACCTTTAAAAAAAAACTCTTTGCGAAACACTACCTTTAAAAACAAAAATTGTGTTAGTTTGGGGTGTGTTATTAGAGACTGTGATGGTTCCTGGGTTCTTGGTTGGTCCACCCGCTTCCTTGCCCCTAACCCTTTCCTTTGTGCGGTCCTCGCCATCCGTGATGGGATTCGCCGTTCTAGAGTCCATGTGAATAACGTTCTGATTGCCTCTGACTGTCTTGATGCGGTTATCTCTATTTTGCGCCCCTCTGCCCCTTGTGGTCCGTGTACTAACGTTATTCTTGAGTGTAGGGACCTCTTGCAGGACTCTCCCCATTTGAAGCTTGTATTTGAGAAGAGATCGGCCAACCGTGTTGCGGATGTCATTGCCATTCGTGACACTAGTTCTTCTTTAGGTTGTTTTGAGTGGGATTACCCCCCTCCTCTTGTATTTCATCTTTGTACTTTAGACTCTGTTTTGGCCTGCGTGCCTCTCTCCCCCGACCCGCCCCCGTGATGTAAACTTTAACTCTTTTTCTGTCCTTTATTTAATATTGTTCCTTTCGTCCAAAAAAAAAAAAAATTGTAAAACACAACCTTTAAAAACAAAAAAGTTGCAAAACACTACTTTTAGGCTGGAGTTTGACCAAATTAATAAAAATCTGGTGATAACTCGCCATTAAATACGCTATAAGTGCACAAAAAAAATCAATTACTCTATCACAGTGTGAATGTGTGATGTCCAAACTCTTCAATTTTATTTCACTTAATTTTAAATCTGAAATCACCTTAAACAATCCCAAATTTTTACATGTTAGAAACCTTCTTCTTTGATTTTTTTTCCGTCATGAAAGTTTTAAGGTGGCAGGGATGTCATAACGACATTTGAGAAGCGGTATTGATGAAGATTCTGAACTGCCACTGAACATTGTGGTAAAAAAAAAAAAAAGAGGAGGCTATTTAGAAAAATTGAGGCAGGGAAGTGGTGAAGTGGATGACAGTGAGATAGAGAGAGAAGGAGCTTTTACCGGGGGAATTAAGAAAGATTGGGATTAATTGGAGGGAAAACATAAAAAGTCAAATAAACATGGCACGTGCGAGCTATTATGACATTGGAAATAAATAAAGCTGACGGATCCGGCCAAAAAGTAGTGTTTCGCAACTTTTTGGTTTTTAAAGGTTGTGTTTTACAATTTTTGTTTTTAAAGGTAGTGTTTCGCAAAAGGTTTTTTTTAAGTACTCTTTGGAGGGTTGTACAGTTGTACTTTACCTCAGTTGTTAAAGCTTGTCATAGACCAGTTGGGCTGATCGATTGGCTCGCATATGGGACGGCTTATATATGTATTGGGTTGGGTCAATGTTAACAGTCGTGTTAAATATCGTTGACCTTTTTACTAATTATCGTCGACTATTAAGCCATGTTTCCCACTTTACCCCCCACTTAACTCTCCCTAATCCCCCTCTCTCTCTCTCTCAAATCTTTCGGAAAAAAAGACGGTTTTTTACATAATGTTCGATTGAAACGGTTTAATCATGTTGGAAAATAACTTCAACAATGATCAAGCTACCAACGTATTCGCCGGGGTATGTTTACGTTTTAATTACGTTTCTATTTTATAATTTTTGTTCGGATTAGGGTAGAACGGATTAGCAATTACCCTTCCCCACGGCCAAAACAAAATCAAGACGGAAACTAGTTTTTTTTTAGAAAAAAAAAAGACGAAATGGGCCTGGACGAAAAAGTTTTACGTCCAGACGAAAAAAAATTCGTCCAGGCCTAGGTCTAGACGAATATTTTTTTCGTCCAGACCTAGCTCCAGACAATTTTTTTTTCCGCGCAGGCCAACTTCATTTTTTTTTTTTTAAAAAAAAACTAATTTCCGTCTTACAATATATTAATTAAATATCTACGATAAACTAATTTTCGTCTTAGAAATATCGGTAAATAGATTAATTAAATAATTACGATAAATTATGTCTTACAAATGTCGTTAAATAAATATACTCCGTAATAATTTTCGTTTATGTAATTTCCGTGTTAAATATAGTTTTTTTTTTTTTTTTTTAAATTCGGTTTGTTTAAAATGTTATGTTTTTAAATTCGTGCTGAATAATTACGATGATTTCGGTAGCAACGGTGTTGATTACACGAAATATTTCATTACCAACAGAGTATTCACTTTAAGTAAAGAAGGTTTCCAACTTTCAATTGGGCATATCAGATCGCACTTGGACTCAATTTGAAATTGAAAGAGCAAGCAACAAGAGATGAGGTCGGAACACGAATCTTTGTTTGGATTACTTTGTATGTCGTAGAAGAGGTGGAAGACGTCCTAACAATGATGATGGGGACGCGTTAATGAGAGCTAACATGACTTTCCAATGGTGTGATTGCAAATTCAAAATGAAAATTGTTGAAGTACAAGCCGCCCCTCCACAATGGTTAATTTACATGTTATCCAGAGTTCATAATCATGCTTTGGTGAAGTATGGCGACGATGATAGATATTATGCTAAGCTTGATGTTGATGAGTTGACGTTTATCGATGCCCAAGTTAGAGCTCATGTACCACCGACTCTGATTAGTGCGGGATTACATAAGCGGAATCCAGAAAAAGCACGACCCGCAAGACGACAAACCTACAACCGTGCTCAAAAAGTGAGGTCTGACGATAGAGAAGGAAGAAACCCGGCACGACACATGTTAGCACTTGTAGTTCAGCATAGATACGTGCAGTTATGAGTTACCGATCAGTCGACTAATCAGCTAACCCACGTGTTCATGGCTCATCCGGAAGTCGTTAAGATGTTTCGATCATACTACTATGTGGCCATCATGGATTCCACGGAGAAAACCAACAAACACGGTCTTCCGCTTGTTGAGATGGTTGGGATCACACCCGTCGGGAAGACCTTTGTGATCGCATATGCTTTCGTGAAATACGAGTCCGAGGATGGTTATGCTTGGGTCTTACGGCATCTGAAGGCCCTTCTTAATAACGACGTTCAGCCTAATGTCATTGTTACTGATTTCGAAAGAGGGTTGACAAAGGCGATTTCCATTGTTTTTCCGAATTCCTCCCATTTGATATGTCTTTGGCATATATATGCTGCCGTAGAGACGAGAGCACTTAATTTCGTTAGTCGGGATAATAATATGGAATTTACACCCTCAGACTTATATGTTTGACGAAACGAGATTAACTAAGTTAACGATTAGTGATTGCTCGACTCGAATGTATGATGAAAGTGCCCTCGTAAGAGGATTTAAATTAAATTGATTTGATTAATTGAGGTGGAGTTGGTCAAATTGATCGGTCATGCAACGAGACTGGAACTCAGAAGGATCCGAGCTTACATGGTCAATTGATCAAGCACGTAGACGTCAATAAGCAAATAGCGCGGTCTTAGAATGCAAAGGGAGAAGAGAAGGGCGGACACTCGCGTGAGAAATATGAGGAACGAAGGTCCCTATTTATACTAATCACACGGAGGAATTAGGGTTAGGGTAAAACTTTGGAAACAAATCTCGAGAAGATCTGAAAATACGCAGAAAAGAGCAGGGGAAGAGGCGCAACAACCACTGCGGCTCTTTGAAGCGGCACAGCAAGAGCTGCGTCCTTTCCCCAGAGGTTTCCTCCTGCGGAAGAAAGATTTTCCGCGTTTCTGTTATGGAATTGCGGTAGATCTCAACTTCCTTATTGTTTAAAATAATATTTCGGGATATATTTTGCCAAAAGATGAAAAGATTAAAATTATGGAATAGAAATATCCGGAATATTCCAGAACATTCCGACTCGGTATTTTAAATGGCTTATCAGAAAATGAAGACGGTTTTTGACCCGGACTCCAAATGAACTCTAATTACTGTCAAAACGACCGTAATGGCGTGTAGATGACGACCAAGGGGTAGACACAAGTATTTGAGCTATCACTTGACGATAAACTTATGAATTGTCATAAATCGTTCCGTGTACCAAACATGCGGCCCAATCATCACTGGGTGGCTTGCGGGAGGTGCAGAAATGAGGTATCTACAAGCTCGGTTTTGTGTATTGGGCTTTTTTTTTGTTTTTTTACCGAGTCACAAATGTAATATTTGACCGTGTTGCTCGATCTCGTTGTATGGTGACCGTTTCTTTTGATATATACTTACACTTCATCAAAAAAATTAAAACGGACAATACCGTTTGAAATCTACTAATTACTTACGACTCTGTTTGCTAAATGGCATATTGGCCAAATTTCAGCATATTGGATAGGTTTAGCATGTTTGACTTACGAATATGTTATTTAGAGCGTTTGGTTAACGACATATTGAAATAGCATATTGGGGTCCAATATGCTATTTTGTAATGTGCTGCTCCTACCAGTATATTGGGTTAGCGGATTAGAAAGAAAAAAAAATGGTCTTCTTTACCCCCTTTAAAATATACTAAGCTTCCTTTTATATGTGTAATAAATAATTTGTTTATATCCTTATTTGTCATTTTACAAATTATCTAAACAAGCTGCTAATGTAAATCTGTCAATTACCAAACACCTCTAAAACAATTGTGCTAAATAAATCCGCTAGTTAAACATGTTAAAGCATTATGCTAGTCAAATCTGATTTTTAAATCTGCTTTTGCTAATATTAATTCGTTGTTTACCAAATAGGGCCTACACCTTCTGTACAAAATATATATACGCCTAAGATACAATCAAAATAGCAATTTACGTAACCACCCGTGCAGTGCACGAGTTCACAAACTAGTTTCTAGTTATTTGTGTTTTGGAATTTGGAATACATTGAAAAATGTAAAACGACATATAAAACAGAAATTTTTACACAAGTTACACACTGGTATTCTATTGAAACCACAAATAGGATCCTACAGGCTGTTGTACAGTAACATTACACAACATGCCCATATATTATATATATATTAAACTATTAAGCCCAATAAAAATATAAAAAAATTACGCATCTTCTTTTTCCCTAATTTTGATTTCTCTTCAGTAGACAAACCCTCTCGCTCTCTTCTCTACATTTCTCTTAAACGACAATCGACAAATCTACTTTCTCCATAATTCTGATTCTAAAATAGTAAAAGAGAAGCAATTGACATCATGATGAAGGAGAAATTTTGGATAAAAAAATTCTTTCAAGATGATGATCACGAATTCACGAATTCCAGACGGGAACTCCCCATGAAAAAATTTCAGGGACAACAGAAGTTCTCACCTCTTCTCCTACACCGGAGAACTTTGTAAAAACTATCGATGTTGAGGAGCAGACTCAACGGGTTCAAGAGGAGGTCATCTTCCAGGTTGATAAGAAGACTCGTCTCACTTCTACCTCTTCCTATGTTAGTAAGGTCTCACTAGTCCAGTTTAAATTCGCAACAATCAGGGAACATTTGCATAGCAATTGGGGACGCAGTATGCATCGTTCTAATGGTAAAGGTCGAATGGGTCGATCTACGGCTAGTTCAAGGAAACGCTCTTCCGTTTCTATCAATGTTTTAACTTCTTCTTGCAGGTACACTCGCTCAATCACTGCAGGTACGAGGGCAAAGAGAAAGGAGGTTCAGTCAATCGAATTTGATGCCCATTACCATCCCCCTTTCAAGAAATGTCGTATTTTCTCTTCAACTACAACTACCTTTTCTTCCGTCTCTCGAATATCAAATAGTTTAGGGGGATTTACTGCCCCTTTGTTTGTAATATAAATGAACTCTATGTAGACGTTATTTGTTTTATTTATGTCAGTTTATCGTTGTCAAAAAAAAATTCACAACTTGCGTCACATATGAAACTTGAAATGTTTAATCTATCTAGTGGGACAAAGTAATTGATTTCAATTACCACTTTTACGTGTTTTAAAAATGCACACTACCCTATGACTTTTAGTAAACACAACAAAGTTTCTTCAAGTTACGAGCTTACGACTTGTGTGTGACTAAAGGCAAATAGGATTGTACATCCAGTTGTACCATAAGCATGGTACATCCAAGTATAAGAATTCGAGCTTACTTGTAATTTTTCCTGAGCTAATTTAAATTTCATTTTTTAATGTGTAAATGAATGAACTCAAAACTTTCTAATAAAGCTCATATTCTTTAATATAAAGCTCGGATACTTTGACACAAAGCTCAGGTTCTACACCGTACAACATATACATCTGGTTGTACTAAATGGTATTGAAAATTTAAGTTCCAATGAACATATTTATTGACAGTGTTGGAAATAGAAATTGCTCCTCAATAGACGAATCAGCGTCAAAGACCCAATTCATAACTCATAAACTAGACTATTATTTTTATTTAAGAAAAAAACGGGCATTATTCTACTCAAATACTCTGTACTTTCATACGAATTGAAATTGAAATAAAGTACTCCGAATTACAAATACTATTATTTCCCCGCCTTCAACAACAGTATTATTGGAAACCCTAATTTACGAACTATGAGCAACCATGAACAAGACGCAAAACAAACAGACGTACAAAATTTCATGGACTCCCTTATGCACAACACAGAAATTATGAGAGTTGAACCCTCTTTGACAATCGACAGCCTTAAAAAAACATTGCAAGACAAATTCGGCATCCCACCAGATCAACATACCTTAATTTTTGAAGGAAGGCAGCTCGAAGTCGGCCACACCCTCGCCCACTATGGCATCCGGAAGTCTACCGCCGTGGGCTTTTTTGCACGCGATAATTGGTTGAATTGGGAAGCAGGTATTTGCAATTTTAAAAACTAGTTGTCTTTTGATATTAAGGTTGCACAAATACTCTCCTGAAATAATATGAACATTGGTTGAATTGGGAAGACGAGACTATATAATTAAATACTCCCTCCTATTCTACATAACTCTCTCCTTTTATGGAGGGCACGGGAATTAAGGGAGGAGAGTATTATATGATAATAAAGTATTGGAGTGGGGTAGGAGATTGGAGAGGGAAAAGGTATTGTGTGATTAAAATAAGTATTATTGTGGGGGTAAGGTGATTAAAATAAGGATTGTTGTGGGGTAAAGTGATTAAAATAAGATAAAGTATGAGTATTGTGGGGTATTGTTGTGGGGTGAGGGGATTAAAATAAATATAAATGTATGCCAAATAAGGAAATAGGGAGAGTATTGTTAATAGACGAAAAAAGAAATAGGGAGAGTTATTTAGAATAGGAGGGAGTATAATATTTACATATTCAACAAAAAATGCGAACCAATTTTAGTATAAACAAAAATTTGGTCAGGTAACTTTTCAATGTAACATCATTAATAATAATTAAGAATTTTAAGATTAAAATCTAATCAATAATTTTGATTTTTAATAATCATAAAATATTTAATTAGTAAATTTTATCCTTAAAAATAAGATATGTAATTAATTGCACATTAAGATAAACTTATGGGGTTGACTATATTTATAAATTAACGGACTTGATTTCACATAATATCAAACTTAATGGGGGTGATTTATCTTCTTTACCGGATGAAGCTAGCTTTTTGCTAACATTTGCAATTCGTATTTCGTAATGAGTAGCCCGTTGTGTTATACTTTCGGTGATGGAATGAAGAGTCCTTTCTGTTCCATTTGGTTGCTGCATTATGATATGGACATGGCGGTGTTAGAGCGTCGGTTAAGGTTATTTTCCACGAAATTTTCCTTTATTGATCTAAATTGTAGAGTCGAAGTGGCGTGCCATATGTATGTGACACGCAACCAAATTGATGTGTCAAAATAACGTAGATTTGTAGGGTATTAATATTTTGGTCTTGATTACAAAAAGTTTGGGATGTGATGAGTGTTGTTTTAATTGCGGTAATAGACTAAACCAGATTCGAAAATAAGCGAAAGAGGGTAGAAAGATAGAACCGTAAACGTAGTGCCGTGGTAGGATGCCACTGCCTTGAAAACTATTTGCCCGGTACGACCGTGGTGGCGATCAGCTAGTGCCGGTAGTTCCCCAAGGATCACACTACAGCCTCCTCACTGTCACGCCCACTCGTGACAGAGAGACTTGGAACGAAATTAAGCAATACCCAGAAATTATATAGAGAACAGAAGAGAAGAGAGGAAGAAGAGTGTTTTGGAATGCGTTTCTGAAGCTGAGTGTAGGGTCTTATTTATAGCAGAACGGGAGCGATTCGAAGCTAAAAACGTGCCCCTAAACTGCAGTAGTCAAGCCTGAAGAACAGGAGCCTTTTGCTCACCCACTAACAGTCGGATTGACTGTTTCTCTTATTCTGTTTTGACACCAAAACAGAAGCAGCATAAAACACACACTCGGCCCAAAAAGGTAGGCATAGCCCGCCGCATGCGATTCCCGATTCCCGATTCCCGATTCCCGAATCCCGAATCCCGATCCGGGCCGGGCTCGGGCACGGGCGCGCGCGTGTGTGCGAGCTGAATTAAGCACCTCGCAAGGCTTCCACAAAAGCCTCCCTTGACCCACTAGTGATAGTGAAAGGCAAGATGAGATATATAAACACATACATCTTTCTTTTCCTCACCAATGTGGGACAATATGGAAAAATGACTTTGCTAAAGAAAGCCCCTATTTCCAACAATCCCCCACTAGGGGCGCCAGAGACAAAGAAAAAGAATTCCTGGGTAAAGGAAGGATTGGATACTTAGGTATCAATATCTTTCGATTTGAATTGACACTTTAGTGTAATGAGGAAACAACTTACTTACAGCGAGAGAATATCTTGCGATTTGAATTCTAGTGAGCTTCTGGTCGATACCCCCACAACACATATCATACCTTGATTAAGATCGTTCGCGAAAGTGCAACGCGCTCTTTTAGAGTTATGCGTTTACCTCGGTACTAATAGATGTGATCAAAAGACTTCTCATAGTCTAATGATTTGTTACACCTACGTAGGTGACTCAAGCGCTTCTCAATAGCACTTCTCACATGAGTCATTAAGGACCTAAGTCCAACCTGGTGTATGATCCATCAAGTGCGTCTCAAAGCACCACCATAAAGGCTATGAATCATATAACGCCATAGGAATAGAAGCTTTAGATCTAGTCAAGTCTCACTCTTGACCTAAGGACTTAAGCCCCATTCCCCTCGACGTATCAACGACTAGTCTCCTAGCCAACCCTTTAGTAAAGGGATCAGCAAGATTGTTTTCGGACTTCACATAGTCCAAAGCAATCACTCCGTTGTCTTGGAGTTGTCTAACTGCAGCGTGCCTTATTCGAATGTGTCTCTTCTTCGAGTTGTAGACACTATTCTTTGCAACACCAATAGCAGCCTGCGAGTCACAGTGCAGGGAGACCGGTGTCAACCGTCCGCCCCATACTGGTATATCAGCTAAAAGGTTTCTCAACCATTCAGCCTCTTGTCCTGCCAACTCAAGAGCTATGAACTCAGATTCCATGGTAGAGCGTGCGATACAAGTCTGTTTGGAGGACTTCCACGATATAGCACCTCCACCCATGTTAAAGACATAACCACTAGTAGAACAGATCTCATCGTTACCTGCAACCCAGTTCGCATCACAATATCCTTCTAACACAGCAGGAAATTTACTATAATGCAAACATAAGTCAACTGTTCCTTTTAGATATTTTAGTAAACGACGAAGAGCATTCCAGTGTTCATTACTAGGGTTATGTGTATAACGACTCAGTCTACTAACTGCATAGGCAATATCTGGTCGAGTACAGTTCATTAAAAACATCACACTACCTAGGATTTTAGCATACTCTTCTTGGGAAACACTCTTGCCCAAGTTTTTACACAAGTGTACACTAGGATCATAGGGTGTTCTAGCAGGCACATCATCAAAGCAGTTAAACTTTTTCAACACTTTTTCAACATAATGAGATTGACTTAGACAGATTCCATTGGGGTTTCGGATGACCTTAACTCCTAGGATAACATCAGCTTCTCCTAAGTCCTTCATCTCAAATTGTGATGACAAAAATTCTTTGGTTCTAATTATGACCTCCAAATTATTACCAAGTATTAACATGTCATCAACATATAGGCATATAATTACACAATCAGATTCCATCTTTTTTGAATAAACACATGAATCAGAATTGTTAACCACGTAGCCATTACTTATTAAAGTGTTGTTAAATTTCTCATACCACTGTTTAGGTGCTTGTTTCAGTCCATAAAGTGACTTGTTCAGTTTACACACTTTACTCTCTTGACCCTCAATCACAAAACCTTCAGGTTGAGACATGTAGATCTCTTCCCTTAGTTCACCATTCAAAAAGGCAGTTTTAACATCCATCTGATGTATAACAAGGTTATGAATAGCAGCTAAGGCGACAAGAGTCCTAATAGTCGAAATTTTGGTCACAGGAGAGTAAGTATCAAAATAATCAATACCCTTCTTTTGTGTAAAGCCTCTAACTACAAGTCTAGCTTTGAACCTCTCTATTGTACCGTCAGGTCTCATTTTCTTTTTAAAGATCCATTTACTTGTAATGGGTTTACTACCTTTAGGTAAATCAGTCAACTCCCAAGTCTAATTTGACACAAAAGAGTCAAGTTCACTTTTAATAGCATCTTTCCAAAAATTAGCATCAATGGATTTCATTGCCTCACTATAGGTTTTTGGGTCATCTTCTATTAAAAAGGTTGAAACAAACTCATCACTAGCACAAACAGTGTATCCAAGTTCAGACAACATAGTTGTATCATAATCATCACCAAAGTTCTTTGGGAATCTAGGTCTTTTACTTCTTCTAGGTTCAACAGAAACAGCAATAGAAGAGCTAGCTCTAGCATGTGAAGACAAATCGGGGAGATGCAACAGATAAACGGGAGATGGTACAACAGTTTTTCGAAAAGGAAAAACATGCTCAAAAAATTCGGCATCTCTAGCCTCGGATATAGAACGGTCACTCAAAGACATAAATCTATAAGCAGAGCTATTTTGAGCATAACCTATAAACACACAATCATAGGTCTTAGGTCCAACGGTAGGTCTCCTAAAATCAGGTAAACCCACTTTAGCTAAACACCCCCATACCCTAAGGAAGCTCGGGTTAGGAGGATAGCCCTTCCAAATCTCGTAGGGTGTCTTGTCAATTTTCTTATGAGGTACACGGTTAAGAATGTGACAAGTTGAAAGAATTGCTTCCCCCACATATCGTCGGATAGGCCGAACTTAAAAGCATAGCATTCATCATTTCTTTTAAGGTTCTATTTTTACGTTCAGCTACACCATTGGATTGGGGTAAGTAAGGTGGACTAGTCTCATGTATTAAACCGTTTAAAGACAAAAGTCAGCTAGATAATCGGATTTATACTCACCACCTCTATCGAGACCTTACCCTTTTAATTTTTCTGTCAAGTTGGTTCTCAACTTCATTCTTAAATTTTATAAAAGATTGTTCAGCTTCATCTTTAGTCTTAAGCAAATAGACACTGGTGTATCTAGAACAGTCATCTATAAACGTAACATAATAATTCTTGCCACCTCTACTTGCAACATTTTTGAAGTCAACTAGGTCGGTGTGGATTAACTCAAGAAGACTCGTGTTCCTAGTAGTCACGGGTTTACTAGGCTTCTTTGTAAACTTAGCCTCAACACAGCCTAGCACATTTAGAGAATTCTTGACTCGTTAAACTCGGAATTAAACTCATAGTTCTAAGTTTTTTAATATAATCCACATTCACATGACCTAACCTACCATGCCAAATATCAATAGACTCGATATAAGCGAGAAGAAGATGCAATATTATTAATAGCAGAATCAGAGTTCAATACAAAAAGACCCCCAGACAGATAACCCTTGCCCACAAATTCCCCATTACGCGACATTACCACCTTGTCAGCCTCAAAAACAAGTTTCAAACCAGCTTTGTTTAGCAAGGCACCAGACACAAGGTTTCGACGCAATGAGGGTACAAATAAAACATTACTGAGAGCAAGTGTTTTCCCCGAGGTGAGTTTGAGAAAGATCTTGCCTTTGCTCGTGATCTTTGCGGATGAAGAATTACCCATGTAGACGCATTCCCCATCAAAGAACTTCCTCGAACTCAAGCAAATAAACCCCTATCAAGACAGAGGTGTCTCAAGCTCCAAGATCAAGACCCATTCAGCAACATTACCCACCAGATTAGCTTCCACAACCACAGCTGCAATAACATCATCAGTCACAGCAACATTGGCCTCAGCAGATTTCTTCTCAGAGCATTGGTAGGCTTTGTGCCCAGGTTTTCCGCAGACATAGCAGACAATAGGGCCCTTAGCAGCTTTCTGAATCTTAGGAACCGGTTTGGTATGCTTCCCTGGACCATTCTTCTTAGCAGGACTCTGGTTCTTACCCTGACCAACCTTGGCCTTACCCTTACCCTTATATTTCTCAGCATTAGAAGGACCACCGGACTCAACCAAGTTAGCTTTAAAGAAAGAATAAAGCAGAACGAGTCACAGATTGACTAGCAGGAAGGTCTTTAAGGCGATTAGCCTCCTCGGTCCTCATATGTCCTATAAGTTCTTTAAGGGACAGGTCTTTCTTTTTATGCTTAAGTTGGTTTCGGTAATCGACCGGGGAGGGAGGGAATTTCTCTAGCAGAACATTAGCTACAAAGATATCGTCAAGTTTCATGCCCTCATTCACAACATCAACACATAAGTTTTCATAGACATGGACTTGATCCATGATGGGTTTCCGTCACCATCCGAAATCCCAACCATTTTCCCACAACATACTTCTTTTTCCCCGCATCATCAGCCCCATACTTAGTTTCTAAAGACTCCCAAATAAATTTAGCAGACTTATTCACAGCAAATAAGTCGAAAAGGGTGTTTGTCATATTATTCAGAATATGCCACCTAGCAGTTTTGTTATCTTTCACAAATTTTGCAATATCCTCTTCAATGGACTTAACATCTTTAGAGGGAGGAGGGGTCTTCTCAGCATCAGTAGGGGTGATAGGTTTAGGCGGGTCATTAAATAAGACGTAATCAATATCTAACTGCTCAAAATACATCAATAATTTCTGGGACCAACGCTTATAATTATGACCATCTAGTGACTCCAATTTCGCCAATTCAGGAGCAATTTTCGAACTAACAGACATGGTTACAGCAACAACAAAAAAAAAAATAGTTTTCAAATTGTTGTTTTAATTGCGGTAATAGACTAAACCAGATTCGAAAATAAGCGAAAGAGAGTAGAAAGATAGAACCGTAAACGTAGTGCCGTGGTAGGATGCCACTGCCTTGAAAACTATTTGCCCGGTACGACCGTGGTGGCGATCAGCTAGTGCCGGTAGTTCCCCAAGGATCACACTACAGCCTCCTCAATGTCGTGCCCACTCGTGACAGAGAGACTTGGAACGAAATTAAGCAATACCCAGAAATTATATAGAGAACAGAAGAGAAGAGAGGAAGAAGAGTGTTTTGGAATGTGTTTCTGAAGCTGAGTGTAGGGTCTTATTTATAGCAGAACTGGAGCAGTTCAGAAGCTAAAAACGTGCCCCTAAACTGCAGCAGTCAAGCCTGAAGAACAGGAGCCTTTTGCTCACCCACTAACAGTCGGATTGACTGTTTCTCTTATTCTGTTTTGGTGTCAAAACAGAAGCAGCATAAAACACACACTCGGCCCAAAAAGGTAGGCATAGCCCGCCGCAGGAGATTCCCAATTCCCAATTCCCAAATCCGGGCCGGGCTCGGGCATGGCGCGCGTGTGCGAGCTGAATTAAGCACCTCGCAAGGCTTCCACAAAAGCCTCCCTTGACCCACTAGTGATAGTGAAAGGCAAGATGAGATATATAAACACATACATCTTTCTTTTCCTCATCAATGTGGGACAATATGGAAAAATGACTTTGCTAAAGAAAGCCCCTATTTCCAACAATGAGACTATCTATCTTGGTCCTAAGAAATAAACCAATTAAACTTTTGCGTTTTTTTTGTCTCTTCTCGGAATTCAGTGTCTGAAAGCCGGACAACAACCATGAGTGTCATTACCCCTCTTTTCGGCAATAACAAATCCAAGATCAGAGACAGAGAGGGAAGCTCCCAGACCAACAGCGGCGTCTAATGTTTGCTGGAAAGGAGCTCGAAGACAGACGCACCGTTGCCCAGTGTAACATCGAGAAGGAGAACATCGTCCACCTCGTACGACGTTTTTAAAAATAAAACTAGCAAAATGTGTGTTTTTTTTTTTTTTTTTTTTTTTAATTGAAGTCCTATGTGACTATAGTACCTGTGGTAGGATTTTCATTATGGATTATCGGCCCTTGTAGTTGGGATCATATGTGAAATCGTTTTTACTTTTTCAAGTTATCAAATTATGATAATGGTAATCTCGTCTTTCCTTTATGTGAATCTGATATTCTGATGCTTGAGCTCAAATTTGGCTATATATACTGTCAATATTAAGATTTCCGGTTTTCTTCCTCATCTTTCTCCACCTTTATGGCCTAATCAATGGTACAGTAGGAAGATTAATATATTACACTACAAAAAAACACGGGATTTGCGAGGGACTTCTATCGAAAATACTTGTGTGAGGGACTGTCCCTTACAGTCCCTCGCAAATCCCGTGTTTATTAGTAGTGTTATGCAAAGCGAAACATTGAAATTGAATGCTCATGCATTGATCCCATTTACGCGTTAAATAATTAGGAAGATTAAAGGATCTTGTAAATTGTAATTCACATTTCACAAAAACGCATGAATAATTGTCGAAGTAGTCTTATTTTGGACTTTCATTCAAATAAAAATAATTAGTGACAAAGTGGTAATTTGTGTTATACTTGTGATAATACTATTTACAAACTAGTATAAATATTTTTGTCAAATTATTATGGGAGAATACGCGCCTCCGCCTAAGTTCGCCACTATTTTGGAGGGAAACTTTGTGTGGGAAAATAATTAGTGACGGAAATAGCCCGCTTGAAACAAGACTTGCCCTTTAAGAAAAATAAACATCACTCCGGTTCACAAGTACTCTCTACTTTATACGAATTGAATTAAAGCCCTTCGGTATTATTGGAAACCCTAATTTACGAACAATGAGCTTCCATTCTCGCGACGTAGAAAAACTTGGTCTTTGTAGGGCTAAAATCCATTCTTTAGAGGATGAATTGGGGAAACTGAAAGCTGAACATCTGTTTTGCGATATTGAACGCCGTCGTTTGGAGAGAGAGTTGGAGGCGAAAAATAGCGAATTAGAAAATTTAAGTAGGAAATTAGGGTTTAGTAAGGACACTGAAGAGAAGGCGATTGCGAGGTATGATCTCGCCTTGGAGTATAATAGAGAGTTGGAGGCAGAAGTCGGGAAATTGATGGCGAAACAGTTGGCTTGGGATTTTGAGCGTCGTAAAATGGAGAGGAAATTGGAGGTTAAAAATGATGAATTGGAAGATTTAACTAGGAAATTAGGGTTTAGCAAGGACGCCGAGGCGGATGCAGTTAAGAGGTATGAGCAGGCCTTGGAGTATAATCGGGAGGTGGAGGCGAAAATGAAGGAAATGAAGACGGGATTTGATAAGGAAAACGGAGAATTACTGGGCAAGTTAAGTGATTTAAAGGATGAATTGATTCAGAGGGAGGTGGAATTGGAACCAGGTATTTGGATTTTTGAAATTTTTTTTTTTTTTTTTTATTATGGTTTGCTAATTTTCGAAAAAGTCAGTAACTCCGTTTCATTTTCATTGTCCCCTGACTCCCCTCTTCGTCGTTTATAGTAAAGTGCTTTGAAATTATGTGCAAAGAAGCAATGATATTTTCACACACATTGATATCGATTTTGTGACACCAGTTTAGCAAACGAGTAATTTTTGCTAGAATAGTTGATCTCAATTCTGGTTTATACTCAAGATTACTTGTTTAGACACTCGAAGAGGATTTTTCACTAACCAGGACCGTTTTTGGTTGGCTTCATGGGAGCCATGACCATGAGTAGTTTTGATGTTGTGGCCTGTGGGGCGGTTTCAAAAATTCAAATCTACGGTAGAACTACCACCGCCTAATGACGTTACAAGATAAGCTAGCTTTTAGCTGACATAGCATTCAGGATCGTGTTTAGTTGTATTTTTTGGTGATCAAAGAGTCCCTTTTCTTCCATTTGGTTGCTACATTATTTTTTTTTTTTTTTTTGGTACATATTTGGTTGCTACATTATGATGAATGTGATATACATACTTTTTTTTTTCTTTCTTCATCTTCTCTAGATTCAGATGCTGAAAGTTATGTCAATGATGTGAAATGCTCTTCGAAGTCCAGAAAATGTATAGAGTTTGCTAAGTGGACAATGCTTTTTGAGGGAAGCCTTGTAGTACAGAATAAGGCAGCTTGTGATCAAAAGAGAGAAGCTCCTGCATACCACAGTGATGACACTCGTGACAGTTCAAGTAAAGTGAAGAACCACGAACAAGACGCAGAACAAACAACCATACAGATTTCCATGAGAGGCTTTTTTGGCAGGAGAGCAACCATGAACATGATAGTTGAACCCTCTTTGACAATCAAGGGCCTCAAATCAAAGATCCAGGACAGATTTGGCCACAAAGTAGAACAACAACGCCTAATCTATGAAGGAAAGCAGCTCGAAGACAACCGTACCCTCGCCCACTATGACATCCAGAACGACTCCATCATTTGGATTGTAACCCGTTGTGGGGATAGCGCTTTGTAATTTTTTTTTTTCATGTTAATGTTTTACTGCACAGTTAATTAGCCTTGCGAGTTGTGACTCTTTAATTAGTACTCATATTTCTTTCTTTCTTTTCGCGACTCTTTACTCTTTTTTTAAAGGGTATTGCTTTTTCACATACGCCTTTTACTCTTTCACATACGTAATTTACAAGGTTACCCTTGTCATCCTTTTCCCCAATCAATTATTTCTCTCCCTTTCCTAATCCCCTTCACCCATCTCCATTAACCACCACACACCTCCATTAACCACCATCTCGCCGGCCGCACTCCCCACTCCTCGCCACTCCGGCCGACACAAGTCCCTGCTCCGACCTCGGCCAGCCACCCCTGCACCGGTCTCCCTTCCCCCGATCGCCGCACTCCTCCCATCCCCCTCAAGGATCCGAGTCCGGCTACCACCGCACAACCCTCCTTCCCCAGCACACCACCGGCTACCACCGCCACCATTATTATTATTATTATTATTATTATTATTATTATTATTATTATTATTATTATTATCTTTTATTATTTACTCAAATTCGTTTAATTTTCATACTCCGACGTTGGCCAGCACCCCTGCACCGGACTCCCTTCCACCTGCGACTGCCGCACTCCCCTCCCATCCTCCTGCGATTCCGAGTCCGGCTACCACCGAACAATGTTTAGCAAGCAAACTTTCCTATCATACAAATTTACTAATGTTAGTCTTGTCTTTGGCTACATTTTACTTTTCATCTTGAATTCTAAACCATTGACAAAGACGAGCATCACGGCATTAAGCCATCATTTTCAAGAGATGCTTCAATCTCGATAATTTACATGGAACCTAGACTCCCATGGTATTTCTCTCTTTCACCTAGTTTGTTTAGATTTAGGAAAAGGGTAGAGTATGAAAATTTTATGAAAAAAAGTATGTGAAAGAGTAAAAGGTGTATGTGAAAGAGCAACACCGTTTTTAAATGCCAACACTTTAAATTTGTACTCTCCTGTTCCAGTGATATATTTACACTTCCTTTATTTTGTTTGGGGAAGAAATAAAGGGAACTGAAACGGAGGAAATACTCCCTCCATTCAACTCCACACTACCACTATCTTTTTTCACGTTTGTCAACGCGTCTTTTACGCGCTAAATATCGTTAGCTGTGTATTTGCAAAAAATATAAAAGTTAGATATTTTTAATTTACTCATAACGACGAATAAAACAAGACCTCAAGTGAATATATTTTCAATTATGTATTGGGAGAAAATTGAAATTGAATGCTTAATTATGAATAGTGTACAAAATAGATAATGGTAGTGTGGAGTTGAATGGAGCTAGGGAGTAGTAAACTAGTAATCATAGATTTTACTCGGTATCTCTTTATTTTGTTGAGATTATATATAGCAACTTTTAATTGAAATTAATCACAATATTTTGTACTTTGTATTGAAGTAATGTAACTCAAATTGAAACAAGTATGGAAAAATTACTTTGTTTTCCAGAGGAAATATGTCGATTTTTAATATAATTCAATTTCTAGGATTGAGGCCCTGTTCTTTTGAACTTAAAGTCACTTAATTTCAGTTCACTTCAGATCCTATAAGTTCAATTCAGTTCAGTTCAGATCCTATAAGTTCAGTTCAGTTCAGATGCTATAAGTTCAGTTCAGTTCAGATCCAATAAGTTTAGTTCAGATCCTATAAGTTCAGTTCAGATCCTATAAGTTCAGTTCAGTTTAGATCTTATAAGTTCAGTTCAAATCCTATAAGTTCAGTTCAGAAAAATTCAGATCTTATAAATTTAGTTCAGAAAAGCTATATACAAAGTATTATTTTTAAAGACCGATACAAAAACATCACTACTACAGATACAGCCTATAACAACGGGTAAAAACCGTTGTAAAATAAAAAAGCGGACGTTGTTAAAGCGGCCGTTGTAGAAGGTATTTACAACGGTTTGCTTATTTAGTGAAACCGTTGTCTAAAGTATTCACCACGGTTAAAAGCCGTTGTTGTTGGGTGTTCTCCGTTGTGGAAAGTGTTTCAAAATTTTGGAGGGAATAATATAACAACGGTTGTCGTATGTATAACCGTTGTTGTAACTTTCCCTCCAAAATTGTGAAGTCTTTTGACAACGGGTTTATGGTACATACCCGTTGAAATTTTTTGTAACAACGGTTCTATGTTTAATACCCGTTGTTGTAATTTTACCTCCAAAATTGTGAATACTTTTAACAACGGTTCTTTTTTTAATACCCGTTGTTGAATATTATGCGCGGGTATTTGTGAATGTCATTCACAACGGTGTTATTTTTATTAACCGTTGTGAAAGGTATTCACAACGGTTTTTTTTAGTAACCGTTTTTATTACAAACTCCTAATGTTTTGAAAAAATAAATTTGTTTCATGCCATTCAAAAACCTCGCATATGTCGTGAACACCATATACCAAAGACAAAGATAAATCACAAGTGGGTTCATCGAACTCAATAGATTCAATTCAACCACAACAAGAAAATTTGCATCATATATATATATACTTACAAGGAGTTGAATTTACATGAACTAATCATTCCCTAACTTCAACAAAAAATTTACTAATAAGTTGATCTAAACTCTGAGTATCATGCATTTCTAAATATATTCTAAGACGTAGTTGCCCCACATGTCTCTTACCTCGTCTATATCTACACTTGAGTACTGCTCAATCTGTTGTGACGGGTTGATTGCATACTGCGGAAAAAACAAAGAGAAGACATTATGGTATATATAGCAGCAAGCAAGACAACATTATTAGCAACATCATGGTATATATAGAAGCAAGCAAGACAACATTAGCTCTAATTTAAAAAAAAGTAATAAACACATGTTTAAATTATTACTAACCTTGTCTGGAATAACGAGATATCTTCGCCTAATAATCTCCAACATGAACCGACAAGCGTAGTATCCACATTGTATGTTATCCGGCTGGCGAGGGGCCTATTATTACAAAAAAAAACGAGAGAAGGCTCACATCGAATCTTGAACTTTAGGTAGTATTGTATTAGTATTAAAAACATGATTTTGCACTTAATGTTATTGTATTTGAGCACGTACCCCTGTTATCGTAATAAAATCGGGGCCAACATCGAATCTTCCGTGGGTTTATCCGCTCGTTTGCTCTTTTCTTCTTAAAGGCCCTTTTTTTAAAAAAAAAAAAGGAGGCGTAAAACTAATTTTTTTAGGGGCAAAAATATGAAAGAACTTTTTTCTATAAATAAAAAATGAAAATGTTATTATAAATAAATCAGTATTATAAACTTACATATTAATCAAGTGCTTAAAAGTCTCGCTTGGTTGATGATGTAAAGAGTCCAACCATAAAACTTTATTCCTTGTCGGCATGATGGCCGCTAGCACCCAATGAGTCCTACATCAAGAGACATCATCATTATTAACAAGTACATATATTAGGTATGAAAATGCAATTGTAGGGGGAAACGTAATATTAATTTGTTTATTACCCTTTTTCATTATAAGCGCCAAAAATCAGCTTCTTGGTTGTCGCCAATTGCTGAGCAATATAATCTACCCGTTGTTCGAACGAGAAATCCGGAATAAATAAAGATAAAACATAGGGGCACAGAACCGTATAGATCGAGATGGAATATTCTTCTCGGGATCACTCTCAATTTCAATATCCTACATTATTTCGGTATTAATTCCGGTATTTAAAACACTATCTAGTAGTCAGAATATTAGACTATGAAATTATTTATTAAGAAACTTACTTCATCCAAACAAATATGTGTGATATATCAATCTGGTCTAGGCCAGCCCATACGGCTAGCAGATCCCATGATATAAGCGCTTGACGCTCAGCCCCTAGAATATCCTCCTATAGCGGAATAACTATCACTTGCTCGGTGGCTATGCGATGGCCAGCCTTCTCATGCAGTCTCATCATCGTCACCGTTCTTACTTTTTGCATGTAATCCTTCCCTTTATATTGTGTGGAGTTTAAAGTCCTAACTTTCAGGTCCGGGAAAGAATGAGTCTTTGATTTTGTCCCCTACACAAAATTACCATGCTTTTTATAAATACAGACAAAATATAAATAAAGGGAGCGAGGTTAATTTTTAAAAAAATGGAGAAGTTAATTAAATATCTCATCAAGTTGTTGTGAAGTCGAGGTCGTTGGCATGTCTGTGGACTTAGGCTTATCCGCCAAAGCCGCCTTTTTTGTTCCCTACAAAAAAAAAATAACATATAAATTTAACATATAAAAACATTTAACAATTAAAAATGTAACATATATATATATATAAAGGTATTTCTTCTAACCCCAATCGCTTTTTGCTCGTCGCTCAAAGCAAGGAGATATCTTCGCCAAGTAGATGTGAGTATCAAGGCCATTGGATGAAACTTCCAAGCGCATCTCCCTTAATGATAATGTCGTCACGAATCGGGACAAAGTGCGGTTGAAAGTTTTCATGGCCTGGATTGACCGTAGTTATCTCTACTATTCTATGATTCGGCAAAAGTTTTTCGCCATGAACTACGCATTTCCGCTGCGCAGATTTGTTTTCTACGAGACCCGCCAACACGCACATGTGGCTTTTCGATTCTATTAGGGTCGCAAGAATAAATCGGCCTCTTCTTTACGGCCAAGAATATACACATACATTATTATATCTTTGCAAAAACGCTTCAAAATTCAAAAGATTTTGCAAAAACGCTTTCGTCTCAGCCGATTTTTGCACAAACTTCAGCATTCATATAAATTTAACTAATTAAACACTTCATGCATACATTACGAAAATAGGAGGCGGCTTGAAGGGGATGTATCTTGTTTTCCATCACCGTCTTCTCATCAAGTTGCATCTCCTTTTTAGACCCATTATTTACCTAATAAAATTAACCAATTCAATGGCACCATGTCAGAAGTTAGCAGTGAACACACCCCCTGATCTTACCCAAAAACAAAACAAAAGAAAAATAAGGAAGTATTAGGTACCTGATCGGCTTTAGTTGTTACAACTTCGAAGCATTATTAGGTACCGATCTTTCTCAATCTCGTTGACCGATACTTCCTTCTCATGTATTGCCAAGGTAGTAGCGGCCTCTTGACCAATCTGTTGTACCTTATTATTACCCCCTTTAGAAATGACATCCTCCATCATCTTCACTTCTTCTTCGGAAAGCTTACCTCCAGCATTCGGCTTTAGTAGTACGGATGCCATTAATCAAGTCGCTTGCCAAGAATGTAATGTGTCGGCAATTTTTATCCCAACAATAACATGTGAATTGAACTTAAATGAAAATAATAGAATAAATGTTACCATGTCAGCCTTCTCAGACTTAGTCTTCCTTTTCTTCTTTATCTGGGCAGTTTTCCCATAATATTTCGTTACTCCAACCCGTAACGGGACGCCCCTCAAACGACTCGGATGTTCGGTCGGCCGATCGCTCTAGCAAGAACGTCATTACGACCACTGGGAGTGAATTTCCCTTCTTCTACCTCTTTCAATACGTTATCTTATAATATATTAAATAAACTTCAAATTATATTTGTGACTAAAATAATAAAGTTAGTAATGAACTCGTCTTAATAAAATAATGCTTACTATGTTGGCCAAAACTTCCTCATCATATTTGTCGTGCGACGACCGGGATCCTTTAGGCGTGTGCCCATGTTTATAAGTTACATGCCGATCCACCTCTTTCACTCCCTTTGCCACCTACACATTAACATGGTAACATTTATACACGTAAATGTGTATCAATGCAAGTCCAAGTGTGATTAAAAAAATAAAGTCTCACAGGGCAATAATGCATGCTACTTACGAGGTCCTCTTTTATCTTTCTGTAACCGCCTCGAGAACTATAGAATTTCCCCTTCTTGCATGAAATGTTAGCACGATTTCTTTTGCTAACGGCCTTCAAATAATTATATAAAAGCGCAAGTAGATGAGATAATAAAAAGATTATATAAAGGACTCATTAATTAAAAAAATGATAGGTAAATCGTTAAAAGGCGAGGATATTTAACCTGAAACTTCTCAGTAGTTCTCATCTTTTTGAAAAGATCCCATTCTTCCTGCTTGATGGTGGGACACTTGTTTTTCGGTGGGCTCTTACGCATCTCCCCGTTGCCTTGTCCACATACAACCAATCCCTAGCAACGCCACACTTCCACCGCCTCGTGGACATCCGCCGCCTTATGCATTAAATACTCATCATGGCTTTTATCGGGTATAATAAAGCCTTCCTTTACACGAGCCAAGTATAACTCCGCCAATTTTGGATTCAAAGTTCTAACATCATCTAAATGGATAAGCACAAACTGTCTTGTGCAAGCACCAATCCAACTGGAGAAAAGACCCGCATTTGGACCAGAGGGAAACCCATCTCACTCCATGTTATTTGGAACTATTTGTTTAGCGTTTAGCGGCTATAGCGCAAGGACTTTCTTGCACTTCGTAGCACCCCTCTCACCAGGCTTATTATCACCAGGCTCATTATTCTTTTGACTTCTTTTACGTTTTTCACCCATGATAATCCTAAAACCCAAATATGAATGATATAGTAAATGAACAACTTAACAACGTACATGCAGAGTATTATCTAAAACCCTAAACCCTAATAGGAATGAAAATTTAAAACAACAGATTGAGCTTCTAAAATCCTAAACCCGATAAAAGGAGTAAAGTAGATGATGCGGGATGATAAAGATAACAAAGAAGACGAAAAACAAAAAGATGCATGAAAAAGAAACAAGATGATCGTCTTAAAACCCTAATGACGAAACACAAAATTAAAGTGAACATACTTGTTGATGATGATGATAAAGAGAACGAGCAGGATGATAAGGGAAGGCAACGGAATGGCTTTAAATCAAGGCGGCACGGCGGCGACGAGAATGTAAAAAGCGAGGAAGAGAGAAGAATTAACTCAGGATACCAACGGTTGAACTAATAATAATGTTGTGTGTGTTTGTGTATGACATGCTGTATGGGTTTCTATATTAGTTTTTTATTAAGACAAACTATTGACAACGGGTGCTCAAAGAAGAACCGTTGTTATATGTTAATAACAACGGGTCAATAAAAGTAAACCGTTGTCAAAAGTTTATTACAACGGTTAAAATATACCCGTTGTAATATATTTTCACCAAATTTGCGCCAAAATGAAATATGTCAAAAAAAAAAATTGACAACGGGTAGAGGTACTACACCCGTTGTTGAAAGTATTAACAACGGGTAATTAAAATATAACCGTTGTTATTGTTGAACCTCTTTTTTTTTTTTAAATTACTGTAATTCCATTACGGTCCAAACTGTAACAATACATACCGCAACATTATTCAGCAATTTCAACACCAAAGCATCCACATCTAATAATAAGATCAAGAAAATAAGACAACTTACACCAAAGATGCATGCATACGTGTCCCGATGAACTATCTCGGGATCGGGGACGTTTCTTGGATGTCATAGTTTCTTCGTTAACCCAAATACCTTCACCATGGTCATCACGCATATAGATGCTTTCAGTGTCCTCATGATCAGTGTCAACATCGTCGAAATAAGATACAGTGGTAGACTGATCCATTCCCTCAAAAACGACATCCTGATCATCATCATCATTATCGGATGGACTACTCCTTCTTTTCCTTATAGACAGTACAACAAACCACTTCTTATCCATTGGATCGGTGACATAGAACACTTGTTTAGCTTGGGATGCCATTATGAAAGGATCATCCTTATTATTGCCAACCTTACCCAGATTGACCAACGTAAATCCCATCTTATCCTTTCGGACACAATGGATGTTGTTATCAACCTAGTTACATCGAAACAAAGGCATTATGAAATCAATGTAATCTAGTACCAATATTTCTTGAATAACACCATAATAAAGGCATTTTCCCCAAATAGGCTTTTTATCTTTTGAAGTAGCAAAGTGCATTGCCTCAAATTCAGAACTCACACCACTATTTTGCATTGTGCTCACCTCATCTTGCTCGCGGGTGTAAAAAGTATATCCATTAATGGCAAAACTGTTGTAAAAGGTGACCATGGCATTTGGACCTAAACCAAGACGTAGTAACCTAGGAGAGATGTCATCACCAGTTTGATCAAGACACTTAATCGTAAGACAATATTCCTAAACCACGGAAACGTCTTCGTATGCTCGTTCGCAATCCACTTCTCGGTCTTGTTTTGGTGATCGTATTTGAGCTCATCTTTGTATTGTTGAATATAAGGTTGCACCACATCTTCGTTGTTTAGCACATACATGTGTGCTAAATGCAACATTTCACGTGTCACAATTTTTTCAACCCGGCCCCTAATACCTTTTAGGTCATCCGGTCACTATGACGATTCTTAGAACGCCAATCAACTCCTCGGGGAGATATGAGCGTAACAATATGAAAGAGCCGTCTAAAATAGCGCGTTCAGCAATACAACCTTCCGGACGATACCGATTAGATGTATAGTCCTTGTACACTTTCATCAATCTTTCGAAAGGATACTGGTATCTCAAGTACACGGGCCCAAGGTACAAAATCTCCCTAACCAAGTGAATGGTCAGATGAATCATGATAGTGAAGAAAGAGGGTGGAAAATACATTTCCAACCATGACAAAGAGAGGTTACAACGAGGTCCTGCAATGAATCCGCGTCATCGGGATCGATGACTTTCTCGCATATGGACTGGAAGAAGAGACATAATCTAGTTATAGCATATCTTACCTTTTCAGGTAAAATGGAACGAATAGCCACAGGTAGTAATTGTTGCATCAAAGTGTGACAATCATGTGACTTTAACCCGTTGAGTTTTAGGTCTTGCATCGACACTAGGCTTTTGATGTTTGACGAATAACCATGTGGCACTTTAATTCCATTCAAGCATGCACGAGTAACTCTTTTCTCTCATTCCGTGAAAGGGTAAAAGTCGCTGGCGGTAAAAATGTACGATTACCTCTCTTCGTGGTGCCAACTCTAGCCTAATACCCATCATTTTCATATCTTCCCTAATTGCGGCGTTATCCTTTGTTTTATCGGAACATTCGAAGGGTATTGATAATATTATCACGAGACATTTTTCTCAATGTGCATGAAATCGAGGCAATGCGACCTCCAGTCGGCCAATATGGAAGTTTATCAAAAAATATGGATCTTTTCTTATACCCACGAGTAGACAATTTAGAGCCGCTCTTCTTCCCATAATCTATCTCAATATGCTTTACTTTCGATAAACTTCATGCCTACTCAAAATTCTAGGAGGTTGACGAAGATCTTGTCTTCCATTGAATGCTTTCTGCATCTTGCGATAACAATGGTCATGATACAAGAACCTCCTATTTCCCATATACACATACTTACGAGAAGACTTCAAGTATTCAGACTCGATATCCTCCCCACACAATGGACAAGCCTCTTTCCCATGAACTGTGTGCCCAGAAAGGTCGCCATAAGCCGGATAGTCAGATATTGTACACAATAACATCGCTCTCAAATTGAAAGTTTCGTTCTTATATGCATCAAATACTTCTATCCCACTATCCCACAACAATCGCAAATCATCTAGAAGAGGTTCCAAATATACATCTATATCATTTCCAGGTTGTTTAGGGCCGGAAATTAACAACGACAACATCAAATACTTTCTTTTCATGCACACATATGGAGGTAAGTTATAAATAGCCAACACTACTGGCCAAGTACTATGTTGGCTACTCATGTTTCCGTGTGGGTTCATTCCATCAGTGGACAGCGCTAGACGTAAGTTTCTAGGTTCATTGCCGAACTCGGGATACTTATCGTCGAACGATTTCCATTGCTTACCATCTGCCGGGTGTCTTAGCTTTCCATCATTTATTCTTCCTGTTTCATGCCAAGTTAACATTTTTGCATCATCGGGATTCGCATAAATCCTTATGACTCTTGGTATCAATGGAAAATACCACAACACCTTAGCCGGGATCCCTTCCTTATCCTTATAACGCCACTCCAAACATTTAGGGCAATTGGTTAAGTTTTGATATAATTTCCGATACAATATGCAATCATTTGGACATGCATGTATTTTCTCATATTTCATACTCATTCCTCTTATTAGTTTCTTCGCCTCATATGTCTTAACAGGTAGAACATTACCATCAGGAAGCAACTCCTTTATCAAGGCTAAAAAACTAGTGAAACACGTGTTACTCACCCCATTTGCCCCCTTGATATTATACAACTTCACCACAGCCGACATTTTTGTGAACTTACAACCAGGATACAGAGGTGCTTCAGACGCACACAACTTCTCATACATGTTGTTAAGGTCATCCCAATTATTAGTGTCATCACCTACATCTTCAAAAGCAATCGACTCATCTTCATTCTCTTCATTATCTATAGACCCAACATTCAACTTCTCTACTTCCAATTCTTCCAACTCAAAAAACTCGGCAAACTCAGGATCATCAGTTAGCCTTTCGTGTACCTCAACATCATCTTCTTCAGAGTTATTCTCTTCCTCTAATGATTCCCCATGAAAAATCCAACGTGTATAGGATCGACTAAATCTCCACTTTTCTAGGTGTATTTTAACGTCCGGAAAAGCCATATAGCTAATATTACCACATCTTTCACAAGGACATGCAATACTAGAAGAACCTTTCAAATTGTTTGAAACGAATTCATAAAATTCAGCTAAACCATCCTTGTAGGTGCGGTCACTCATATTTGCATCAATCATCCAAGTTCGAGTCATTATTCTACATTCGTAATAATAGGCAACTAATTCAGAAAATACAATAATATGCAAACAAATAAACGAAATTCAGGAAAGCAATTAAGCTAAATTATCAACAAATTAGATAATAACCCAAAAAATCATATATCTATAAGCATTGCTAAGAAACATATATATACCTGATTGATAAACACGATGAGGGAGAGAAGACGGTGACAACAGTGACGGAGATGAAGACAGAGAGACGATCAGGGAGGAATGGAGGATGATATAGTAGCAGTATTAGCTTGTGTTTGTGTTTTGTAGCGTATAGCAGAATAAAGCAATCTGTTGTTCTTAAGATTTTCATAACATTAATAACAACGGTTATTGAGTCTACAACCGTTGTTAAAAAGTATTAAAAACGGGTTCTAATATAACCGTTGTGATAACTTCTCACTAATTTTGCGCCAAATTATTAACAACGGTTAAAATGTATTACAGATTCAACCGTTGTTATTAGTTTTTATATTAACAACGGTTTTTCAAGTATGATCCGTTGTTAAAACCAATAACAACGGTTAACAACACAGAACCGTTGTAATTAAGTTTGGTAAAATTCGCGGCATCAATTCTACAACGTGTTTGGATGATTTTCGTGAATAAGCGTTGTTAAAGGGCCGTTGTAATTGCCTGTATTTGTAGTAGTGAATTTTTCCTAAGATAGTAAGAGCTCTCAAACCAATAAGGTACATTAATCACTGAACAAGTACTATCACTAAAGCCTCTCTGTCCATTTGGGACCTTCATTGAGGACAACAGAATTACTCAAGACAAAGAAAGTAGAAACAGGCAATTAGAAACAATTTATTGAGGACAACAGAATTACTCAAGACAAAGAAAGTAGAAACAGGCAATTAGAAAAATTGAAATGCAAGTGGTTTACGGTTTGTGTGTACAAGTTTACAGGCGAGAATGAAACAGTTTATTGCCAAACGCTCATGTATTCAGAAAATAGTTTAATCTTTTTCTTTAACACAATAATCTGTAAAGAGAGTTTTATCAGTATCTATCTAAACAACATTATTTGTTCATCAAAATTAAAAGAAGATAAAACACAGATTTGCAATGTAAGACGATTCTTTATTGCCAAACGCTCATGTATTCAGAAAATAGGAACAATATATTCGTGTTTAAGACGTTTAAGACGTCCCAAATTTGTAACCGTCTGAAGCGATGATAGTCGGATACAAAATCAGATATGATGATGTTAGAAACAAGCATGTTGATAACGACTAAGAAACTAACAGAACATGCAATTTACCCAACATGTGTGACTGTAATTTACCAGTGTATCAAACAAACAGAACATGCAATTTACCAATTTAACAATTTAACAATTTAACAATTTAACATGCAATCAAATTGGAAAAATAGCTTAAAAGTTTAAGAGATAGAAATAGACCTCCTTATTTAGACGATTTTTTAAGTCTAGCAAGACATCTTTCCTCGAACTGTCTCATTCTAAATGAGCTTCGTGTTTCAGGTAATTGCTCAGGTAATCTGTCAATTTTTTCAGGCGATTTCCCAGAAGAGATATCCCCATCATCAACACGCTTCCTCTTTAATTCGATTTTTGCCATAAATTTGTCCGCATATTTCGAGAATTTAACCGAGCTAGGTGATAACGGCGCATATTCTACTTCTTCAACCCTTTTCCCATCAAATCTACCCCCACCTTCAACATCAGTGACAACATCCAACACACTCTTATTAGGAACAAAGAAATCCGGTTCCTGAAACTCCGTTTCAGGAACATACATCCCAAAACGGTCCGGATCTAAGGAGTCAGGAACAATGTTAAGAGGAGGAGAGTCAGGAACCGAGTCTTCATCATCTTCATCTATATCAGACGAAACAAGACGATACCAACCAACACGATCCATGTAAAAATAACAGCAACTGATTATGAGGAGATTATAGAGATAATAACTGATTATGAGGAGATTATAGAGATTATAGAGAAAATAACAACAACATTAAGAGGAGCCGATTTTCTGAGGAGATATGATAGAATTGATGAGGAGATTATGAGGAGATTATAGAGACAATGAGGATGAGGGAGATCAGGCGGTGTTGGTCAGAGAGAGAGGATGAGGGAGATTTAGGGTTTGTGAAGGAGAGGAAGATTCCAGAGTGTATAATGAATGAGAGAGTTGAACGGTTTTGGGTATTGAATGAGAGTGTATTGAATGAGAGATGGAGTGGGTGAGAATTTTGAACGGTTTTGGGTAGGTATTGAGTGGGCCAGATTTTTTTTGGAGGGAGTTGTTAGTGAAGTGGGTTGGGTTAGGGATTGTTTTAGTGTTGGGCTTGGGTTAGTTGTTAGATTAGGGTAGGTTTTGAGAGATAATTAGAGTGGGCCAACAATGGCACAATGTGTAAATATTTAGTTTGTATTAGGATAGAATAGGGAAGTAATTTGCCAAAAAAGGAAAGTGGCCTTGTGGAATTGAATGGATCAAAATGGTATAAGTGCCTTGTGGAGTTGAATGGAGGGAGTATAGATTATGGTAGATAGTTTGGCTTGCCTTTTAAGTAGATTTATAGATTATAGATTTTTTATTTAGGTTATAGAGATATAGATTTTTCTCAGTATTCTGAAATCTAATATAGACATAAATATTGTGTAAGGAGAAATGGAATGTGAAAAGTTTGCTTTATTATTATTATTATTATTATTATTATTATTATTATTATTATTATTATTATTATTATTACTATTACTATTACTATTACTATTACTATTACTATTACTATTACTATTACTATTACTATTACTATTACTATTACTATTATTATTATTATTATTATTATTATTATTATTATTATTATTATTATTATTATTATTATTATTATTGTAACACCCCCATTTATTTAGGAGCCTTTAGCTAGACATTCCCAAATAAATAGAACTGTTACCATCTCGGTTTCCCGAGGTAGTGAATAACAAAGTCCAACTCACCAAAGTACTTTAAATTAAAACTTTAATGATTACATGTTTATTACAACTTAACCAACTAAAACTTAATATAAAATAATTAGAGATGATTGGATATGCAGACTCGGATTATGCTCGTTGTGCGTTAACGAGAAGGTCGAGAACAGGGTACTTTGTTTGCTTAGGTGGATCACCTATCTCATGGAAGACGCGAAAGCAAGTGACGGTTTCATTATCTACGGCAGAGGCGGAATATAGAGCAACGACAAATTTGGCATGTGAAATTATATGGCTGAAGTCGTTTCTTCGTTCATTGGGTGTGGAATACACTCAACCGGTGATGGTGTATTGTGATAATGAGGCTGCAATGAAAATAGCGAAAAATCCGGTATTTCATGAAAGAACGAAACACATCGAAGTGGACTGTCATTTTGTCCGGCAACGAATGATGGATGGGACGATTCAAGCATGTTGGGTCCGGACGGGTGAGCAGCTAGCTGATATCTTTACAAAGGGATTAGGAAAACAACAGTTCGATCATATCGTTAACAAGTTGGGCGTTTGGAACGGAGTACTTCCAACTTGAGGGGGAGTGTGACGATATGGTAATATTTAGTAAATAATATAATACCTTAGTTTGTATATTTCTAATATTAGTTTTTCTAATATGATAGATGAGTCCATTTTTGAAATAATGCTCAAAAATAAAATATTTATCGTTTTGGGTCGGTTTTAAAAATATTTGTCAAAATGGTGTCCACGTAGGCTCGGGATTTCTAGACCTGAAACACGCCACTACCAATGGCGTGTTTTGTGAAGGAAACACGCCATTAGAAGTGGCGTGTCTTTACAACAAATTTTTTCTTCAACTGACAGAATTTTAAAAAAAAAGGGGAAACACGCCATTGTAGTTGGCGTGTCTTTATCAAACTAGAAAGCAAACTAAAGTGGATGTATTCTTCACCCATTTTCCATATCTTTACAACATCAAACATTCAAGCTCATCCTCACCCCCAAATACGGATCTCGAAGTACATTATGCATGTTGTCCGGTGGACTTAAATCAAGCCCCGTGCTAAGAGTCTCTCGGTATTTGGGTCAATTTATGGTTGTTCGAAATGGTGAGAGCGATGGGTTAAGGTGGTCGAGTGGTGGTAGGGATGGTGTGAAGTAAGATATGTCTGGTGATTGAGGGAGAAATGGTGAGCTCAATTGGTGGTTAATGTGTGGTGGTGGTCGCCGTATAAATCGAGATCGAAATGAACAAACGAATTAAGAGAAGGAATACCAGTGATGTACTCCAGTTGATTATTCATATCAATTTGAAAAGCCACAATCACAACAACTTTTTAATTATATAAATGATACTTGTTGGTGGTTTTTGTTATGGAAGGAGAGATCTTGCGACAATGGAGGATTAATTTGGCCTAGAGATGGGAGTTTTGATGGTAGGGGGACAGAGAAAAGAGGTGTGGTGCCCACAATACACAAGTACTGCTTGATTTTCTTGATTTTTAAGATTTCTAAAATACACGCCACTACTATTGGCGTGTCTATCCCAAAAGACACGCCATTGTTAATGGCGTGTTTACGTCATTTATTTTTTTCCAGTAAACACGCCATTGACAATGGCGTGTTTATTTCGTGTTTCAGGTTTTAAAAATCCGAACCTACGTGGATACCATTTTGACAAATAGTTTCAAAACCGACCCAAAACAATAAATATTTTATTTTTAAGCATTATTTTAAAAACGGATTCAGGATAGATTTACCTTGATGATGAGCAAGCCTATATATAGGACGTATGTTGTATATTGATTCATTGAATAATAAGAAATCTTTCCCTTTACACAAGTCGCATAAACATAACTCTTCCTTCATATATATACCTTTTTTCTCAGTCTCAAAACTCCCGAAACTCCCCACCTCAAGAAATCACAACAATGGCGAGATACGATAGAGCAATCACTGTCTTCTCACCTGATGGTCACCTTTTTCAAGTCGAATACGCTCTTGAAGCTGTTCGTAAAGGTAACGCCGCTGTCGGCGTTCGCGGTACTGATACCGTTGTTCTTGGTGTTGAGAAGAAATCCACTGCTAAACTTCAGGATTCTAGGTTGATTTTGTTATCGATTTTCTAGAGTTTTATGTTGTTTTATTGTTCTGTATTCGGATTTCCAGGGTTTTTCTGTTTGATCGCATTTTATTTTATGATTTAGTTGTGCTGAAGTTCGATTTCTGGTGTTTTACGCTGTTGTTTGATTGTGCTGTTTTTGATTTTCTAGGGTTTTGTTAATTGATCGCATTTTATTTGATGAATTAGTTGTGCGTAGGTTCTATTTTATAGGGTTTTCCGTTGCTGTTCAATTGTACTGTTTTTGATTTCCTAGGGTTTTGTTGTTTGATCGCATTTCATTCGATGATTTAGTTATTAGTCAGTTCGTTTTTGCAGTGTTTTATGTCGCTGTTTAGTTATACTGTTTTTGGTTAAAAGTGATGATTTTTTATAGAAATTTATATTTGAGCAAGTAATGGTTAATTTGATAGTTTATGAACAAAGTGTTAGTCTGAAAGAATTTGGGTTCGATTAACTTAAATCTCTATTGCTCGTAAGCATAGGGAGCTAATTAGGTTCACTCTGTGTTACCCGACTCATTGT
Source organism: Silene latifolia (assembly GCF_048544455.1). Lineage (NCBI taxonomy): Eukaryota > Viridiplantae > Streptophyta > Magnoliopsida > Caryophyllales > Caryophyllaceae > Silene > Silene latifolia. The sequence continues at coordinate 13,137,191 of NC_133526.1, read as the reverse complement.
CGTGTCAGTATCAACATAGGGTTCACTATATAGTTCATGTTGAGTGGAAAAGTTTTCTAATATAAACTGAAGAGTTAAACTTTGGCGTCCAATCTGGAGTATTCGATTGCAGAGAGTGATAAAATTGAGAAAAGTTATGGGGTGATGACTGACCTCTATGCTCTGGTGTTTGAATTAGAGTTGATTGGTTGGGTGAAATGTAGCGATATGTTGTTGTGCTTTGCCTTCTTGTTTCAGTGTTGTGATCATGTAAACAATTATACTCCCTTTGTTTGTAAACGTATTATTTTAGCCATTAAATGCATAAGGAAATTTGGAAATATAACCAAGAAATGAGTTGGCATTGTCTTCCGTGAAATTAGGAAGCCACATATCTTTCGTTTGTACCGATGATTAAGATGAATACCTTTGTTATGCTGAGTATGAAAGAAAGGTGATTGACTAAACATCTTTATCATGAACTGAGGGATTAGTAGACAGGTCAAGGGTTTTCAAGATTTAGTTTTCATAGTTGCATCTAAAGTGAGAGGTTTTTTAATTTCGTAAACTATGCTCAATCCGTTTGTTTAGGTTTATATGGATTCCAATGGAAGTTGTTTGGATCAGTCCTCTATGTCCTGCATGTGTTATTTTCAACTTGTAATTTCCAGGCATCAGTTCCGCTGCATTTGTTTATTGTTCATTTTCCTTTCTAGGAAGAGACGGTGTCTCTTGTGTCCTTTGTAGTTAACGAAGACATAATAGGGATGAGAGCAATCTTGTTTGGGTTGCTAGTAGGTAAATCTGAAGGAGATCCATTTTCCTTCCTACGGGAACATTAGTGTTCTTTTGACATAAAAATAGATCTGAAGGAAACCATCATGTTTCATTCTCCCTCCATCCCCTTCTTCCCCTTTCCTTCCTATTGTTGTATCCAAACTAAGCAATATTTATTTTGTGTTCAGGTCGGTAAAGAAAATTGTAAACCTTGATAACCATATTGCGTTGGCCTGTGCTGGGCTTAAAGCTGACGCCCGTGTCCTTATTAACAAGGCACGTGTGGAATGTCAAAGCCACAGGCTTACCTTGGAAGATCCAGTGACAGTTGAGTATATTACCCGTTACATTGCTGGCCTTCAGCAGAAGTACACACAAAGTGGTGGTGTTAGACCATTTGGTCTTTCAACCTTGATCGTCGGCTTTGACCCATACACCGAGGTGCCGGCTCTATACCAGACCGATCCATCGGGCACATTTTCAGCCTGGAAAGCTAATGCAACAGGGAGAAACTCCAATTCAATTAGAGAATTTTTGGAGAAGAACTACAAAGAAACTGCTGGGCAAGAAACTGTGAAGCTGGCAATTCGTGCATTACTTGAAGTAAGTCAGTTTGGAGTATTTTATTTTATGTTATGAAACTTGTTAATCTATTATGAATGTGAAATTGCCAATTCGATGACATATTAGGCCAGCTGGCTTCTATAGGGCACTCAGAAGTCGGAAGTTTCGTCCTAAATATATTTCCCATCTAAAGAATTGCATTATAAATTGTGAATTAGAGTAATTTGTAAAAAACTTCCATCCATCTGAGATAACATTTACTTATCCTATTTCGTTAGTGTAAGTTCAAGCTGTCATTTGCATTTTGTTTGTTTGACAACCTTATGTAATGAATGTCTTTAAATTTAGATTCACCTAAAACGATCTTCTAGAAATAAGATGTATGCTGTTTCCAACCAAAATTGTATTTTTTTTGGATATAAAACTAATTTGAGACCGTTTTTTGGATGATCGTTCTGGCAAAAACATGTGCTTCGATGTTTGATATATCTTTGTTGATGTCTGATGGGTTAGATGGAGCTTCATTAGGCCCGCCACCCATCCATCATGCGTTTGAGCTGTCACCCGCGGTTTACCTATCTAATATGGCTTTTCATCCACGTGTTTTTGATTAAATTCGGGTGAAATTGTCATCCCTACTCAGTTGTTGATAAAATAATCCGGGTGGGATTGTCACTCCTACTTATCTGTTGATATTAACTCTGGTAACTGTTTTATGCAAATTCTTTCTTTTAAGGTGGTTGAAAGCGGAGGAAAGAACTTGGAAGTTGCAGTGATGACAAAAGAAGGTTTGCGTCAGTTGGAGGAGGCTGAAATCGATGCCATTGTTGCTGAGCTTGAAGCGGAGAAAGCAGCAGCTGAGGCAGCTAAGAAAGGTCCTGCTAGAGATTCATAGATGCACCAGTTTCTTTTCTGGGCTTACTTTTGCTGAACAAGTTACTTTCCTTGCCTTGAGCATTAATCCTTTGCCGGTTGGTTCATGATGTTTCTTTAGCGCTGGGTTTCAGATTATTCATAATTTTGTGTGCGCTATCAGTAGACAATTTGAATTATGCCATTGTTCCGTCTATGGTTCATTATCTGTAATTGCTTGAATGTAAAAGGATTTCGTCATTTGAGTTGAGTTCTTTCGCATGAATTTAAAGGATTTCGGTCCTCTGTTTTCCAGACTGTTTACGAGGAACAAACAGCCAACGCTGTTTGTGTCGTGATAGTGCCAAGATAGATATTTGGAACAGAAGTTCCGTCTAGCAGTTTTTTTTCGCCAAATATATAAACCAAGGTAAATCAAAGATCCGTCTAAACAGAAAACAGAGGTGTACCACATCATCAATGTCAACGAGACTTGTTATTCGTCTTAATTTTTATTTCGGTTTCTTGATAACATAATTGAACTAAGATGAGGCCGTTCGGGTTCATTATTCCGCACAATTTGGTAGTACTATATGACCATGCTTTTTTGTAGTTCCAGATTTGACCATCTTACTTAGCTTTGCTTATAAACTTCATAGAAGTAGCTGAAGACAGTAACAGCAACAGTGATGGCAACCACAACCTTAGTAACCATCTTCGGGCGAGAGTTAGGCGGTGAAAATCCCAACTCTGACAGCTTCTTGTGAGAATCTGCGTAATCTCTGAAGAAGGCTTCTTCATCCTATCACATCAAACGTCGACTTAAAATTGGTACTCCGTATAAGTTTGGGCTAGAAGTATCAAACACGTCCAAGTATGGGCGTGTGGCAACTATCTAGTGGCCATATGCATGCATGAACGTCGAAGATATAATAACCGTACTTGAGAAGTAAAGAGTCCGAGTAACAGAGTACAATGGTGAGAATTGTAGAGTTCAACATAGGGAAGGAACACCGGACCTTGTACAAGAACTTTGTCTGTAGGTAGTTTCAACATCCCTGCTCTTTCTCCTTTCAGCATTTCACTGGCCGGAAACAAGTAATAACGCCTTTGTACATTGCAATTTGCAAGCAGAGATGCTTCTCGGGATTGTTTACCCTCTTAGACAGACGACTGTACAAATCAACTACGGAAACTGTAAACTTACACAAAGTAGGAGTTGTCAAATTTGAGAGGCTCCGGTGTCCAAGCTCCTTTGAAACCGGATCTATCTGCATATGCAAAGTAGAAACAGCAAGTAATCAGAGCACAACTTAAGTAAGACTGATACCACTTATACATGATTACCATGGAAGTATGGAGTTTATATCGGTGTAAAACTAAACTATGGCGATGTAGAAGATGCATAGAGCCTAACCAGTGTATGTGCTCCAGAAAGTGCAACCATGTCCTTGTCAGAAAAACCCATGCGATAAAAAATCTCCCTCAAATGTTCGCCACCTATTTAGTTGTACTCGCATCAATTCCAAGTTTATGCATCACATTTTTGCACAAGCATCATCAAGACAACAACATCCTTACACTAGTGCCTCAAAAGCTGCCAACGGAACAAGGATAGTCGCATGTACGCAAACTTTGCTCTATATAATGAAAATTCAGTTGAGGAAAAACCGTTTGTTAGATAAGAGGAGTTACCTCCATTAGCATCAGGAAGACGGCCTTCAACAGTAGAACTCGGGCAATCCTGGTTATTTATTAAAATATCAGATGAAATAGTGGAGAATCTGCATCATCAGTTATATGATCGGTAGCAAGAAACACGTACCTGAGACTTCCACAGCCACGACTCCAGCAAGCTGAGGTACATCCGTACATACGCTAATGGTGAGGATTGAACTCAAAAAGTCGGAAGAACTCCCAAACTTGTTCATTTATTGTGGTACAATTACGACACTCGTTGATGCATTATAATACGGAATTCACCTGGTAAAGGTCAGCATAAGTTATCTTGGGGTGTTTCGCCTTTATTTCTTCTGAGATCAGTAAATGAAACAGAAGTCAGTGCAAAATGGTTACTAATTTTCTTGATGTTTACATAGCGAAAGTCATAAAAACCTCAAGACTTTTAGCGAGTCATTTTGCTTCATATCCATCCTATAAGAAAATCTAGTACGGAAACGCAAAGAGGCTGTTTCCAAATGACCCAAGATGAAAACCGCGTCAACAATTGCATTGGTAATGGAAACTAGTTTTGTGTGAGGCCATTGAATACAAGCCATTAATCCAATCATAAAATGAATAATGTAGCATCAAATGGAGTCGACCGACCATGTATGTATACGAGTTTTTGTCTTAGTAAGCTCACCACATAAATCAATGGCAACTTTGAGGCCTCTATTGGCACCATGGCTCAATTCGTACCTAATTGAACCATTTGGACCGCCTGTCTTTGTTTTCACATCGTATGTTGTACCTGCATCATGCCATCTACAAAAGCAGAACAACAAGATAGCACAATAAACATAACCACAAAGAAAACAGGGCCTTTTATTTGATGCAGTAAAAAAGAAGAGTAGTAAAGCAACACTGAATTTAACGATTATAAGAACATTACGCTAGGCGCAGCATGATAGGAGCACATTGCTTGCTAAATATTAGTGCACGTAGGTCACGACGAGCCTTATCGATTTCTTTCAAGTATTCTGCATCATTCACCTGCCCTTTTCGAGTTGTCATCTTGGCTACTTGCTCCTTTATTTAGCTGAGGGTACGAGTTTTGCTTTCGTAAAAATACGATTTCAATGGACAGACTCAAGTATAAGATTGTTGTTGCTTCGGAAGGAGGCGATAGAAGACAAATGGAATTTGGAGAACCCCTCTTGCAAGCGATGAATAATTCTTGAATAATTCTTTTGAGTGTTTTTTTTTTTTCTTTCTTTCTATGTTTCATAAAGCTTAACTCGTTATACAAAATGACGCGTAATGACAACAAAACAACTCTTACTGCGCTACTTGTTCACTCGCGAATTGTTTAAAAACACATGGAGTCATGGAGTTAGGATTTTGGAAGCCAATGGACAAATTCCTCAATTCGATTGCATCTCTAGCTGGTAGACTCCTTAGTCCTTATACAAATGAAATTAGGGAAGTGATATTATTATTAGGATTAGAAATAAGGTGATTGCTTGATAGGACTTAGTCTCCTAATTACGATGAAGGCGGGAGTCTACCTTACACTATTAAAATTTTATTATTATAATTGAAGAAAAATAACAAAATTTGTATATGACCTTTAATATTTTTAACTATAAATAAAAATAAATCAATTCGAAGTTGAGTAGTAGTTAATTGGGGTGGGGGAGTTTTGGGAGTGAGAAAGCAAGGTATATATACGAAGAGTTATGTTTCACGACTTGGGCAACAAGACAGTGAGCCTTTCTTTTTCCACATGCTCACTTTATTTTTAGAGGTTTTAATCTATAAAATATACTCCCTCCAATTCGCCATATTCTTCCCTATTTCCTAAAACGGTTATTCAGGTTTTCTTCCCCTTTCTATTTTTGTTAACTTTTTACTCTTAATTTATTCATACCTCTCTCCTATTAGCCCACCCATTAGCCCACCCACCCAACTCTTTTAATCCTATTTTATTCCTTACTTATTTGTGGCCCACAATTCATTATTTAACTCTTAATTATTCATCCTTCTCTCCTATCACCAAACCTCACCCAACTTTTTATCAATATAATACTTCATTTCTTAATTCTTGTGCCCAAAGTAAAGAGGAAGAAAATAGAGGATTGGAGGGAGTAATTAAAAGGCTACTCTAAAATGACTAATAAATGCCACGTAGACAAAGCCACCTAGGATTCAAAAATGCCACGTAAATGCCACGTAAATATGAGCATCAAAACTCATTGCCACGTAATTGTCTTATTTTATAGATTTAATTCATTTTTCTATAAATTAATTTAATTTTTGTAACCCTTACAAATTTACATCAAAATTTCATAATTTATAATCAAAATTGACATTTTAATTGAAATTTTGTAATAAAAACATGTTAATAAATGTCATAATTTATAATAAAAATTGACATTTTAATTGAATTTTTGGTAATAAAACATGTTAATAAATTAAAACTTTTCATACTACTTAACATGCACCCACCAGTTTTATTAACAATTTTTCCTATTTAATTCATTTTTTTAATTAAACATTATAATAAATTGATTAAAACTCTTCATAATACTTAACACCCACCAAATTAATTAAAATTTCTTCCTATCTAATTAATTTTTGTAATATAATATGTTAATAAATTAATTAGATTTCTTTATACTACTTAATACCATCATTTTTCATTAACATTTCTCCCTATTTAATTCACCTCTTGAGTTGCTCAGCAATCAATTATCTAATTTAATAAAACCACAAAATAAATTAAAATTAAAATTAAAATATGAGAGTCTATGGTTGTGTGATGGCTATAAAACCTATAATACCTATGATAGTTTCTATTAACAATATTTATTTAAAATCTATTGCTAATTTGCCCATGAGCTTCTAAATTGTGGATTATATTTTATGGTTTAATTTATTTATTTGATTATAGAAAGTATATTGAGTATTATTATTGAGTATTGTTGTTGTTATGTCAATACAGTATATTTTAATTTGTTATGTTATTGGTTTTATAAATACTTTGATTTATATTTAAATTCATGTTTTCCATTTGGTTTAATTTCAGTGATTTACATATGACAATGTTGATTCGTTTGTGAAGTTTTTGCCATGTTGATGTTTTACCTTTTGGTCAATATATTTTTTATATGAATTTTAAAGCATCGTGAAATGTATATGAATGCGGATAAAATAAAGCATCACGTGAGTAATTTGAAGAGGGAAGAAATACAAAAGGCACAAAACTGAGGTAAACCTATCTATACAATATAATTAAAAGGCTACTTAAAACATTTAATTTTAATTCACATGGCATTTTTATAGAGGTTAACTAGTTTTGTGACCCGTGAAATTCACGGGATCTTTTGTTTTTTACTATGATATTTTTAGTGAATCAAATCATAACATTCTACAATATGATTTCATGTTTTAAGACTTCTATAAAATCAAGACAAATTAGTTTTTTTTTTACAATAGTTTTATGTAAAATCAGAAACTAAAGTGTTATATAGTAAATACTTTTATCAAAACCATGTCATTATTTGACGTTCTTTTATGAGGGTTTTAAATGGTAAGTGGTGTTACTCAAATCCTTTTACGTGCTTTGTGATATGTCAAATATGCGCAAATGGAAGCTGATTAAAATCAATTAATAATACGGTGTATTTGCATAATCGAAAATCAAGTAACTCAATGGAAGCTGATTAAAATCAATTAATAATACAGGTATTCGCATAATCACATTACATGAAACCATAATATTATTAAACAAAGATCGCCAAACATGCAACACCCTCACTAATTAGATATTAAATTTTTATCAACAAATCCGAAATTAATATAAAACACACGATTAGAATTGTTGTGATAAAAACTAACATTTCACAGCACCCATAATATTGTAGCTAGTACTATAATAAATTGCGGAACTAAGAATTTGAAAGGAGCAACTCGTAATAATTGGATCATTAAGTCCCTATACTTCATCCATTAAACAATATTAAGCAAAAATGTGCTTTGACATTTCTCCAAATTTTCCACCTTGGGGATTCAACCGTATACTTCAAAATAGATAAACTAAGCATTCCACTCAATCATGTTTTCTATCAAAAGCCATTTTGAATAGGCATGTGTCTCATGTGTATAATTAAAGAAAATGAAAATTAAATTTAAGGTGTACAAAAGAATAATGTAGATGTAAATAAACTTTTTAGATTTCTCTCATCTTTATAGTTATTAATAATTGATAATTAATTCACCTCACTAATTTAACATCTAACTCCTTTCTTAAATGATAATTTTTGGGCTTTTCACTCCATTATTTATGCTACCTATTATCCATGTCAATAAGATTGAGATCCTCGCAAATGTTGTCAATCTTATAGTTAGTTTATAATATAGTATTGAGTCGAATGAGTAGAGTATTTGTTTAAGTAATTCTAATATTTCTCTTCTTAGTCTTCTTTCTTCAATAAACCATCCCTACATAAAAAAAAAAATCACTTAGTCATTAGTTTTTGTTATTAATTTAAGTTTCTCTTAAATAATGGAAGAAAGATGACATTGAGTCTAAAGATGTAAGTATATTTACCTTTGAATAGCACAACACCACAAATCTCAATATCCCTAAATAAGAAATAAACAACAAATATGCGAGGTTAAAAATGTGATGTACTTCATAACCAATGGAAAATAAAATAAATAAATGAATTCTTAATTTAAAACCTTAATACATTTACCTTGATGCTGATACAATGATAAAAAAAAATTTAGTGACATATACAATTCTTTTCGCGATAGCGGTACAAAAATATTTACTTAAATGTTGTCTCACAAATGTTGTCTTCCGTCAAAAATTTATAGTCAATCTTGTAGTTAGTTTATAATATAGTATTGAGTGGAATGAAGGGAGTAGTTGTTTAAGCAATTCTAATATTTTCTTTCTCCATATAGTATTTTTTCTCCAATGAGTCATCTATAGAGAAAAAAAAAAAGACAAAATCCATCGAGTAATTAATAAGAAATAAAATGGTGAATTTTGATTTACGTGATATTAATCTTATCGTTATTAATTTAAGTTTTTATTTAAATAATAATAGAAAAAGGGCATTGAGCCATAAAGATGTAAGTATATTTATTTACCTTCGAATAGCACAATACCACAAATCTTGATAGTTCCTACACAAGAAAGTTTTAAAAAGTGATGAGCAACCAATTGAACTTAAAAACAAATAAATGAATTATTATTTTAAAACCTTAATACATTTACCAAACCTTAATACATTTACCTACCACAAATCTTGATAGTTCCTACATAAGAAAGTTTTAAAACGTGATGAGCATTTCATAACCAATGGAACTTAAAAATAAATTATTAATTTAAAACCTTAATACATTTACCTTACCTTAATACACTTACCTTGATGTTGATATACTGATAAGATTTAAAAAAGACTATTTACATATACAACCACGATTTTATTGGCGATGAGGGCAAAAAAATATTGGCGTGAAATTTGCTCACAAATGTTGTCTTACATCGAACATTTATATCCAATTGAGGATGCATGTTATGACTTTTGGGTGTCTTTTTATTATTATCATCAAATTTAATATATATAATAATTATGTAGTAAGGTTTTAGGACTTTTGAGCATTCTTTTTCATTATTAGCAAATTTAATATAAACATAAATATGGAGCAAGGAGAAATGAAATGTTAAAGGTTTGCTTTAATTTTTATTTTATTTTTTATTTTTTTGTTGACAAAAGCCACCTTGTTTAATGTTAAATATGTTATTATTTACTCTTAATATCAACAAAATATTTATTTTTTTAATAAACGGAGTAAATTAGAATTATGTGATATTTATTTGTTGCTTAAAATATTCTAACAATAAACGTCGAAATTTAAAATTTAATATGAATTTTGATTTTAATTGTTGTTTAATTTATCTACAAGCTTAAAAGTCCAAAGTATAATATTTGTAATGCTATTTGCATTTAATATTTCTTTCTTTTTTTCTTTTTTACTTTTAAAATTAGAAATAATGATGTAAACTTTGGTGTAAATTTTAATTATAAATTATGAAATTTTGATGTAAATTTGAAAGGAATATATAAATTTTGGAAAAAAAATATATTTAAATTAATGTCATATAATAATAAGTTGATGATTTATACCACATTAACTCGCCATGTCATATTAAAATTTGACATGTCATGTGTAGTAAATGACGTGGCTTTTTGGTAGTGTAAGGTGGCATTTATGACGTGGCATTTTAAGTTCCCCTTTTAATAGTATTATATAGATACTAATTCATCTATATTAATTACTTAATTATTTATTTTTATACAATATTATAAAAAGGCAAAACTATGTATTAAAAAGTTAATTATCTCCAAAATTGTCACATGCTTATAAGTACCAAAAAAATTTAAAAAAAATAGTAGTTGCAATCACTAAAAAACTAATATAAAATCTTTTATTTTCCTCTCATAAATTTGATTATTAATTTACCTATTTATTTAACTTTAATTCCATAAGATAATTAAAAAGCAAGCGATACTATCTACCATTATTATTCTGTATGTCATATTTTAATTTCGGAAGATAATTTCTAAACCATTCTCATGCAAAGTAGATTGTGTAAAAGAATAATAATAATAATAATAATAATAGTAGTAATAATAATAGTAGTAATAATAATAATAATAATAATAATAATAATAATAATAATAATAATAATAATAATAATAATAATAATAATAATAATAATAATAATAATAATAATATGGCACAGTGGTAATAGCAAGAGCATCTCAACCAAGAGGTCATGGGTTCAAGCCTCACTAACAATCTTTTCTCGGGTTTTTGCTGGGGATGTTTTTGGGGACCACGCTGTTTCTTGTACTGGTACTGTGGGCGTTAAACATCGGCATAACCTTGTCCGGGACACTCTCTTCGACATCCGCTATAGATCCGTATTTCATGCGGGGAAGGAGGTTGATATCGGTTTGGTTGATGGGCATGGTGGCTCTCTTCGTCCTGCGGATTTATTGCTTTATTCTTGGGACAGGGGGCGTGATGTGTGCGTCGACCTGACAGGTTCTTCACCTTTGACTCAGACTGGGTTGGCAGATTTTGTGCCGGGCCGGGTTGTCGCCGATCCGCTCACGAAAGTGTGCTAAGTATGGGGATTTGTGCGCGGTAGCGGGTTATGGTTTCCTACCTTTCTCTTTCTCTTCGCTTGGGGAGTTGAGTTCGGATGCTGTTGCCTTGCTCAAGCGGATCCAGAAATTCTCGGTATCTCAGGATGTTGGGGCTCGGGTAGCCGCTTACATTTTTACTCGTATTAGCTTTACTATTGCTAAGGGTGTGGGAGCCTAGATTGTCTCTCGGCTCCCCACCAATTTCATGTAAACCTTTTATTTTTATTATAATGAAAGCTGCGCGCATTTTATAATAATAATAATAATAATAATAATAAAGCAAACTTTTCACATTCCATTTATCCTTACACAATATTTATGTCTATATTAGATTTCAGAATACTGAGAAAAATCTATATCTCTATAACCTAAATAAAAAATCTATAATCTATAAATCTACTTAAAAGGCAAGCCAAACTATCTACCATAATCTATACTCCCTCCATTCAACTCCACAAGGCACTTATACCATTTTGATCCATTCAATTTCACAAGGCCACTTTTCTTTTTTGGCAAATTACTTCCCTATTCTATCCTAATACAAACTAAATATTTACACATTGTGCCATTGTTGGCCCACTCTAATTATCTCTCAAAACCTACCCTAATCTAACAACTAACCCAAGCCCAACACTAAAACAATCCCTAACCCAACCCACTTCACTAACAACTCCCTCCAAAAAAAAATCTGGCCCACTCAATACCTACCCAAAACCGTTCAAAATTCTCACCCACTCCATCTCTCATTCAATACACTCTCATTCAATACCCAAAACCGTTCAACTCTCTCATTCATTATACACTCTGGAATCTTCCTCTCCTTCACAAACCCTAAATCTCCCTCATCCTCTCTCTCTGACCAACGCCGCCTGATCTCCCTCATCCTCATTATCTCTATAATCTCCTCATAATCTCCTCATCAATTCTATCTAATCTCCTCAGAAAATCGGCTCCTCTTAATGTATTTGTTATTTTCTCTATAATCTCTATAATCTCCTCATAATCAGTTATTATCTCTATAATCTCCTCATAATCAGTTGCTGTTATTTTTACATGGATCATGTTGGTTGGTATCGTCTTGTTTCGTCTGATATAGATGTAGATGATGAAGACTCGGTTCCTGACTCTCCTCCTCTTAACATTGTTGTTCCTGACTCCTTAGATCCGGACCGTTTTGGGATGTATATTCAAGAAACGAAGTTTCAGGAACCGGATTTCTTTGTTCCTAATAAGAGTGTGTTGGATGTTGTCACTGATGTTGAAGGTGGGGGTAGATTTGATGGGAAAAGGGTTGAAGAAGTAGAATCTGCGCCGTTATCACCTAGCTCGGTTAAATTCTCGAAATATGCGGACAGATTTATGGCAAAAATCGAATTAAAGAGGAAGCGTGTTGATGATGGGGATATCTCTTCTGGGAAATCGCCTGAAAAAATTGACAGACTACCTGAGCAATTACCTGAAACACGAAGCTCATTTAGAATGAGACAGTTCGAGGAAAGATGTCTTGCTAGACTTAAAAAATCGTCTAAATAAGGAGGTCTATTTCTATCTCTTAAACTTTTAAGCTATTTCTCCAATTTGATTGCATGTTAAATTGTTAAATTGGTAAATTGCATGTTCTGTTTGTTTGATACACTGGTAAATTACAGTCACACATGTTGGGTAAATTGCATGTTCTGTTAGTTTCTTAGTCGTTATCAACATGCTTGTTTCTAACATCATCATATCTGATTTTGTATCCGACTATCATCGCTTCAGACGGTTACAAATTTGGGACGTCTTAAACGTCTTAAACACGAATATATTGTTCCTATTTTCTGAATACATGAGCGTTTGGCAATAAAGAATCGTCTTACATTGCAAATCTGTGTTTTATCTTCTTTTAATTTTGATGAACAAATAATGTTGTTTAGATAGATACTGATAAAACTCTCTTTACAGATTATTGTGTTAAAGAAAAAGGTTAAACTATTTTCTGAATACATGAGCGTTTGGCAATAAACTGTTTCATTCTCGCATGTAAACTTGTACACACAAACCGTAAACCACTTGCATTTCAATTTTTCTAATTGCCTGTTTCTACTTTCTTTGTCTTGAGTAATTCTGTTGTCCTCAATAAATTGTTTCTAATTGCCTGTTTCTACTTTCTTTGTCTTGAGTAATTCTGTTGTCCTCAATGAAGGTCCCAAATGGACAGAGAGGCTTTAGTGATAGTACTTGCTCAGTGATGAATGTACCTTATTGGTTTGAGAGCTCTTACTATCTTAGGAAAAATTCACTACTACAAATACAGGCAACTACAACGGCCCTTTAACAACGCTTATTCACGAAAATCATCAAAACACGTTGTAGAATTGATGCCGCAAATTTTACCAAACTTAATTACAACGGTTCTGTGTTGTTAACCGTTGTTATTGGTTTTAACAACGGGTCATACTTGAAAAACCGTTGTTAATATAAAAACTAATAACAACGGTTGAATCTGTAATACATTTTAACCGTTGTTAATAATTTGGCGCAAAATTAGTGAAAAGTTATCACAACGGTTATATTAGAACCCGTTTTTAATACTTTTTAACAACGGTTGTAGACTCAATAACCGTTGTTATTAATGTTATGAAAATCTTAAGAACAACAGATTGCTTTATTCTGCTATACGCTACAAAACACAAACACAAGCTAATACGGCTACTATATCATCCTCCATTCCTCCCTGATCGTCTCTCTGTCTTCATCTCCGTCACTGTTGTCACCGTCTTCTCTCCTTCATCGTGTTTATCAATCAGGTATATATATGTTTCTTAGCAACGCTTATAGATATATGATTTTTTGGGTTATTATCTAATTTGTTGATAATTTAGCTTAATTGTTTTCCTGAATTTCGTTTATTTGTTTGCCTATTATTGTATTTTCTGAATTAGTTGCCTATTATTACGAATGTAGAATAATGTCTCGAACTTGGATGATTGATGCAAATATGAGTGACCGCACCTACAAGGATGGTTTAGCTGAATTTTATGAATTCGTTTCGAACAATTTGAAAGGTTCTTCTAGTATTGCATGTCCTTGTGAAAGATGTGGTAATATTAGCTATATGGCTTTTCCGGACGTTAAAATACACCTAGAAAAGTGGAGATTTAGTCGATCCTATACACGTTGGATTTTTCATGGGGAATCATTAGAGGAAGAGAATAACTCTGAAGAAGATGATGTTGAGGTACACGAAAGGCTAATCGATGATCCCGAGTTTGCCGAGTTTTTGAGTTGGAAGAGTTGGAAGTAGAGAAGTTGAATGTTGGGTCTATAGATAATGAAGAGAATGATGATGAGTCCATTGCTTTTGAAGATGTAGGTGATGACACTAGTAATTGGGATGACCTTAACAACATGTATGAGAAGTTGTGTGAGTCTGAAGCACCTCTGTATCCTGGTTGTAAGTTCACAAAAATGTCGGCTGTGGTGAAGTTGTATAATATCAAGGGGGCAAATGGGGTGAGTGACACGTGTTTCACTAGTTTTTTAGCCTTGATAAAGGAGTTGCTTCCTGATGGTAATGTTATACCTGTTAAGACATATGAGGCGAAAAAACTAATAAGAGGAGTGGGTATGAAATATGAGAAAATACATGCATGTCCAAATGATTGCATATTGTATCGGAAATTATATCAAAACTTAACCAATTGCCCTAAATGTTTGGAGTGGCGTTATAATGATAAGGAAGGGATCCCGGCTAAGGTGTTGTGGTATTTTCCATTGATACGAAGAGTCATAAGGATTTATACGAATCCCGATGATGCAAAAATGTTAACTTGGCATGAAACAGGAAGAATAAATGATGGAAAGCTAAGACACCCGACAAATGGTAAGCAATGGAAATCGTTCGACGCTAAGTATCCCGAGTTCGGCAATGAACCTAGAAACTTACGTCTAGCGCTGTCCACTGATGGAATAAACCAACACGGAAACATGAGTAGCCAACATAATACTTGGCCAGTAGTGTTGGCTATTTATAACTTACCTCCATATGTGTGCTTGAAAAGAAAGTATTTGATGTTGTCGTTGTTAATTTCCGGCCCTAAACAACCTGGAAATGATATAGATGTATATTTGGAACCTCTTCTAGATGATTTGCGATTGTTGTGGGATAGTGGGATAGTGGGATAGAAGTATTTGATGCATATAAAAACGAAACTTTCAATTTGAGAGCGATGTTATTGTGTACAATATCTGACTATCCGGCTTATGGCGACCTTTCTGGGCACACAGTTCATGGGAAAGAGGCTTGTCCATTGTGTGGGGAGGATATCGAGTCTGAATACTTGAAGTCTTCTCGTAAGTATGTGTATATGGGAAATAGGAGGTTCTTGTATCATGACCATTGTTATCGCAAGATGCAGAAAGCATTCAATGGAAGACAAGAACTTCGTCAACCTCCTAGAATTTTGATTGGGCATGAAGTTTATCAGAAAGTAAAGCATATTGAGATAGATTATGGGAAGAAGAGCGGCTCTAAATTGTCTACTCGTGGGTATAAGAAAAGATCCATATTTTTTGATAAACTTCCATATTGGCACGACTGGAGGTCGTGCATTGCCTCGATTTCATGCACATTGAGAAAAATGTCTGTGATAATATTATCAATACCCTTCTGAATGTTCCTGGTAAAACAAAGGATAACGCCGCAGCTATGGAAGATATGAAAATGATGGGTATTAGGCTAGAGTTGGCACCACATAAGAGAGGTAATCGTACATTTTTATCGCCAACAGCTTATACCTTTTCACGGAATGAGAAAAAAGAGTTCTGTGCACGCTTGAATGGAATTAAGGTGCATTTCATAACATATCCTCTCAACGGTGGGGTCAACACACTTACCACCAACAATAATAACCCAATTTAGTTGTAAATCGGGGTCGAACACGAAGACGGTGGGGGTTTCTACTTAGCCTAACTAAGAGTCAAGTCTAGTCAAAAGTGAAGGAAAAGGGTTTTGATTTTAACTACTAGAGCAACTAAGTAAACGATTGAATGAAGGTGAATACGATTGATTAAGAGACTAGGGTCTTCGGGGTCACCTAAATGAACTAAGGGCGACAAGTCGATAAAATAGTCTAAGGTGAGGGTTCGTCCTAGAGGCGGTTACCAACTTTCGTTGAGCAATAACTATTTCAAAACATGCAACAAGACCACCAACAAATTTTCATCCAAAGGAGGAATTAAGTTATTAAGACAAAAAGACACAAGCTTTCACTCACACAATTCGTCAAACACCTTGTATGCAATGCTAAGAAAGACAAATTCCTACACCAAAGACTCAAAACTTATCAACTAATCATGCCCACTAATCCTATTTAGGCTCCCCCTAAACCCTAGAGGGGTAACTACTCACTCATCATGTTTCTAAAGGCAAGATAAACAATAAATATGGAGTCTTTAAGCATAAACATGGTGGAAGAACAAATTCTATTACTAATCATGCAAATATCCAACTTAAATTATAAGGAAAGACAATTTAATTCAGGAGACAATGAAGATTAAACTAAAGGCACAAACTTTAACTCAATAAACTCAAAGATTGAATCTTTGGGTGTAAACAACAAAGATGAACAATGAAAAGATGAACAATAAAGAAAACAACAACAATCAAACAACAAAGATGCAAATTTAACATAAACAATCAAACCAACTTAAAGAAAAAGCAAATGTAAACTAATGAAAATAGGGAGATAAATAATACCAACTCAATAGCAAGAAAAGGAATTAGGATAGAAAAATAAAGAAGGAGGAACCTTCAATCTTCTTACAACCCAATTTCAATTACTAACTAATTGAATAACTTGTCTAATTAAGGAATGATTAACAAATGATTAACAAAGTTTGAAACTTGGAAAAGGAAATAATTTCAGATCTGGGAGAGTGTGTCCAAAATGGTTAAGGGAGGGGGTATATATAGTTTCCACCAGGATTAAGGTAGGATTTGAAATGGGCTTGAAAACACGAGTCTGCACTCCCGGCCGGTCAACCGGCTGCCGGTCTTCTGGCCGGCTGGGAGATCCCTGGAAGTTGAAATAAATTTTTGAAGCCATCAGGTATGCATGGCCGGTCAACCGGCTGCCGGTCACTGACCGGCTGGGGGACACGCTTGACTTGAATCTTGACTTCTTGGTTTTGAGGGAACTCCCAGCCGGCTGGCCGGCTGCCGGTCATCTGACCGGCAGGGAAGTTCCTGTAACTTCCTTCAAAAAGTTGTGATTTCCAGCTTATATGTTCTCCCAGCCGGCTAACCGGCTGCCGGGCCACCGGCTGGGAATGCCCTTTGCTTGATTTCTTCTTCAATTGTATACACATGCATTCTAAGCCGGCTGACCGGCTGCCGGCCTACCGGCTGGGGATCCTCCTCAGCATGATTTCCTTCTTCTTCCATGCAAAAACTTAGTAAACACGTCTTCCTTGCTTCATTTCACCCATTCCCGCCTCAATTCCTGCAAGGAGGCCACAATGTTATAGTAAAGGGAATCGGGACACGAAATTCGAGAAAGGAAGTACAAAACCGACTCAAATGGAGTCGGAAAGCATGAAATTAGAGGGGAAAAAGGGTGCGAAAGAATCCTATATCAAACCTCCCCACACTTGAACCTTACTCGTCCCCGAGTAAGTCCTCAACCAATGTACAAGGTATACTAGGATAGAAATGGAGAGTGGATGCACAATATAAGCATCACTCAACTAAGCTACTAACTAAACCGATCGAGTATTAGCGCACTCAACGCCCCTTCAACTCGCAATTTGACACCCATGAGGGGAGAGTGCCCTATTGCAAGGCAGTTGGGTCTTGCTACAAAATTTTTGACACATCCAACAATTAAGCATGGATCAACATATAAGATGCATTACAAAAAACCAAACCGTTTTCCTCATCTAAGCGGCCGTTTTTCTTTGAACAATTAAAAGTTTTGGTCGGGAGATACCGTCTCAAATTCTTGGCGGGGTGTCGATGCCCTAGTGGTGGCTCAAGCAACTTCTATGCGACAACCGAATGCCTAAGAAACAAATTCAAAGGCGGGAAAAGGGGGAAGCAAGGCCTAACCTTCGAGAATCACATGACACACTCAAGATTCAACCAAATTGACCCATGACTAAGGGGACCAAGATTACCGACTTCCTCACGGTTTTCACTAATCTCTCATTTTGTTTTTAGAACGGGTGATTTTTGTGCAAAAAGTAACCAAAATCACTCAATTACTCGACTCGTGAGACATGCCCGCAATCTAACATGGAATCCTCTCCTACAAGACCATTAATGAGATGCAAAAAAAAGGAAAATATGCATAAAAGAAACGAGGGTTGTAACGGGGCTAGGTGATGGGTCGAAACGGGATTGGTGCAAGCACCGATATGGATCATTTGGAGTTTAAGATCAAGTAGTTGTCAAAATTCCGCTTACCCCTTCCTTATTACAACAAATGAGTGAACAAAAATTCTTGAAATTAGTTGCCCAAAATCAAACCAACCTTCAAAATCCGACTCACTTGGGAAAACATCATATGCCCTTTATTTTGCAACGCCTTTTTCTACTCCATTGATGAAGGAGTGTTGCTTGGCTTTTTCTCAACAAACAAAGTATAAGTGCAACATTTTTTTTTTTCATTACATTTTTTTTTCTTTTCTATTTTTTTTTTCTTTTCTTTTTTAAAACCTCTGTATTCAAAGCAAACCAAACTAAACCATCATTCCGACTCAAGTGGATTGTGCACATCCACTAAACCAAGATTCAAATCCCCTTGCTTCATACTACCAAAACTCATAGACAACTTTCTTGATCAGGGTCGGTTGTTTTTGGGTTGTAGTTAGTATCGTAGGTATCAAATGAAAGGTCAAGGCTCAAAAGGGGTGAACAAAATCGGTCCTAATCTAAAGGGTCGAAAAATTAGGCTTATTTGGCAATGTGAGGCTCAAAAAATGAAATGCAACTTGTTGTTTCAAAATATGCATATAAATGAACATCTCATGGTCTAAAAGGAAAGGACGCCATGCTTGTGCATCATGATGTAACATGCAACGCAAGGAGCCTACTCACACCTATGGGGGACCGGGTATGGATGTACCGATCCCAAGGAGGCTCTATCCTCACATTTAAGTAGCTATGTCGAAATCTAGGCCTAGTCTACGGTCTTGGTCTCACATGGTGGTCAAAACTCTCCGGTCTAGCCTCATTTCCCGGGTATTTGCAAGCAAACACCCTAACAAGGAGGTCACAAGGTGCAAGCCACTAAGAGGGGAAAGACACGACCTAGACAGTATCATCATAGAGGGCATCATACTCCCTTCCTAGACCAAATTTTGTTCAAAACTTTATATACAAACTCAATGCAACAAGAAGGGAACACAACATATATATACATGTGAAACAAATGCATGCAAGAAATTGAAATGAACATAAGGTAAACATGCAACAATTTGGACTAATCCTAGCAGCACATCAACACCAATAATCCACAAGTTCCCCAAGGGAACATCCAAGGCACAAAATCCCATTCTCCTTCATATACTCAAGAGATAAAAAGAAAGAACGGTAAAGGAGTAAGAGATTAGAACGAGTTTACCAAGCGTCTTCTAGCTCCTTTTTGCCGCGAATGGTCGATGTCTATGCCAAAGGTTAGCCAACAAACAACATATATATATATATATATATACAATGCGATGTTTTTGTAATTGTTTTGAATTTTTTCAATTTTTAGGCATTTTTTTGAATTTTTGTAAAATTTAAAAGGTATATACAAATATAAACAAATATTCACAAAGTGGATATTTCCCTCCCCACACTTGAACATTACTCGTCCCCGAGTAAGTCTCCAAGGGAACAAGTCTAGGGAGAGAATAGGTAAAAGAAAAGAACATATTTTTGTATTTTTGAAATTTTAACAAATAAAAATAACATATTTTTGGTATTTTTGTTTTTTGGAAATTAAAATGCATGTTTTTGGTTTTTTTAGGCCCTCCCCACACTTATTCATCTACATGGGAGGGCAAGTTGGAGGAATAAAAGAACTTGTTTTTGGATTTTTTTAATATTTGAAAAGAAATAACATGTTTTTGTATTTTTAAATGGGTGCAATTTCCTCCCCACACTTATTTATTTACATATTTCCAATGGAAATAAATGTATGGAGGAAATTCGAAAATGAAATACAAGTTTTTGGTGATTTTTGATTTTTCAAATTTTTAGTGGTTTTTTCAATAAAGGATGCAATGCATGATCTAACCTATATGCAATATTGAAATACAATGCAAGCTATACTATATGAATGCAATAACTAAATGTGACAATATATTACAAATTTGAAATCTAATGCAATCCGATATGAATGCAACTAAGTGAATTTCTAACTAAATGCATGCGAGAAATTAAACATGAATGAGAGAATTTGGATTAAGGGAGAGGACGTACTTGTCATTTTGGATTGAAAGGGAGGGAGTTGAGCCCTCATTACTAGGCTCTACTCATACTCGTCATCACCATCACCATCATCATTGCCATCATCATCACCATCATCATGACTCGCCCCGAATTCGGACTCACGGATGAAATCGTCCGTGTTCAAAGGGGCATCCGAGCCAAACTCACCCATCCCCGAGCTCATGCCGACGAACATCTCCGTGTTCCCTCCGGCACCACTAGAAGCCCTCTCGGTGAAGATGGAAGGGGCACCCCCGAACCACCTCATGTCATGACCCTCCCCTTGAGTGGAAGGCGGGGCGGGAAAAACCGGGGCGCTATAGTAGTCGGGCTACAAATTTATATCACCGTAAAGAATCCTCCCATCTTCCGGATGGCCGCCATCCGGGAATAGATAGTAAGAAGGGTGAAGGCCGGAGGGATGCTTGTATTGGTGCCTCATCATATCATCATAAACCGGGAATTGACCAAGGGAATGGTCATAGTAGATCCGGTCAAGCCTTTGTTGTTGCGGTTGGTAGTTAGAGGACCCTTCCCCTTGTTGGAAGGACCCGACAACGAAAGAAGAAGGTGTGGCATACCGCAAGGTAGACCTCGTGGGAAGGATAGGTCGGTCACGAGTGTACCGAAGATTTGGGTTTTGTTGTTGGGGAATGGAGGGATCCTCCGGGTTTTCAATTTCAAGCAAATAATGTGCCGAGTTGGGCACCACTTTCATTTTATCGGGGTTAGGAAGGGGGATAGAATTTCTGTCAACTCCGTCCACCCGAATTTGCCAATAGTCAAGGCCATCATCCGGGTTGGTCTTCAACCAATTGAGGTTGTGGTGGATATAATTCTTGAAAAACATCGTATCACCAATCATGTACCTCATAACACTCAAGTTGACCCTCATATTGAGCCGCTTTAGCAAATGGGTGATGAGTCCACCCACGACAATTGTCGTCGAAGAACCCGAAGAGTTGCTAAGTCTTTGCAATGTAAGGGCCAAGTGGTGGGCAATGTCGATTTTGAAGGTAGTGGGGTTGGAACGAAGGTAAGAGCCGAGAATTTCCAATTCCTCCGTTCGGAAATTGTGATTTTCCTCACGGCCGAAAACAGTCCACCCCATAAACCGATGCCAAATCCGAATAGCCGCATTATGGACAGTGTTAGCGGCTCTCTTGACCCCCGGAACATCATCTAAACCCGTAATGGCCTTTCATAAGGCCCCATGGTCAAAGGTCTCGGGTGCCTTATGCGGAGGGCTTGTGTCAAGCTCGAAATGGGAAGCAAAGGTCGGGAGAGTCAAGGAGTAGTCCTTGTTCATCAATCGGAAATGCAAAAAGGCTACCTTTTGGGATTGGCGATGCTTATCAATACTAAGGGAGCTCAAAAACTCCCATGTTAGACGGGCATAGGTTTTCTCATGAATCCCGTACATCATTTTCATTCCTACCCCATCAAATAATTCAAGAGTAACTTGGTCTAGCCCTAACTCCCGCATGGATTGTCTATCAATAAATCGGGTCGGGGTGATGGTGTAACATTCCGTTTGATGTTTGGGAATATTTTAATATTCGATTTTCTAGTAGGTGATATGTTACGGAGCTAGCAGTGGTGTATGAAGTTAGTGTCGAGAGAGATATCATGTAGTTGATACGATATCGTGAGACATGTTGTGGAGGTAAGTATAGTTGGTGGAGTTGGTGTCAAGAGTTCATGTGTTATAGGGTGAGGTTTTGTTTTGAGTCTTAGTTGCGTTGTTGTGTCTTAGTCAAGTTGGTAGGTTTGTTTTTATGTATGGGTTGAACTTCGGGGACGAAGTTCTTTTTAAGGAGGGAAGATTGTAACACTACGGATTTTGTTAAGTTGAATACTCGACCGAGTAGAGCCTACTCGGCCGAGTAGTGCTAAGTGTGTGTTATGTTTGGCTTCTGCCGAGGAATACTCGGCCGAGTATGCGGAATACTCGACCGAGTAGAGGATACTCGGCCGAGTATGTTCTATACTAGACCGAGTATCCGGTCCGTCGAGTGTTATTTTTCGCGGTTTGATTTGGAAATGATTAGGGCGTTATATATTACGATAAGCAGTTTCTAATTAGAATTTACAAAACCTAAAACATCCTACGACGCTCTAATCATCTCTGAATCTCTCCTTTGGGTGATCATAGCAATCGTATTCTGTCCTTTGATTCATCGTCGGTAAGTCCTCATCCTTATATTCAATGATTGATATTTAGGGTTTGTCTTTGATTATGAATTGGGGGAAATGGGGTTTTGCAGTTAGTGATTGGAATTATATGATTATTGTTGTAGGTGACGATGTGGTAATTGTTGTGCATTTGTATGATTGATTACAGCGTAGCGGATTGCGAAAAGGTAGGGTTTTCCCTACTCAGTACTGTTAATTGATTTAAGACTGTGATTATATTGTAATTGTTGTTATCTGCTGATCATCGGAGTATGGGTGTTGTGGTGACGGTGGTGATGTGGTTGTGTGGTGACGATTGTGGTGTTGTGACAGCTGTGATGCTGTGTGTGATTGTGGTGGAGTCACTTGCGGGAGTGGCTTCACACCCTAGTTCGCCCTCCGTGGAACCCGTCACGGGAGGGGATGTGCACATTAAGGGACAGGGATTGTTAGTCGCTCGTTGATGAGCTGGACTACGTGGGGATGGGCTGCGGTCACCCACTGGCGGCGAGGATTATCTGTTGCGATGGGTAATCTGGCAGGGCTACACACTTCGGTGTGTAGTCGGTTACTTTGTATGAGATCGATGATCAGCTGGTGGTAATGTTTGTTTGTCTTATTTGAATTATGCGGTAACTGACCCCGTGTTGTTGTTTTGTAAAACCTGCGGTGATCCATTCGGGGATGGTGAGCAGATATGACAGGTAATGCAGATGTTTAGTTATGGGACAGACATGGGGAGACATCACTTCGAGTCTAGTTTTCGCCGTTATGAGTTTAGCCGTCAATGATCTCAGTTGTATTGAGGTTCTTACACTTTTAGTTTGAGTTGGTTTGAGATAATGTATTCGCTAATTCTTTATACTTTAATAAATGTTATTTGGAAATTGTAACTTTGATATACTAACCTTGGGAAACCGAGAAAGTAACAGCCTTTCATGCTAGGGTAGTCCTTGGTAAGGTACCTTGGTATGAGGGGGTGTTACAGATGGGGTGTTTCTTGAATAAAACAAATTTACCTTTCATGGTGATTGAAGTGAATTGGATGTCCGGGAAGTCGGGATCGGTGCTCATGTCGTTCGCCGCCGCCGCCGCCATTTCAGCTTGTTGGAGGGCTAAATAATCTCCCTTTCTCACTCTTTTCTTTGGGGCCATTTTGGTGTTTTGATGGAGGATAAGGGTTGGGGAATAGGTTGTGGTGGTTTGTTGGTGGTAGGGAGGTGGTAGGGGGTGGTGGAAGTGGTTGTTGGTGAGGTTGGGGGAAAGGGTTAGGGTTTAGAGGGAGAGAAGAGTGAAGGAGGGTGTCGAAAAAATGAGAAGAAATGGGGTGATTTTCGAGTAAAATGAAGCATCAGAATATTCCCAGCCGGTCAACCGGCTGGGAAAACAGGCCAATTTGAGATTTTCTTCGAAATTTACAGAACACTCCCAGCCGGTCAGAAGACCGGCCGCCGGTCACCCGGCTGGGAGGACACCCACACATCAAATCCTTCATTTGTGCATTCCCAGCCGGTGGACCGGCTGCCGGCCTGCCGGCTAGGACTTCCCTTCAGAGTCAATTAGTCACATTTCCCCTATAAGCGTGCTCCCAGCCGGTGGACCGGCTGCCGGCCTGCCGGCTGGGACTCCTCATTCTTCATTTTGACACAATTCTAATTAAGGTTACAGGAACTTCCCAGCCGGTCAGGAGACCGGCCGTCGGTCACCCGGCTGGGAATACGTTCCAGCTCAAATTCTCCAATATGCCCCTATCTCAAATCCCATCACCTATTGGCCTCGACTTCCGTGTTTTTGACTTTCAAAACCGACTCATGACGTCGGATAAGGGCCAATAGATGGTATGGCGCTTGTTCATCATACAAAATCCCAATTTCTTCAACAATTGTGACCGACATCAAGCAAAATGACAAGTATCATCCGTCCAAAATTCCTCATTTCCTACCTAGAATGCATGCTATATACAAATGGTGGTTCTTGTGGAACTCCACCAAACCGAATTTCTTTCAAGAGTTTCAATTTGTCCTCTCCTCGGGGAGGGGATCCCCGAGATAGAGCACTTCAATCAGACCTTTGTTATCACCGTCATAGTAGCGCTTGATTCTTTGACCATTGACCCTAAACGTTCCTCCTTCTTCACTCCAAAGATCGAAAGCACCATAAGGAAATATTTTCATCACTTTAAAGGGTCCCGACCATCTTGATTTGAGCTTGCCCGGAAACACCTTGATCTTGGAGTTAAAAAGGAGAACAAGGTCCCCAACACTTATCTCTTTCTTCATGATTTTCCCATCATGCCATTTCTTCGTTTGGTCCTTGTAAATTTTGGAGCTCTCATAAGCCTCCAATCTCAATTCCTCAAGCTCATTCATTTGGAGAAAACGTACCTCTCCGGCGGCATCAAAGTCAAAATTCATCTCCTTAAGAGCCCACCAAGCTTTGTGTTCTAGCTCAACCGGCAAATGACAAGCTTTCCCATACACAAGCTTATAGGGGGTGGTGCCAAGGGGTGTCTTGTAGGCGGTTCTCAATGCCCATAAGACATCCGGGAGCTTTTGCGACCAATCCTTCCAGCTCTTGTTTGTGACTTTCTCCAAAATGGTTTTAATTTGGCGGTTAGAAACCTCCACTTGCCCACTAGTTTGAGGGTGGTAGGCAAGGGCGGTTTTATGCCGCACTCCATGTGATTCAAGTAGAGCTTTGAAAGTACTTTTGCGAAAGTGAGATCCGCCATCACTTATGACTACTCTTGGTGTTCCGAACCTTGGGAAAATCGTGCCTTTGAAAAGCTTCATCACAACCTTGCTATCATTGGTGGGAGCGG
The DNA here is from genome assembly GCF_048544455.1 of Silene latifolia. Taxonomy (NCBI): domain Eukaryota; kingdom Viridiplantae; phylum Streptophyta; class Magnoliopsida; order Caryophyllales; family Caryophyllaceae; genus Silene; species Silene latifolia. The sequence goes on along the minus strand of NC_133526.1, from coordinate 13,111,672 downwards.
CTACCGCTTCAATCCATTTGGACACGTAGTCCACCGCGACCAAGATATATTCGTTCCCACAAGAGTTGGGAAAGAGTCCCATGAAGTCTATGCCCCAACAATCAAAAAGTTCAATTTCCAATATATTAGTCAAGGGCATTTCACTCCTCTTTCCAATGTTCCCAACCCTTTGGCAAGCATCACAAGATTTAACAAAGTAGTGGATGTCCTTAAACATGGAGGGCCAATAGAATCCACCTTGGAGGATCTTGGCAATTGTTCTAGAGGTGGCCAAGTGTCTCCCATAGGCGGAATTGTGAACCCGGTTGACAATCTCCAAGCCCTCCTCTCTTGAAACACATCTCCGGAACATTCCATCCCCACACTTGCGGAACAAGTGTGGGTCATCCCAAAAGTATCTCCTAGCATCATTCCTCAACTTTCGCCTTTCCCTTTGTTCCATCTCATCCGGTAAGAAGCCACTCACAATGTAGTTTGCAAGATCCGCAAACCAAGGGGTTTTGGAGCTAACTTCCATGAGTCCATCATCCCGTAACCACTCATTGATGGGTCCACACTTGTCTTGTATCCCATGATCTTCAACGGTTAATCTTTATAGGTGGTCGGCTACAACATTTTCCGACCCGGCCTTATCCTTAATCTCTAAATCAAATTCTTGGAGAAGTAGGACCCATCTCAAGAGTCGGGGCTTTGCATCTTTCTTCACCATCAATTGTCTCAAGGCGGTGTGATCGGAGTAAACCACCACCTTAGACCCAACAAGGTATTGTCGAAATTTCTCCACGGCATGAACAATTGCCAACATTTCCTTTTCGGTTGTAGCATATCCACATTGTGTTTGGTCAAGAGTCTTGCTTGTGTAATAAATCACATGATGCTTCTTATCCACCACTTGCCCAAGTACCGCACCAACCGCGAAGTCCGAAGCATCACACATTATCTCAAAAGGAAGGTTCCAATCCGGAGACCGGATTATTGGTGCCGTGACCAATGCTCTCTTCAACCTATTAAAAGCTTCAAGACAAGAATCATCAAACACAAAGGGGGAATCCTTAAGGAGTAATGAGGTTAAGGGCTTTGCTATTTTTGAAAAATCCTTGATAAAACGCCGATAAAACCCTAAGATGGCCTAGAAAACTTCTCACTCCCTTAACATTGGAAGGGGGTGACAAGTTCTCTATGACCGCAACTTTGGCCCCATCGACCTCAATACCCCTACTTGAAACGATGTGACTGAGGACAACCCCTTCCTCCACCATAAAATGGCACTTTTCCCAATTAAGGACGAGGTTATGCTCCTCACACCGTTTCAACACACTAGCCAAGTTCTCAAGACCAAGTTCAAACGAGTCTCCATGGACACTAAAGTCGTCCATGAAGACTTCCATGCTTTTTTCAAGGAAATCAGAAAATATTGCCATCATGCACCTTTGAAAGCTGCCGGGCACATTACAAAGCCCGAATGGCATCCTACGGTAGGCATAGACTCCTATTGGGCAAGTGAAGGTCGTCTTCTCTTGGTCATCCGGGTGGATGGGAATTTGGAAAAACCCGGAATAACCGTCTAAGAAGCAATAGTATGCATGGCCCGCGAGCCTTTCTAGCATTTGGTCAATGAAGGGAATCGGGAAGTGGTCTTTTAGGGTGGCGACATTGAGCTTGCGGTAGTCAATACACATGCGCCACCTGGTCACGGGTCTAGTAGGTAGGGCGGTGCCATCCTCTTGTTCAACCATTTGTACCCCCCCTTTCTTTGGTACCACGTGGACCGGACTAACCCATTTGCTATCGGTAATTTGGTATATAATACCGGCCTCTAGAAGTTTCAACACTTCATTCTTCACCACCTCGGCCATCTTTGGGTTAATCCGCCTAAGACCGTCAACCTTGGGTTGACTCCCCTCTTCCAAAACTATTCTATGCATGCACAAGCTCGGACTTAGGCCCTTGATGTCATCAATGCTATACCCAAGTGCCCCTCTATGGGTTTTCAAGATTTCCAAAAGCTTCTTTTCTTGGGACTCACTTAGGTTAGCATTAACGATCACCGGGTAGGCCTCTCCCTCATCAAGGAAAGCATACTTGAGTGAGGGAGGCAAGGGTTTGAGTTGTACCTTTGGAGGGAGAAAGCCCTCCACTTTCTTCAATAGTTCCTCATCAACTTCATGGTCCTCCTTCATCGCCTCATCATGCAAAGAGATTTGAAAAACCTCTTCCATCTCCGCTTCTTCACGGGCTACTTCATGTACCACCTCATCTACCAACTCAATAGTGCTCAACCTTTCCATCTTTGGTCCTTTCATCAAATTAGGTAGGTTAAATTCGACATTGTTGCCCTCGATTTGGAAGGTTAGCCGCCCATTTTTCACATCAATGAGAACTCCTCCGGTAGCCAAGAATGGCCTACCAAGGATGATGAGAGTGTGGTTATCCTCCGGAATATCGAGGACAACAAAGTCGGCGGGAATTAAAAGCTTTCCAACTTTTACGGGTACGTCCTCAAGCACCCCCATAGGGTGTTTGACGGACCTATCCGCCAATTGGAGAGTCATTGAAGTGGGAGCAAGGTTTTGAATTCCGATTTTCTTGGCAACCGTCAAAGGAATAACACTTACACCTGCTCCCAAATCACAAAGAGCTCTAGATATGGGCACACCACCTACTACACATGGGATTGAAAAGCTTCTCGGGTCACCAAGCTTAGTGGACATTTTATTAAGGATATGAGCACTACATGCCTCTTCCATAGCCACTATTTCTTGGCCACCCAAGACTCTTCTCTTTGTCAAAATATCTTTTAAAAATTTTGAGTAGGTTGGCATGTTCATTATCACCTCCGTAAAGGGTAGGGTAACCTCAAGTTTCTCAAGCATGTCACAAAACTTGGCATACTTAAGGTTTTCCCTACTCTTTATGGCTCTTGAAGGGTAAGGAATTTTAGGAACAAGTTGGGAATTTGAAGATATCTTTGGAGGAGTCGAATTTCTTGTTACCTTTTTAGATTGTTGCAAAGGTACTTCTTCAATAACTTCCTCCTCATAAGGGAGGTCTTCAACATACCCATCAACATCCTTGTCCTCTTGAATCACCCTTCTAGACAAATCTTCACAAGCCTTCTTTCCTTTGTTGACTTCACTAGCTTTTCCCAATGGTTCAATGGGTGAGCTTTCATCTTCACCGTTTACTTCCAACTCATCCCTCTTGGGATCTTCATCCATTTCTACCACAAGGTCCTTGTAGGGGTCCTCAAGCTCTACACCACTCCTTAGCACTACCGCATGAGCATAGTGGCTATTTGAGGTATCCTTGGAGCTTTGTCCTTGGGCCAACAAACCACCAGGCGGCTGTTGAGGGTTAGCCATAGCATGAGAAGCCATCCTAGATTCCATTTCCCTCATGTCCTTAAGAAAGGTAGCCCTCAAGTTTGCTTGTTCTTGTTGAGTAGTTTTAGCAAAATTAGCTATCTCTTGACTATGTTGAATTTGTATGTTCTTTCTCATCTTCAAAAGCTCAACTTGAGAGAGCTCACCTTGGGGTTCTTGATAAGGTTGGTTGGCTATGGGTAAAGGGAACCCATAGTCATACCGAGCATTGGGACCTTGGTTGTTGTTTTGCCCCCCTTGGAAGTTAGCTCTAGGACCATTGTTGTTGAAGTTTGATCCTTGACCTTGTTCTTGAAACCCTTGAACATACCCTTGCCCAAATCTTTGGTTTGCTTGATTCACTTGATTCCCTTGGTAAAACCCTTGGTTGCCTTGATTTCCACCAAAATCTTGGTATCCTTGTGCTTGATTCCCATAATTTTGGTTTTGATTGTTGTTTGGCCATTGGTTTTGATTCCCGGGATTAGGTCTTGGGTTGGGGAATATTCCCCTTTGTTGAGCAAAACCGGGTGGGTTGGTTGGGGCTTGTGGTTGAAGGTGTTGTGGGTTTTGAACATTGGTGCTTTTGTAACTAAAGTTGGGGTGGTTCCTCAAACCGGGGTGGTAGAAATTGGTATTTGGATTGTAGATGTTTGGGTTGTTGAAAGGTGGTCTTGTGGGTCTTGAATTGTTGTTAAAGCCTTGAAAGGCGTTAACCTCTTGAACATTCTCTTCATAGACCCCATTGTAATTGTTGCCACACAAGTCATAAGTATGACCACTTCTTCCATGGGTGCCCCATATGAGGTTGCGGCTTGATTCACTTGATTTCTTGAAAACTTCTCAAATTGTTTTGTTAGTAAGTCGAGCTTGGCATTTCTCTCGGAGTTGGAGGCGTTTTCCTTAGGAAACTTCCCATTCCTTCTTAGCATGTTTCCTCTAGAACCATAGTTTGCCTCCGAATCTACCATTTTCTTGATCAATGTCGTGCCCTCTTCATCACTCAAGTGGTCAAATCCTCCCCCCGCGGAGGCATTTACCATCTCCTTAGTCCTTGGTAGCAAAGTTTGGAAGAATGTTTGAGTGATGTACCATTCCGGTATTCCATGGTGGGGGCAACTTGCTATCAAGTCTTGATAACGGTCCCAAGCTTCACCCAAAGACTCTCCATCCTCTTGTTGAAACGTATGAATCTCATTACGAAGCATCGCGGTCTTTGAGGAGGGGTAGTATTTGGCCATTAATGCTTTAGCCAAGGCATCCCAAGTAGTGAAGGTATCCGGTGGGTGAATGTTCAACCATCGGTCCGCTTTGCCCGTCAATGAAAACGGAAAAAACATCATTCTCAAGGTGTCTTCGGACACCCCATTCTTCTTCATCATTGAAACTTTCCTCTTAAACTTCCGGAGATGAGCATGGGCATCCTCTTCAATATGCCCCCCGAACAAGTCCTTCTCAATTAACCCGACTTGGGCGGGATGCATTTCAAAGTTGTTTGGGGCCAAGGTGCCAAAATTGATAGGGTTACATGAATCATTATGGTTAGGCCGGTTATGATCTCTAAGAGCCATTTGTGGTGGTGGATTTGGTACTTGATGTGGTGGTGTTTGAGGTGGGCTATTATAATTAGGGAAGTTATGAAAAGGGTTTTCTAGTAGAGTCTCAATTGTGAGGTTTGGTTGAAGTGTGGTTGTGGTATCAATATTTTGTGGGATGTGTGAATTTGGTTGGTCCAAGTTTGCTTGAGGGGAACTATTCCTAACTCTCTCAAGGGTCCTTGTCCTCAAGGTTCTAAAAAGCCTTTCGGGGTCGGAGTTAAAGAGAAGAGCTTGGTGGTTCCTTCTAGGCATGCACTTGACAAATCGTTAGTCTCCTCGTGTTTTTACACACTAGGGGAAGGCAAGAAATCACACACTCTACAAAGAACACACAACTACTAAAACAAACTAACAATTGAGATAAGACTAAAGCAAAGACTCTAAGCAAAAACTAAGCATAACCTAACGCCATCCCCGACAACGGCGCCATTTGATGGGTAAGTTTTCAACGGTGGGGTCAACACACTTACCACCAACAATAATAACCCAATTTAGTTGTAAATCGGGGTCGAACACGAAGACGGCGGGGGTTTCTACTTAGCCTAACTAAGAGTCAAGTCTAGTCAAAAGTGAAGGAAAAAGGGTTTTGATTTTAACTACTAGAGCAACTAAGTAAACGATTGAATGAAGGTGAATACGATTGATTAAGAGACTAGGGTCTTCGGGGTCACCTAAATGAACTAAGGGCGACAAGTCGATAAAATAGTCTAAGGTGAGGGTTCGTCCTAGAGGCGGTTACCAACTTTCGTTGAGCAACAACTATTTCAAAACATGCAACAAGACCACCAACAAATTTTCATCCAAAAGAGGAATTAAGTTATTAAGACAAAAAGACACAAGCTTTCACTCACACAATTCGTCAAACACCTTGTATGCAATACTAAGAAAGACAAATTCCTACACCAAAGACTCAAAACTTATCAACTAATCATGCCCACTAATCCTATTTAGGCTCCCCCTAAACCCTAGAGGGGTAACTACTCACTCATCTGTAGGGGCTGGTGTCCTTTACAGTTAGTGCAAGGACTTACAAATCTCTAAAAGGATCAAAGGGTATACTTTTGTATTATTATCAGTTGGTCCACATTTATCAATAACGGTTGGCTTGCTAGATAAGTTTGACGTTATTGTCATACAGATGGCGGTGATCAACTGGTCCCTAAAAGTCACACCTATAGGATACGTTTGAGAGATGTGACGGTATGAAAATACAGTCATGTTGATGCCAATAATTGACTAAGCAGTTAGTCCGAGTTATTTGACTAATAATTAGTCAAATGTGATGTTGAGATATTTTATTTAATACGGATTAAATAATAATGGCTAAGGCGAATTAAGCAGTTAATTCGTAAATTAAATATAAACGATTTATATTTAATTAATGTATATTGAATTTATTTAGTTATACAATATTGTCTTTGTCGGACATGTATTAATATATCGACTGAGTCATGTTACTAGTTGATACGTTAATAACCGATAACCGATGACGATTTATAATTGAAAACCCGTTATATACATTTTAGTAATTTCGAGCTGAACTACGAGTTAGAATAAGCAGGAAGTGAAAGCCCACTCCCTCCCCTTGGGCTCTCGGTTTGGCCGAACAAGACAAAAGGAGAGAGCCTCTCTCCTTTTGACCTAAGCATCTCATTTTTACAGAAACTAGGGTTTTTGGAGATTATTCCTCTGAAACCTCGATCTCACATCGAATAACCTCACAATAGCTCTCTCGATATTGCAAGTCAATTAGAGAGCATTTCTAGCACAAGGGCATAGTCTCAGACGGTCTTGGGTGCAACGATTAGGAGGAAATCTCTGTTGATTTCTGTTCTTTACGCCGCGCATCAAAGGACCCGAGGTTGATTCTTAATCTTTATCGTTTTCTATTGTATTTCGTTTATGACCATATTTCACATGTTAAATTTACGTTATAATCCTTAAATTTAAAGGGTCTTATACGGATATTACCCCACAAGTGGTATCAGAGCGAGGCCACGTAAATTTTCATTGTGATTTTCATAAAAACGTTTTGAAACGATTTTTATTGTCTCGAAAACCGTGCCATGTATACACGGCTGTTTCGATTTTGTAAACCGTGACATGCTTGTTCATGTATAATCTTGTTTTCGATTTGTTCTTTTGCATATTGTTATTTTATACGGAGATTATAGCAATATGTTAAGTTTTGACAATTGTAGAATTGTTTTGATGCGGTTTTGATCAAAATTGAAATTGTTTTGTTATATCAAATCTGTTTTCACGAGGGTTTTAAAGTTTTAGCAATGTTTTCCTCTCGATCGAGCCATTTTCTTGTCGATCGAGAGCTTTTCAGTGATGTTTTCATTCGATCGAGCACATGCTTTACTCGATCGACCTCTGTTTAAAACCCTACTGCTCGATCGAGAAGTCCTCGTACTCGATCGAGCAGTTTTGCTGATAAAAGCCCTCGATTGACCTCCAGTATTGTCGATCGAGTACTTTCGATTAGCATACCTCTCGATCGACTAGCGATTCATCGATCGAGCCCTTTGTTCCTCGATCGAGCACTTTTGTCCCGGATAGAGGGATTTTGTTCGATGACTTTGAAAATTTATTCCTTTTGTTTTAAATTTTATTTTGGCCTTAATATGTACTTTATACGGATATTGTACACTCGCTATGATTGTGAAACGGTTCACACACGTACCATTGAGTTATTTTAAAGCGTATTTAAAGTAACGGATTGTAATAGATTAAAATTAAATTGATAGAAGCGGTTTTATCACATAAATTTTAATCGTTAAAAGGTGGTTTGGATAAATTTAACATAATTACGGAATTATGTCATGAATAAATTTGTTTTAGTTAATGCATTTTATTTATCGTTATTGTTGAATGCTTTTGAATGCTTTTATTACGTATTTATTTATTTTACAAACGGTTGTAACTTAGTGTGGCCTTAGTAGAACGTGTTACCGTAATGATGGAACACGGTCTTGGTTGTATTTTGAGATCTCGTATCTCCGTTTTAGGGTTTTTCATTTGTAATTACAGTTTTTATTTAGAATGTAAATAGGTTTATATTTTGTAAATTTTAATTGTAATTTTGAGAAGACCAAAGATGGAGATCGGATGCTCACTCCCGCTGCAAGGTCAAAGATGGAACATCAAGACAAGCTTTTCGGGTCCAACGGTGGATTCCAAAGTTGTATTATGTTCTTTTTACTAGGATAGGCCACACTAGGAATTTTATTTACGTATTGCATTCTTTTATTTATTTTTCGTAACGATAATATGCATCATATTCCGCCTAAAACCAAACCACCTATTTATTGCATGAAAACTGACACATATAGAGGTCACGAGTTAGTTTTCTTTGACATTCTCATGTCACACGATCAATGCTAAGCCATCACCTAAATTAATTCATTCACGCAGACGCTAGTTATTCGTTCACTTAAAATGAATTAAAATTAAGCTGATGGGATCTTCCTCGTATAAACAAAAATTGAGAACGGTCTTTATAGGTCAAACTCCAATGAGTCCCTTCTTCGTCGGTAGGCATAATATGACCCCTTCTACGTCGGGTAAGTTGGAACCGATTGACCTATTTTATCTCAACACTATGGTCACTCGTACGATCCTGTGATTATGGTGGACTATAAATAGGATTAACGGAAATCTATCGACCAAGAGTTCTTACGGAAGAATTAGCTAAACAGTTGGCTTATCAATTTACGGAAATTGAGTCTTGGGATCACTTGTATCATTCTTGAGGAAGATCAATTATGCAAGTGCTTGAGTCTACACGTTAAAATACATTTTAAATAGACTTAAATCACCTCGATGAGTTGCTTATTTCGTTTTTGTTTTTCTTTCTTTTTCAGTGTAGAACACGAATTTTTTAAACTGCTATAACGAAATGGCTGGTCCTACTAACGACCCAATGCCAAGTGTCACATTGGACCGTGAGTCCTGGCTTCGGATCTTCATGGATCGATGAATCGATACTCGATCGAAGAATGATGGATCAAACTTCACGGATCGGGAGGCGGCATTACGGAATGCCGCCATTGCCTGACGGAAGCTCAAATATCTCGATTGAGCCCATCCCGCCAAACCCAGGCCCCACGGCCGGAATTAACGAGATCGACAAGTATAACGATTTCGCCATGGAAGCGGGTGCGGTAAAGAACGTACTTATTTTTGCAATGGAATCCAATTTGCATAAACGCTTCATAGCCCAAGGTGCAAACAAGATTTTCACTACGCTCACTAAGGAATTCTCGAAAGCACCAAGAATCGTGACCTATGAGCTTACTGGGCCGCTTCTTTGAGGCGAAACTCCGTAAGGGCCAACCGGTTAGCCCACACATTCTCAAAGCATGATTGAGAATGTCGAGAAACTGGAGACGCTTGATTGTAAAATCAGCGAGAACATTGTGATTGACCGCATGCTTCATTCACTCCACGATGGTTTTGCGCTCTTTAGAGCCAATTACTATATGAATGATTTGAAGAAAAGTCCTCACGCACTACACTCCCTTCTCGCATGCACCGAGAAGGACATGAAGTTTAGTGGGAGCCTTAAACAGGATGTTCTCGTTGTGTCAAACAAGGGCAAGGGTAAGGGCAAAGTTCAGCCAGACCTAGCAGAGGTGCCGAAGTTTAAGAAGTCGGGATCGGGGAAGAGTGGACTGGTGAGTCGAGCACCTCATCGTGCACGACAAAGAGCAAGAATGATAACATGGAATGCCATCACTGCCACAAGACCGGGCATTGGAGGCGTACATGTCCTGTTTATCATGAGGACATAAAAGCAGGTCGCGTTAAACCTGTTGGTATGTCTTCTTCTTCAACTTTTATTCATATGATTGAGATTAACCACGCAAGTTACGGAACTTGGGTACTAGATACTGGTTGTGGTTCTCATCTATGTAATCATGTGCAGGGGCTCCGGAACATCGAACCCCTCGTAAAGGGTGAGGTGGACCTGCGTGTCGGGAATGGAGCACGAGTGGCTGCCGTCTCGAGGGGAACATATGTGATCCAGCTTCCTAGCGGATTTGAGTTATTTTTATATAACTGCTATTATGTACCCAGTCTTTCTAGAACATTATTTCAGTTTCTGCACTTGATAAACTTGGTTTTTCATTTGTAATAGAGAATAATTCTTGCATTTTCTCATTACACAATATGATTTATGGCAAGGCAGTCTCCATGAACGGAATTTATGTTTTAGATCAGACCACCGAAATATTACACGTAATGAATAAAAAGTTAAAGGTTGGTGACAAAGATCAAACGTATCTATGGCACTGCCGTATGGGACACATAAATGAGAAACGCGTAAAACAGCTCATACAGAATGGAGCTATCTCGGCCTTTGATTTTCAATCATTTGGCACGTGTGAATCATGTCTCATCGGTAAGATGACTCGGATTTCCTTCAAAGGTGTTGGAATGCGCGCTGCTGACCTATTAGGACTCATACATGCGGATGTGTGTGGACCTATGTCAATCACCGCACGAGAAGGCTATAGGTATTTCATCACTTTCACGGACGATTTAAGTAGATATGGTTATGTCTACTTAATGAAGCATAAAAGTGAATCCTTTGAGAAATTCAAAGAATACCAGAATAGGGTACAGAACCTACTGGGTAGAAAGATTAAAACACTACGTTCAGATCGTGGTGGCGAGTATCTTTCTCACGAGTTTGATCAACACCTCAAGGACTGTGGGATTGCCTTACAGTTAACTCCACCTGGAACACCTCAGTTGAATGGTGTGTCCGAACGGAGAAATCGAACTCTACCTGATATGGTTCGATCCATGATGAGTCACACGGAATTACCTGATTCATTATGGGGTTATGCTCTTTTGTCAGCCGCTCTAATACTTAACCGAAGTCCGTCTAAAGCTGTTGACAAGACTCCATATGAACTATGGAAGGGAACGGTCCCTAACTTGTCCTTTATACGGGTTTGGGGCTGCGAGGCTTATGTCAAGTGGAGACACGAGGATAAGCTCGGCCCGCGATCGGTCAAGACATACTTTATAGGTTATCCTAAAGGAACACTTGGTCATTACTTCTATTCGCCAACCGAACAACGTGTTTTTGTTGCGGCTTGTGCGACATTCTTAGAGAAGGAATTTCTCGAGAATGCAAAGAGTGATAGAACCTTCGACCGTCGGAGATTCCGAACCAAATACCGAGCAACCATTGGGGAACCAGTTCCTTCAATCTGGGTCGCGGTTAATATTCCTGAGGAACCTAGGAGGTCGGGTAGAGTCTCTATTCCTCCGGACAGATACATTGGTATGGTCGAGGAACATGACATAGATGACATTCTACTCTTAACGAGTAGTGAACCCGCAACCTATAAAGATGCCATGACTAGTTCCGACTCAAAGCTATGGCTTGAGGCCATGAAATCCGAGGTGGACTCCATTTATGGACTTAAGCAAGCTTCTAGGAGTTGGAATCATCGTTTCGACCAAGTGATAAAAGACAATGGATTTACTCGATCAGTCGAGGAACCATGTCTATATATCAAGTCGAGTGGGAGAAAGATTGTCTTCCTAATATTGTATGTTGATGACATACTCCTGATTGGGAATGACATACCTCTCTTAACTTCGGTGAAAGTATGGTTGAAAAACCATTTCCAGATGAAAGATCTGGGTGAGGCACAAAGAATTTTGGGCATCCGTATCTATCGAGATAGATCACGTCGGATGTTATCTCTCAGCCAGGAGTCTTACATAGACAAAGTCCTAGAGAGATTCAGCATGACTAACTCCAAAAAGGGGTTTCTTCCTATGGCTCCAGGGGTGCATTTGAGCAAGTATCAGGCACCAGAGACACCGGAAGAGAAAGAGCGCATGACACGGATTCCTCATGCCTCGGCTATAGGATCAATCATGTATGTCATGATATGCACACGTCCGGACGTGGCATATGCATTGAGTATGACAAGTCAATTCCAACAGCATCCAGGTGAATCACATTGGATGGCTGTCAAGAACATTCTTAAGTACCTACGGAGGACTAAAGATTGGGCATTGACTCATGGAGGCGAACAAAAGCTATGCGCAACCGGTTACGCAGATGCTAGCTTCCAAACGGATCGAGATGACTCGAAATCTCAGTCTGGATTCGTTTTTACTCTTAATGGCGCTACAGTCAGCTGGAAGAGTTCCAAACAAAGTGTTACAGCAGATTCTATGACTGAGTCCGAGTACTATGTCCCGTCTAGACATGTACAACGGAAAGCTCATCTAATCCGAGATTACGTGGAGCAAAAGGAAGTAGTGATAGAAAAGATTGCTACACATGATAATATAGCAGATCCTCTCACTAAACCTTTACGACAAGATAAGCATAAAGGGCATGTTAATTCCATGGGAATTAAACGTGTTCCTGAGTTGTAGTACTCTTTTATGGATTAGATTCATTTTCTTGTGTACTCTATACGACATCATCGTTTTGATATTTATATATTTTGTTTTTCATGTGGAATTGTACGACAATTTTGAACACCACAAAGTGAACTGAACAAACATTATATTTTTAGTCCTTAATTGCCCACATGAGCTGATAACTCTGGCAATTACTTTGTGACGTTGGTTGATGGTGGGTTCAACGAGCCATAAGTCAACCGGTTGACTGACCAATCACAGAGGCGATTTATACGGATATTTCGTAGGACACAATTGTGACATCGACGTGGAGTCCTAAATGTTTTATAACATTCGGTGCCCGGTCGTGGATAGGACCTCCATGGTGATCCTAAGAGTCGATTCTTTTGACTATCGACTGTCTCTTGAGACTACGGCAGATTTTGGGTGACTTTGGTTTCTTTCTCACGGTCATCCGTAACAGGGGGCCAAGTAGATTTTTTCTGGGTCATTTCATGTTGTGCTTAGATCGGAAGGAGTCGAGTTGAAGGAAATATTCAGCCTTTATCAGGTACTCGATATTTCTCAGGGCCACTCGAGGAGTTGTAACTGAAATGCATGGCCATGCTCGAATACGGATTCGTTTTATCAGAAGTTACTCTCTAGTCGGGGAAACCACTCTTGATAGCTGGATCGATTGTAAAATACGACCTTTGCGGATCCGGATCGCAAATTGTTTTACATTGAGTGGGAGAAATTTTTAAATGAATATGAGAATCGGTTATCGCACATACACTTGTACGGACAAGTGGGAGTTTGTTGAATTTGTGTCCTCCGGTTAGTGCGGATAACGTCATTGCACATACACTTGTACGGACAAGTGGGAGCTTGTAGGGCTGGTGTCCTTTGATTAGTGCAAGGACTTACAAATCTCTAAAAGAATCAAAGGGTATACTTTTGTATTATTATCGGTTGGTCCACGTTTATCAATAACGGTTGGCTTGCTAGATAAGTTTGACGTTATTGTCATACGGATGGCGGTGATCAACTGGTCCCTAAAAGTCACACCTATAGGATACGTTTGAGAGATGTGACGGTATGAAAATACAGTCATGTTGATGCCAATAATTGACTAAGCGGTTAGTCGAGTTATTTGACTAATAATTAGTCAAATGTGATGTTGAGATATTTTATTTAATACGGATTAAATAATAATGGCTAAGGCGAATTAAGCGATTAATTCGTAAATTAAATATAAACGATTTATATTTAATTAATGTATATTGAATTTATTTAATTATACAATATTGTCTTTGTCGGACATGTATTAATATATCGACTGAGTCATGTTACTAGTTGATACGTTAATAACCGATAACCGATGACGATTTATAATTGAAAACCCGTCATATACATTTTAGTAATTTGATTTGAACTACGAGTTAGAATAAGGAGGAAGTGAAAGCCCACTCCCTCCCCTTGGGCTCTCGGTTTGGCCGAACAAGACAAAAGGAGAGAGCCTCTCTCCTTTTGACCTAAGCATCTCATTTTTACAGAAACTAGGGTTTTTGGAGATTATTCCTCTGAAACCTCGATCTCACATCGAATAACCTCACAATAGCTCTCTCGATATTGCAAGTCAATTAGAGAGCATTTCTAGCACAAGGGCATAGTCTCAGACGGTCTTGGGTGCAACGATTAGGAGGAAATCTCTGTTGATTTCTGTTCTTTACGCCGCGCATCAAAGGACCCGAGGTTGATTCTTAATCTTTATCGTTTTCTATTGTATTTCGTTTATGACCATATTTCACATGTTAAATTTACGTTATAATCCTTAAATTTAAAGGGTCTTATACGGATATTACCCCACATCATCATGTTTCTAAAGGCAAGATAAACAATAAAGATGGAGTCTTTAAGCATAAACATGGTGGAAGAACAAATTCTATTACTAATCATGTAAATATCCAACTTAAATTATAAGGAAAGACAATTTAATTCAAGAGACAATGAAGATTAAACTAAAGGCACAAACTTTAACTCAATAAACTCAAAGATTGAATCTTTGGGTGTAAACAACAAAGATGAACAATGAAAAGATGAACAATAAAGAAAACAACAACAATCAAACAACAAAGATGCAAATTTAACATAAACAATCAAACCAACTTAAAGAAAAAGCAAATGTAAACTAATGAAAATAGGAAGAGAAATAATACCAACTCAATAGCAAGAAAAGGAATTAGGATAGAAAAATAAAGAAGGAGGAACCTTCAATCTTCTTACAACCCAATTTCAATTACTAACTAATTGAATAACTTGTCTAATTAAGGAATGATTAACAAATGATTAACAAAGTTTGAAACTTGGAAAAGGAAATAATTTCAGATCTGGGAGAGTGTGTCCAAAATGGTTAAGGGAGGGGGTATATATAGTTTCCACCAGGATTAGGGTAGGATTTGAAATGGGCTTGAAAACACGAGTCTGCACTCCCGGCCGGTCAACCGGCTGCCGGTCTTCTGGCGGCTGGGAGATCCCTGGAAGTTGAAATAAATTTTGGAAGCCATCAGGTATGCATGGCCGGTCAACCGGCTGCCGGTCACTGACCGGCTGGAGGACACGCTTGACTTGAATCTTGACTTCTTGGTTTTGGGGGAACTCCCAGCTGGCTGGCCGGCTGCCGGTCATCTGACCGGCAGGGAAGTTCCTGTAACTTCCTTCAAAAAGTTGTGATTTCCAGCTTATATGTTCTCCCAGCCGGCTGACCGGCTGCCAGGCCACCGGCTGGGAATGCCCCATTGCTTGATTTCTTCTTCAATTGTATACACATGCATTCCCAGCCGGCTGACCGGCTGCCGGCCTACCGGCTGGGGATCCTCCTCAACATGATTTCCTTCTTCTTCCATGCAAAACTTAGTAAACACGTCTTCCTTGCTTCATTTCACCCATTCCCGCCTCAATTCCTGCAAGGAGGCCACAATGTCATAGTAAAGGGAATCGGGACACGAAATTCGAGAAAGGAAGTACAAAACCGACTCAAATGGAGTCGGAAAGCATGAAATTAGAGGGGAAAAAGGGTGCGAAAGAATCCTATATCACACCCCTCCGGCAATTGTAGCCATAACATCAGTACCCAACTTCCAGCGAACACCTCATATGTCCACACCTTATACCCCCTCACAACCAAACATACTAATCACCTCCACAAAATCAATCTCATTAGAACAACTAACTTCCCTAAAGTAACATCATCCTCAACCACTAGTGACAATACTATGACACTAACATCCTTCATGTGACTACTCTCTTACTATCACTTCTTAATATAACAATCTGTTTCCTCTCTTTGGTTATTATCTCAAATAACGAACATCCAATCCATCAACAAAATCTACCTCAACATTATTCCCAATTCTATCCTTTATCATATCGTTACCTAACTCTCCACCAAAATCTCAGATCGTGCAAACACTCTACCAACTTCTTATTCCTTAATACCTCGAAACTCACGGCTAACATGTCGTCCAGCTCTCCTATATAACTATTAACTCACACCCTCTAGTGAGGCTATCGTACATATCCATAATTTCCTACCTTCATGCTCCTTAACTCCGGTCATCGTTCTCTCAACTTACTTCCATCCCTCTTTCTCCCTTTTTACTCAATAAAAACAATTAATAATTCATCACCTTTCTCTTTCTACCTAATTCTTTAGTAATCCGACTACCTTCTTGTTACTCCACAACTCAAATTCCAGTAATTCACATCGATATCTTCTCTTTATTTCTTACCACTTATCTCCTCCCATCATACTATTCACTCGCACTTGTTACCATCAAGTCTACACACTAACGATTATTCTTCAATAAGCCGTATCTCCCTGTCGTATCTCTAGGAAACCAAAAATTCATCTCATACCATTAATTGCCCAAATAATCACACACTAGGCTCACCTCTTGATTTTCCGAATTCCCAAATCAATTACTGTCTACTCATCGCGGCATAACTTGACCTCACTATACACTATTCGTTTCCATCTCTCTATAGCGACCTTTTATCACATATATCCTTAAGCAACTCAATCCAAACCGTCTCCCTCCATAAATCCTTACATATCTCAATATGCCACTATTCGTATCCCTCATCTCAATCTTTCATTCTCACATTTCTTTACACTTACATCACCCTTGCCCTTATACATTTACTTTTATATTACTCAACCCATGACTATATCACTCATCATATCTCACAAAACATGCTCCTTGTCTCAATTAGCTCATCAATATACTCTTTTCTTGTTCCACTATCCCTCACAACCACATATAATTCATGTCCTTTATATCCAACACCTATCCCTCATACGCCGACATCCTCCCTATCATAACATTTGGTAACTTACGTATCAAGACCGTCACATATATAAAAGAATGCGTTAAGACTCAAAACATACGTGTGCACATACCCCACGACTCAAAAAAAATGTAAGAACATAGCCACCGACTTAAAAATTAAGGTGAAAATATAGCCACCGACTCAAAATAGCCACACACTAAGGTACTCGGTCGAGTACATAGCATACTAGGTCGAGTAACTATATTACTCGGCCGAGTTTTCGAATCCAGAAGCGAACGTAATTATCGCTGAGTATTACTCGGTCGAGTATTGGAAATACTCGGCCGAGTAGCCCTTACTCGGTCGAGTACCAACACAATTCTCAGCATCGTCCAGGTTTCGTAAAACAGTCATATCTCACTCGTTACTTGGTCGTTTTGGGCGTGTGACCTATCGTTAGAATCGTAGGAAGACAAGCTATCACCTCAACTTGGAATCATAACCATATCATTTTTAAACTCGATTTATGACAGTTTTAAGAGAACCCTTCCGTAATCGGTTTTCATAAAAATCAAATTTTCTCAACCAAAACAATTTGAACATGCATAAGGCAACAACAACAACTCAATAATTCAAGAAACCAGTACATAGATGCACTTTTATCATACCCATTTGAAAATTAAATACGACATAAACTTACGATAACATACTTAAGCATGCAATTCTATATACTTTGCATCGCTACCCAAAGTTAAGCATATTACGTCATAAATCTGAAAGCCACATAGTAAACACGTAACATGCCAATACTTTTCATGCCAAAACCGTTTCAACTGATTTCACACATCAATTCCATCATGCCTTTCTAGCACTTTCACAATGTCCTTCACAGATTTTCACACATTACACCTTCTACCACATGTTCCAAGCATTCAATTTCGACACACCACACGCATGAATCAAATAAACACACAACACAGTTCCCCCCCGTGACCGGCTTGAGATCGTAAGGGCCTTAATGCGACTTCGGGACGTCTCCCAAGTCTTTGCGGTAGCTCCAAACAACTCTCCCCGGGTTCATTTTATTTAGACTCCCTAAGTTCATTGGGTTCATTTGTTTCAGGTGCCGGAATCTTCGGCTCTGATACCACTTTGTAACACCTCCTCATACCAAGGTACCTTACCAAGGACTACCCCACCAAGGACTACCCCAGCATGAAAGACTGTTACCATCTCGGTTTCCTGAGGTTAGCATATCAAAGTTACCAATTCCAAACAACCTTTATTAAAGTATAAAGAGTTAGTGATTACATGTTTCCAAAACCAAACCAAAGTATAACTATGAAAGGTCTAACAACTACAAAGAATGCAAGCTAAGTCTCTTGACGACGGAAGCTAGACTCGAGTGATGACTCTCCATGACTGTCCCATAGCTAAACATCTGCATTACCTGTCATAATATGCTCACCATCCCCGAATGGATCACAACAGGTTTTACAAAACAACAACAACGGGGTCAGTACCGTTCAATCAAGATAAAACAAACAAACAATGTAACCAGTTGATCATCCTCCATCGCCGGTCTCCCGATCTCACACAGTAACCGACTACACACCGAAGTGTATAGCCCTGCCAGATTACCCATCACAACAGGTAATCCTCGCCGCCAGTGGGTGACCGCAGCCCATCCCCACCTAGTCCAGCTCATCAACGAGCGACTAACAATCCATGTCCCTTAATGTGCACATATCCTCTCGTGACGGGTTCCACGGAGGGCGAACTAGGGTGTGAAGCCACTCCCGCAAGTGACTCCACCACAATCACACACACAGCATCACAGCTGTCACAACACCACAACCGTCACAACACAACCACACCAACACCATCACCACAACACCCAACCTCCGATGATCAGCAGATAACAACAATTATAAAACATATGAAATCTCAATCAATTAACAATACTGAGTAGGAGAAACCCTACCTTTTCGCAATCCGCTATGCTGCAATCAATCATACAATATGCATAACAATTACCACATCGTCACCTACAACAATGATAATCAACAATCACATAACACAAACACTATATGCAAAACCCCATTTCCCCCAAATTCATAATTAAAGACAAACCCTAGAATAATCATCAACAAACATGGGGATAAAGACTTACAGACGGAGGAATAAAGGATCGAATGTGATTGCAACAATTATCCACACAAACAGAGGAGAGATTCGGAGTGATTAGAGCGTAGTACGATGATTAGGTTTTGTAAATTATGTTTAGGAAACTGCTTAACGAAATATATATCATTCTAATTACTTCCGAATCAAACCGCTGAAATATTACTTGCTAGACCGGATACTCGGTCGAGTATAGAGTATACTCCACCGAGTATCCTCTACTCGGTCGAGTATTCATCATACTCGGCCGAGTATTTGTTGGGTTCCTTATGTTGATGATAACATGCCCATTTGATTTGTGCTATCTTAGTTTACCTTTTCAGGATTAATGATTTAATCAAGCATGGATTAAGAAGTGTTGAAGTTGTTAATCATCTCATTGTATTGAGTCTTAGTGTCATCTAATGTACAAGTGAGAAAGTAGAGTATCTTAGAGTAATAGAAACAGTCCAGACGACTGTTGCTTTCATTAGTAAACAGCTGCTTGGATTGTTGCCACAATTCGTAAAACTTGAAGTCTCTTTTTATCTTTCAAAAGCTTTCACGTGACTCTTATTTTTCAAAGATAAAATTCAGATTTTTATTAAGGAGATGGTATTGAATAAAGAGTGGTTTGAATTATTATTATTTTCAAAAAAATTCCTCTTTATGCAAATTCAACCCTTTGGTTCTTTAAGAAAACAAAGAATGCTTTTTGCCATTTTAGTGTTAACTTGTCATCATGTGACTTGTCTTTTCTCTCTTTGTTTTCTGAATTTGCAAGAGCTTTTAAGGTTATCTTTCAAACACTCTTTCTCTATTCTTACCTTTGCAAAAGAGCCCTCTTTGGTGCAAGTTTTGGGTGGTTGCAAATGCCCTTCACATGTGTGGTCTTTGACCCTTCAAAACCCTAGCAACCCCTTCACTCACCTTCTCTATATAAACCGTGCCTCTCCTTCATAAAATCTCAAGACTTCTTTCTGAAATTATTTTCAAGTTTGCAAGTTTGTTTTTCAAAGCTTTAAACCGTGTCACATTTGCAAAACCTTTAAAGAGTCTTCAAGTTGTTACGATCGTAGCTCATTACTTTATAATACTAAACTCTCTTGCTTAAGAATTGTTGATCTTGTAAAAGTTGTCCATCTCTATTCTTTGCTAAGAATATGTTAGTAGAAACTTGATCCTATAACATTCTAAGTGTGTTAGTAGAGTTTAGGACGAAGTAGTCTTTAACTCTTGGCAACCGGAGTAGGTTGCAAGTTAGCTTGTCATAAGAACGGAGTAGTTCTTGTACTAGCTTTACAACCGGAGTAGGTTGGTGTCTTTTATTGCAAGGGTCTTTTAGTTGTCGGAGTAGATCACTAAAAGAAAGCAATAAAAAGGTAGATTGGACGTAGGCACTTGAGTTTCTTGCCGAACCAATTCAAAAATCTCATGTTCAATTGTTTTACTTTATTTCCGCTGCTTTTTATATTGTTTGTTTTGCTTTGCTTAAACCTTCGAAGTAACAGTTCATCATACTGTCATATTTGGCCTGCAGTCGTATTCCACAAACTGAGACAAATAGCTACAGTCAGAACAATTGTTACTTTCATACTTCAGCAAACATTCATCGTGATACTTGTTTAGTATTTCAATATTATTCAAAGTATCTCCTCATCTCTTTTGTCCTCATAACTCACTTTAATTCAATAAAGTTGAAGTTATAAAATTTTAAAATAGTACCTAATTCACCCCCTCCCCCTCTTAGGTACTTGAATCCATAAACTCAACAATTGGTATCAGAGCCTCGTGCTCTTGATCGAGGCTAATCGCCTTAGAGTTTGATTCGTGGGTAATGGATTCCGAGAAACACTCCAACATCCCGGTCTTTACCGGTTCGAATTTTGGATGGTGGAAACTCAAAATGGAACATTACATCAAAAGTATTGATTATGAATGTTGGAACATCATCCAAAATGGACCTCTCGTTATTGAGGAATCCGATATTCTAAACGGTTTCACCAAGACAAAAGAGGAAAGAAATTACAATGAAAACGACTTCAAGCTTGCCGAAAAGAATTCAAAAGCAATGTCGATTCTTCAACGTTGTGTTGGTGAGGGGGAAGTTAGTCGAATCTCCGGGTGTCCTACGGCAAAATCTATTTGGGATTCCCTTGTACTTGCCTATGAAGGGACGTCCCAAGTAAGAAAACACCGTATTGACCTTCTCATGCAACAATATGAGATGTTTAAAATGTCAAAGGACGAGTCTTTAAATAGTTTCTCTTCACGTTTTTCTTGTATTATTAATGAGCTTAAAAGTCTAGGAAGGAATTTCGAGTCCGAGGACATCATTCGAAAAATCCTTCGTAGTCTAACCCCTAAATGGCAACCTAAAGTCACCGCCATAGAGGAAGCTAAAGACTTGTCAACCCTATCTCTTCATGAACTAATGGGATCACTAATGGCTCACGAGTTTAACCTCGATAAGCATTCTAGTGAGTCATCAAAGGGAAAGAGTCTTGCCCTCACATCCTCTCCAAGTGATGGAGAAGATGAGGAGGAAGACGAGTTTGCTATGTTCACAAGGAATCTAGTCGGGTTGGTCAATGGTCAAGGAAACAAAAGGTTCACTAATAATTACTCGAAAAAACGCTTTCCTAAGAAACGACCTAACTCCACCGTGGGATGCTTTAAATGTGGTGATAAAACTCACCAAATTAAAGAATGTCCCAAGTGGGAAGAAATCAAATCAAAGGAAAGAAGAGAAAAAGTTAAAAAGGACTATAAACATAGAGTCATGAGTGCTATTTGGGGAATGTCCGACTCCGAGGAAGATGAGGAACTCATCGAGGAGGAACTTGAGGCTAAAATGTGTCTTGCAAATCATGGTAAAGAAAAAGTCTCAAAAACCTCAAAACTTGAACACTTAAGATGCCTCATGGCTAATCCCGACGATTCCGACTCCGATTCCGACAACGAGGTAAATCATCTAAAGGCCAAGGCTAGAACTTACTCCAAAGAGAAAGTATGTAAGCTTCTTGATCAACTTCTTGATAAATGTCGGTCTCAAAATGATAAGCTTGATGTAATGCAAAATGAGATTGAGGAAATTGCTCAAGAGAACTTTAATCTGAAAAATGAACTAAAAGCAACAGACTGCATCACTGTCACCTCTGAGGCATATGATGAAGTTAAAAGAGTCAACAAGTTAAACAAACATTTGACTAAAGAACTAGAGCGTCTTAGGTCGACACCCACGGACGTCTCTGACCTTGAAAATGTCAACACTACTTTGGTGATGCAAGTTTCCTCACTAACCAAGGAACGTGATGATCTTTTGAAGGACAAAGATGATCTTGAAAATGAGATCTACGATCTTGTAGTTGAAGTTGTAGACCTAAGGGAAACAGTGTCTAAGACTGTTGCTTCTGACCATGATTTAGACGAGTCAAAAGAAAGGATTAAATGTTTGGAAAATGAAAACAAGTGTCTAAAAGGTGAGGTTATTTGTCTCAAGAATGAAATAGAAGTCCTCCATGATAGGCTTACTTTCTTTCAAAAAGGTATGCCCGAATGTAGCACTTCTAGGTCTTCTCCTCATAATAGATCCGATGAAATCGTTGATCTAAACAAAAGACTTGACGAGATGACATCTAAATATGAAGAGTCCAAAGAAAGAATCATGTATCTCGTGTCTAAACTCAACAACCACACCCATGACTTCATTGTTGAGAAAAGATTGTCCATAGAAAGTGTCAACAATGATGAACTCAAAAGAGAAAAAGAAAAGAATTTGCATCTCCTCTCACGTGTCAAAGACTTGACCAATGAACTTGTTAATGCTAAGAACATCACTGAAAAGTGGGAAGGAAGTCAAACCGTGTTAAATTTCCTCACGAATCAAACCGAGAAATGTGATAAAGTTGCTGGTTTGGGGTTCAAATGGAACAGTCAGACTGACTGTTGCATCCAGAAGCCTAAAACTGATTTTAGAGGAAGGAAATACGTGGGTCTTCCCGAATACATAATTTGCAATTATTGTGGTGACAATGGTCATGTTTTTAATGGATGTAAAAAACGATTTGATGACATTAACAAGAATACCAAAACATTAAAGCAAATGTGCATTAAGGAAGACACCACAAGACATGTTGATCACAAAAAGGGACCCAAATTCATTTGGGTTCCTAAACTCAAAAACTAATTTTGTGTAGGGCTTGGTGAGAGGCGGCCACAATTGGTACTTGGATAGTGGATGCTCTCGTCACATGACGGGTGATAGAAGCCAATTCCTCTCACTTAAAGCATATGATGGTGGCACGGTAAGGTTTGGTGACAACAAGAAAGGTGAAGTAATTGGCATTGGAAAGGTTGGTAAGTCATCATTACTTTGTGTCGACAACGTGCGGCTTGTCAAAGGTTTGAAGCATAATCTCCTTAGTATCTCTCAACTTTGTGATAAGGGTAATTTTGTAGAATTTAGTGCTAATTTGTGTCGAATATTTGATGCCACTACTAATGAACTAATACTCGAAGGAAGACGTGTCAAAGACATTTACTTAACTAATTTGAACACTCTATCCGGTCACACCATGTCTTGCATGAGTGTAATGAACAATGATCCTTGGTTATGGCATAAAAGGTTTGGTCATGTTAGTACAAAAACTCTTAATACCCTTAAAAGACTTGACTTAGTTGAAGGCATTCCTAATATAAAGTTTGATTTTGATAAAGTATGTGATGAATGTGCTAGAGGTAAACATGTTAAAAGTTCCTTTAAATCCAAAAGAATTATGAGTACATCTCAACCTTTGCAACTTTTACATATCGACTTGTGTGGACCAATGAGAACTAGAAGTAGAGGTGGTAGTCGTTATGTGTGTGTCATTGTTGATGATTACTCTAGGTTCGTTTGGGCACTCTTCCTAAGCTCTAAGGATGAGACATTTGATGAGTTTCTAATTTGGTTAAGAAAGATTCAAAATAAACTTGGTTTAAAACTTGTTTCAATGAGAACCGATCACGGAACCGAATTCGAAAACTCATCATTTGGTGCTTATTGTGATTACAATGGTGTAGACCATAACTTCTCGGCTCCTAGAACACCACAACAAAATGGTGTGGTTGAAAGGATGAATAGAACCCTTGAAGGAATGGCTAGAACAATGTTATTATCTAGTAAGTTGCCTAAGAACTTTTGGGCCGAAGCGGTAAATACCGCTTACTACATTCATAATCGTGTCATGATAAGGAGTATATTGAATAAAACTCCCTATGAGTCGCTACGTGGAAGAAAACCCAACATTTCATATTTTAGATGTTTTGGAAGCAAATGTTTTGTTCATATCAATGGTAAAAACAACTTGGGTAAGTTCGATCCACGTAGTGATGAAGGAGTATTTATTGGATACTCCGACCATAGCAAGGCCTATAAAGTCTACAATAAACGAACCTTGTTAATTGAAGAAAGCATTCATGTCATTTTTGATGAATCTAGTGTGCTTGGACAGGTACAAAACGTGAATGATGATGATGATGATGATGATAGCGATGACGATGAGTTTAAGATTGGTCTTATTCGAAAGGACTTCGTGTTCGCGGATGAGGAAACTCCCAGCACTGAATTGCAACAGACACAGAGACTGTCACCTTCAAAGGAGATCAGCAACTCAGGGGGAACACGTAGCACCTCTGCTACTGTTTCTTCTCTGGAAGCAACAGACCCAACGACTGTTGCCTCCACCTCCAGAACTGAAGCAATCCAAAACAGTGAGGATGAAGATTCTTCCAGGCCAAAAGAAACAGTCACTGTGACTGATGCTGTTGAGGGGGAACAAGAAACCATCGTTCCAAAGAAGTGGAAACATCAAAGCTCTCATCACTACTACATTTAGATTCTATAGCAACACTTTGCTATTGTTGCATAATGTCATATAAATGTTGCAATAGAGTTTATGCAACACTTAATCAAGTGCTACATCAGGTCTTGTTGCATTAGGTCATTGCAATGCTTAATGCAACACTTTTTAATCTGAAGCAACACTTTTGAAAAGTGTTGCATTGGTCATGTTTATGCAACGCTTTTTCAATTGCAAAGGCAACATTTTTTATCTTCTAATGCAACATTTCTTATGTAAAAAAAGCAACACTTCCTGAACTAATGCAATACTTTTCATGTTGATAAGCAACACTTATATCAAATTAATGCAACATTTTTATTTTGGAAACGCAACACTCGTTACGTCCCAAAACAACACTTATAATAAACAAATGCAACACTAATTTATTCAAAAACAACACTTAATAAAGTGCAACGACATAAGGACTTGTAAGGCACGCAACAATTGTAATTCTCTCTAACTGTGCATTCAATTGATTCAGTCTCAAAAATATATGTCAATTACATTTCAAAAAAGGATCAAAAGTAGAACTTCGATCGCAAATGTTCAATTATTTAACTAAAACAAATATAACAAATGTTTAAATAGAACAAATAATAATTCTTAACGATTATTTGAAAGCTACTAATTATAAGTCTTCATTCTTGTATTGTGAGCACATATATGTTGCCAACCGGACAAAAAATCAACCCGTCATCATTGTTAATACCTCAAATGCAACCTGTAACATAAAAAATAGAACATTATTAGATTTGAGGATTCAAAGGCTCAATAGGCATAGATGATACGTCACACTTAATTATCACGAAATAATAAATAATGCATTAAAGAACAACTAATTAACAAGGACGCGAGAAAATAGAGTACGTGATTGTACACAAGGTGTAGCCTATGTGAAACCTTTGAGTTTGATCTGCAAAGGTAGGCCTGTCCAGCCATAATAATCACACCAAAGACTCAGAGACCCTATGTTCTCGATAGTCAGGCCATTTTTCTACCTTCACAGGATAAGCATACTAACCTGCCTTACACTAATAATTCTGCATCATAAGTTCCAATCATAGCAGCCCTATTGACTACTCTATCTACCTACAGAATTTACTCTAACTACATACTCTGCCTCATGCTACTAATAAGGTTTATCAATGGTCTGAATGGTTCAGAGGTACACAAGCATGCACCAGATAGGTGACCGGTACAACAAAGTGCCTGGAATGGGTGGGTTAGTTGTGCCAAAAATCAGTTTATGGGATGACAATATGCACTAGAAGCTCTGAATACGAATGACAAATGACAAACTGATCAAGTATGACATGGATATTGAGGATAGATGCTACTTTTGTAGAATTAAGAACATATAGATGTGATAGGAAATATAAGAAAAACACCCTTCATTCCTCTTTGACTTGTTAGAAATCCCATCAAAACGGAGAATAATGAATGATATATACCTTGAGAGTTAATTCAAAGACCAAACCATATACATTTCCAGACACCTTGAAGCTATCTAGATCAATGATACTAGGAAGTAGGAATAGACTTGAAATGACTCAAGAATTTGTCAATTGTTCATCAAATCAATTGTTAGAAATAGCTCAATGAAATATTAACTACTGTATGAAAAGAGGCGACTTCCACCACCAAGTAGGACAAAGCATTTTTGAAGTACTGGACTTAATTCATATGGTAGGATTAGCGGGATTAGCTCTAAGAAAGCAACAAACGACATTAGTGCTAAATCAACAGAAGTCGTCTCTCAATTATAAGTTTATAACACTAGATAACTGAAAATAAAGAATCGCTCCCTAGCTTATCAGCACATGACAGCCTCATAAAGTTCTATTATACATGTAATATCAATAAATTTGATCCTCAAAGTAACGCATTTTTAATTTCAACAACTACAAAGAGGTAAACCTTGGATCTTCATCGAAATATTTCCATATTTTATGTTCTAGGTGCTTAAGTAACTTGTCATTCAGATAGCAAAATCAAAAATTATCCAAGTTTCAACAATTTTTAATTGAATTGCACAATAACCATCAGTAAACCAGCTTCACCCCAGATGAAGCAATAAATAGGTCACAATCAAAATGAATTTCACCAATCTCACAACCACAAGATAATTAAATATCACTAATTATATTAATGCACATTTACCAAGCCAATGGTAGAACAAAAGTTATTTGGAAGTATAAATCTTACTTCTACTGTAAGGCAAAACGAAACAACCGCTTGCTCATACTCCTCGGTCCTCGCGGAATCGACAAATCGAATGCAAATTGGAAGCACGTCAAATTCAAATATCGTAAACCAAAGACAAATTCGAAACAAAAGGGAAACTAAAGTAACAAATTCAAACTCAAATCCCACTCAAAATTCACCAAAATCAAAGGAAATAAACCTAAAACAACGGATTGTCACGCCTCCAGGACATAATTTCAGTCACATAACCCAGATCAAATTTAGAAAATATTAAAACAAAATAATAACCTAAAATTAACATAATCAGACTCAAATCTAACGCAAAATTTGCGAAAATGAAGGAAAAAATTAAACCTGAGAATAAGAGAATCGAGAAGATCCAGATAAGCAATTAACCAATAACCCTAATTCATATTCTACCAAAAATCCCTAAATCAATACAACTTAACACCAAAATTAGTCATAATTACAATCAACAAATTACCAATCCTAATAAATTCTGGAAAACTAAGAAGGAATTTATGTCTAATTAAAAAGAAACACAAAAAAATTTGAATAGAAAAAAGAAAGAGAGAAAACGGACCTTAACTTGGAAGGATATCGAATCAGACGATCAGTAGTGGTTGGCGAGCAAGGCGGCTCGTGGTAGTTGAAGCGAAGTGACGGTGCAGGGAAGATGATTGTCGAGGATGATCTAAAATGAAGTGTTAACTGTAAAAGGAGATGGTAATCTTATTTTTAGTTGGGTTAAGTATGCGTCACAACCCTCACAAGAAAACCGCCCTAGTATTCTATCTATTTTCAAGAAGAAAACACTTGCTATTGATGAAACATTGCCATAAAAACCTGTTTTTAAGCAGTATTTAACTTAGATTTGATTTGGGTCACAAACGATTGTTTCCTCGTGACCACTCTGGACCATTAGAAATTGCCAAAATTAATGATAACGCTGGATACTTAACTAACAAGAATGATGCCACCAGCCAAGTTGAAATGAGTCTTTGGCGGTTCATCCGTGTTTGTCTTGACTAAGATTTTTGCTTGTTTTAATAATTAATACCAACAATGCGCACCTATCGCATAGAATGCTGCTACATCGCTATTGCGAATATATCCAACAACTAATGCCACTTCGGACTAACAATTGGCTATAAAAAATTAAAAAATAAGGTTCAAAAGCTCTAACAAGTAACAACTCACATTAAACTTAAATATTAGTTTAAGTTATTAGCACAAAGACTTGACCATTCGTTAAATATCTTAACCAAATTACCTATGCCCGCAAAACGCCCCCAACGTCACCGAAATGCCTGATGAAATGTGCTAATGTAAATTTTATGACATAATAATAAAAATAATTAAGAACCCTGAAACAAAACATAACTAAAAGAAGCAATGTGCAAGATGATTGAAAAGTGAACTGCTAATTTTGCACTTACAAATGAAGCCCATGGATTAGATTCGCTTTACCTTCAATTGACACATCCTTTGAAGAATTGATACATAGAATTTGGCAGTCGTTCGAGCCAACTGTATTTCTCATCTCCATCAAAATCTTTGATGCTCTGAAATGGATAAGAGAACATAACTAGTTAACATCATCAAAGGAAAAGTCATTGTGTGAGCTATTCTAATGGATAAGTCATTATATGAGCTCATCAAAGGAAAAAATATTCTCGTTTATTTTCTGGGATTAGTATTATATGTGCAAAAGCAAGAACACGGGAAACAAAATTTTTATCCTGAAATACTGTGTATCGTACCTCGTTAGATGCTTAAAGTTGTACTCAAACTAATGAGCAATGAGCATCAAGTGTTTGTATAGTTGTAGTGTTACTATGATTACTTATAACTATTAGATGGACAACAACAATAGATCACACTCCAAATAAAAAAGTTACAAAAAATTACCAAGTACATAAAAATGACAGGAATACTACATTCCTGTATAAGGGTATGAAACCGCCTCAATTATCAGAATAAAATCAAAGAAACCCCCATCAACATGATTCTAGAAATACGACATGACTATTTAACAAGTAAACTTAAGTCTTAACAGCTTGAATGAGTATGAAACATATTCCACCGAAGTGTAAGCAAGACGATGAATGTAAATTTCATTTGTCCCATGGTCGAACAGTAGCAAATTTAATAGAAATAGATGTCATTTGATCATGGGGCAAATGGGTATCTCGATTTCATTGCAAATTTAAGAAAGATGATCTAGAAATAGTTGTCATTTGAGCATTTTTGTAAATTTCACTGAAATATAGGCGTGACTTGTGAATTATGATACAGAAATGAAACTAAAATAAAGCTTGCAATCGATGAATCGAGTGTGGCTTTCCCATCTGGGAAATTTAAGCCAAATGCTTCAATCACAACAACAATTATGTTCTATTATCATTAAATAACAAAAAATATCATACCACATTGGAATGCAACTAATTAAGCACAAATCAAATTACCCATGAAACCCTAACTAATTAAATTGAAACCAGTGAAAAAAAATGAGTACCTATTAAGAGTATTACGGAGGAATCGATTGAATGGAGGCGCACACGATACGATTCGACGGTGGCGGTCGGGCGTGCGGCTTCGTGAGTGGCGAAGATAATTAGGAGGGTTTCCTACATCGTCAAAGCGAGTTGCCGCGGTGGACGAATTGGGGCAAGACCAAGGGGGTACAGTTCGCAAAGCGAAAACATGAATATAAAAAGGAAACGCATCCTTTATGGTTGAAACATGGGAAAAATAAGAAACCGGGTTTTAGTTTAACACATTTGTTACCTTTTTCTAAGAAACCAGTTTAAGAAAATCAACGGTATCTTTTGTTAAGAAACCGGTTCTAAAATCTAACAAGTTTCTTATTAATGGTTCCTTTGATGATTTTTGTAGTAGTGTGTGTACATTAACCAAATTCTCTTTGTTACAGCGTTTATGTTAAACTGAGTTTCACATCGATTTTAACAAAACCGATGTTAGAACTGTTGATACTAATATTCTATTACATTGCTTTTAAAAAGTAACCAACATAAATAAAAAAAATGCAATCAATTGACATCGGTTTTTGAAAGAATCGATGTTATTTATTTAACATTTACATCGTTTCAACTAAAAGCGATGTTATTGTGGCGATGTCAATAGGACTAATTGTACTAGTGATGTTGCTATTGTTGCTTAAAGTGTTGCGACAAAATGCAACATTTGTGTCAAAATGTTGCATTTATAACAATACAATGCAACACTTCTCTTAAAGTGATGCCCTATATCAATAAAAGCAACATTTTTGAATAAAGTGTTGCATGATTAACTAAAATGCAACATAAAAAACAAAGTGTTGCAGATGAAATGTTGCATTACATCAATTTTTGTAGTAGTGCATCCACTCACTAATCTCACAAGTGATCTCAACTCGGGAATTCGAACAAGATCATCCCTCAACAATCTCGCTCATCTCAACGAGTATTGTACCCATAATGCCTTCCTTTCTCAAATTGAACCTTCAAATGTAACAGTCGCCTTGACTGATGCAGACTGGTTGCTTGCCATGCAAGAAGAACTCAATCAATTCAAAAGAAACGAGGTGTGGCACTTAGTCCCTAGACCGCCTAATCGTACCGTCATTGGTACTAGGTGGGTCTTTCGCAATAAGCTTGATGACTCGGGAGAAATTGTAAGGAACAAGTCTAAACTAGTGGTGCAAGGTTATAACCAACAAGAGGGTATTGATTACGATGAAACCTATGCACCGGTAGCTAGACTTGAGGCCATACGATTGCTTATAGCTTTTGCGACTCACAAAGGCATTAAACTCTTCCAAATGGATGTCAAAACCGCTTTCTTAAATGGATATTTGGAAGAAGATGTCTTTGTAGAGCAACCACCGGGTTTTGAGAACAATGATTTGCCTAACCATGTTTTCAAATTAGACAAAGCTCTTTATGGTTTAAAACAAGCACCAAGGTGTTGGTATGACAGATTGTCTAAATTTCTTATTGAAAATGGTTTTAAAAGAGGCTCCGTTGACAAAACATTGTTCTTGAAGCAACAGTCCAGTGAACTGTTGGTTGTACAAGTATATGTTGATGACATCATATTTGGTGCAACAAATGAACTCCTTTACTTATATTTTTCGGAACTAATGAAATCGGAGTTTGAAATGAGCATGATGGGCGAGCTAGGATTTTTCCTTGGGCTCCAAATTAAGCAATCGAAGGATGGAATCATGATCCATCAACAAAAGTATATTAAGGAAATGCTTAAGAAATTTGGGATGACTAATGGTAAGCCTCATGATACACCTATGGTAGCCGGGTCCAAATTGGACAAAGATGAACTCGGTAAGAATGTTAGTGATAAGGTGTATAGAGGTATAATAGGCTCACTTCTCTACTTGACCGCAAGTCGTCCCGACATTCTCTTTAGTGTTTGTTTATGTGCTAGGTTCCAAGCAAATCCGAAAGAATCACATTTTAAAGCCGTTAAACGAATTCTTCGGTATTTGATTGGAACACAAAATCTTTACTTGTGTTATCCCTTATATTTTCCTTTTGATCTCATAGGCTTTTCGGATGCGGACTATGCGGGATGCACGGTTGATAGAAAGAGCACCTCCGGAATTGCAACATTCTTGGGTCCTTGCTTGATCTCTTGGGGCTCAAAGAAACAAAACATGGTAGCTCTTTCAACGGCCGAAAGTGAGTACGTTAGTGCCGCGCATTGTTGTTCTCAATTACTTTGGGTAAGACAACAACTCTTGGATTTTGGTATTATTTTTGACTCCGTGCCCATAATGTGTGATAATACGAGTGCAATAAATATTTCCAAAAATCCTATTCAACACTCTAAAACCAAACATATTGATATTCGTCACCACTTTATTCGTGATCATGTGGAAAAAGGACATGTTAAACTTATCTTTTGCAAGACCGAAAATCAAATTGCCGATATTTTTACTAAGCCACTTGCAAGAGAACATTTTGAGAAATTTAGACTAGAAATTGGGTTAATTAATTGCTTGTGATTTTTAATGTGAGTTTTACAAATTTCCTTAATTGATTAAATTAAAATTGGATATATGTTATTAAGTATTCTAAGTGCATTGACATCATTTTTGGACCAAAAATTGACACCGTATTTGTGAGTCGGTAATCACTCAACCTCATATCTAAATTTACGTTTATTATATGCTACCTTGCGTTTTTATTTCGAGTGATTAAATGTGTTTAAGTTGGGCCAACCACCTCACCTCCCTCATTTATTGGGCCATTAATTCCATCAACCCACCACCTATTCTTATCCGCCCAAACCTTCTAACCCACCATCTCTTCATCTCCCTAATCTTACCAAATCACCTACCCACTAACCTACCCTAACCCACCATGGTAAAAACATCCTTTAACACAACCATACCCATCAAACCCACAAAAATTACCTCACCACCTGTCACATCAAACCCACCGACATCAACAACTCAAACAATGACCTCACCCAAAATCTCCTACGCCTTTCCTCCACAGACCTCAAACCTGATTCCTTCATCTAACCCAGATTCACCAAACCCTCAACCATCACCAACCCCCACTGTTTCATCATCACCAGACGACATCCCTATCTCCACCATGGTAGGTCGTCGCACTCGAGGAGGTCGGAAGAAAAGCACTGCTGTTCCAAGCTCTTCCTCTGAACCGGTCTTGGTAAATGTTGAAGATGTTGAAGAAACCGAGTTCGATTTAAATGAGAATCCAACCAAGTCCGCCGAGTCTGACCCGACTCCGGCAAAGAAAAACAACAAAAGGAAAGAAAAAGCCTCTTCATCCCAATTACCCCCAATTTCTGAAAATGTCGAACAAAGCAACATTGAAAACCCCATTGTTGATCCTCCAACTGAAACTCCCAGTGAACCTCCCCAGAAAAAATCAAAACCCTTAAAGAAGAAACTTGTGTACCTTTCTCCCTCAGATCCGGTTTCCCTAACCTCTAAATGGGATTTGGCTATTGTTTGGGATCATCTTGAAAGCATAGACCTCCCTACCTCCATCTACAAAAACTGTGAGAGGTTGATGAATCCCAAAGCTATCCATTCTCCTCGGGTTTACAACCAAACTTGGTTCGAGCCTCCTGCTTTTCATACGGTCCGTGACATGTTATTGGCTCAAGGTTGGGAAAAATTGTTGGAAAAGCGTGAACCGGTCTTTGTGAGTGAAGTGATTCAATTCTTTGCAACCGTTCGTGTTGATAAATCGGGTGAATTTCTTACGGCTAAGGTGAACGGTAAGCCTCTGAAACTGTCTCAATCTGATTTTGCTACCGCCCTTGATATTCCAGTCGAAGGTTATGACAAACTCCCCTCCGAAACATGGGTCGCTTTACCTTATGCCTCACCCCTTAATGTCGCCCAAGTAGTGTGTCCCAATACTGTCTCTCCTGGTCCAGTGAGCAACACCCAAATACCCCCTCCTCTTCGAATCATTTTTAACATGCTTTGTCGGTCAATTTATCCCTCGGGTGATCGGGGAAAACTCACCATAGCCCAACAATACCTTATCTATCACATTGCAACTCATAAGAAGGTGAACTTAGTTGGGTTAATGTTTAAGCGCTTTCATCTTATTTCGACCAAACTTCGTAGACCCTCTTCTAGCATGATTCACTTGCCCTATGGAATGTGGTTGTCGGTTGTGCTCAAGGCACAAGGGGTTTTAGTGAGTACTAGCTTGGGGTCATTGGATATGTGTGATGTTATGAGTGATGGTCAAATGGGGAAAATGCTTATCAAAATTGAAAATGATGAATTAATCTCGGTGAAAATTAAGAAGGACCCAAAGGTTGGGTCATCTAGTCAAGTGAATACGGGTAATATACGGGAAGTTCTTAATGCCGTGGCTGAGTTGAGTGCTTGGATTAAGCAAGATGCTCATCAAAAGGATTTGGCAATCTCGGCCCTTGCTTCTACAGTGAACCTCATCCGTGGTGAGGTGGATATCATTTCCACCCTCGTGTCAACAAAAGAAATTGGTGATGATGCTCATGTGGATGATGATCCTTTGGGTAGTGGCTCGGATGGTGAACAAGCCTCCTCCCCTTAGCCTTTCCCTTTCTTCTCGGCCCCTTTAACTTTTACCCTTGCCTCTTCATTTTGTTCCACCCGTGTTGTGCCCTTCTAAGACTATTTTCTTTACTTGTTATTTTGACATTTGGTGGTGTATGTTAAACTTTATTTAGCGATGGTGAACTTTGATTAACTTATGTTTAATCCTTGTTTATGTTGACTTTGTTACCTTGTCACGATTACATGTGCCTTTTTGTGTTTTCTTGTGAAATATCTGCACTCTAATGCTTTTGACATCCTTATCCGTTTGATGATGTCAAGAGGGGGAAAAGGTAAACTCATGCTCTTAATCTCTTTGCATTTTGATTAACTAATGTTTAGGCCTAACCTTCTTAGTTTTGAATCTTGTTTTGGGGCAATGTAAAATTGTCATGCTAGTTTGATTTGAAGGAAATGTAAATTCATATACATACTAACATACTCAAATATGTTAAAATTAATTTGTCATAAAATTAAATACGGATTTTATGCATGCAAACAATAATATAAAAGAAGAGAAATAATGTCCTTACATTCAATATTTCGGATTAAAGGGCACAAGAGAGATCACCTTTCTCTCTTGTTCTTGAGCTTATCCTTATGGAAGAACAAAGATCTAAGTATAAGATCTCTCCCTAAGCTTTATACCCAAGGCTTTCTCTTAATCTAATTAATATTATTTGATCTAGTATAATATTAATCTAGTGAAAAATTGAACCAAAAAGGGTTTGGTTTTTGAGTTCTCAAAACCGGTTGAGAGAGGGAATTTAGGAGGTTTTTTTTTTTATCTTTCTAAAACTTAACCTTTTAGAAGTTGGAATAATGAATGAATCTTACACTATCATGCATGTAGTGTATACAAAAATATAAGACAAAACACTTTGCCTTTTTATTTTTGTCAAACCGTGTAAGTGGGAAGAGGAGGAAGAAAAAGGCCCAATGCATGCTCTTGTTTGCCTTCACAAGGTAAACTAGGGTTGCATGGCTACTAAAGTAAGTCATCATGATGTTTACCACTAATTTAAACAAACACAATATTTGCTTAAATCTCCCCTTAATTTCGGCACTTTTGATAATATGGATTCCATATTATTTTTGTCAATTGTCAATATGTCACATGTCATATGTAACATAAATTTGTTATGTATTCTTAACATATTAAAAATCAACGTATTAATAAAAAATACGTCATATACAAAAATCGACTTAGTAATTTCATAATTACTTGTACCAAAATTTTTACCAATTATAAATCGTATTTATAATCATTCATTCAAATTTAATTGTTTCTGTAAACAATAATTTCATCCGAGTAATGATACAATTCAATTACTCAGACCGCATCTCATTTAATCACATTTCAATTTGATACGTAAATTTTACTTCCAAAATCGTCCGTCAATTTTTCAAGTAATTTAATTAACTCGTAACATTATACGATTAATTAAATGATCAATTAAGAGTATTGCCCTATAGGTATGACCTAGGGGGTCAACTGATCACCACCGTCACACGACGTGAATAATGTCAAACTCTAGTCACCAATCATTACCGATATATGTTGACCAGTTGACAGTAACAATATTACTTCCCAATTGTATTCTTAGAATGAGATTTAATAATGATATTTAAATCATGTGATCGCACTATTGTTGAGGACACATTTCCCAACAATCTCCCACTTGTCCTCGACAAGTGTGCGTCACCAATTCTCTTGTCCTATTACTATCTCCCACTCAATGCAAGGTGTCTTTCGGGTCGTACTTGCAAGTGATCATATCGAGAGTGGTTTCCTCGATCTGGAGAATAACTGATTGACCGGATTTATCCACTCTGGATACCTTCCGAGCGTGGCCACGCATTTACGATTCATTACTCCTCGAGTGGCCCCGAGATATTGTTATAACCCCGACAAGGGGATGGACAATTCTATCGCACTCATTCCCTTCGACTAGCCACGCCCATCATAACCCAAAATATGCCCATTTGACCCCATTTACGAAGGTCGTAGTAACACAAATCAAAGTTAATCAAAACGAGCCATCTTAGGAGAATAGTCTTTAGTCAAAAGAATCGACTCATTTGAATACTATAGCAGCTCTCGCCACGACCAGGCTATATAAATTTGCCGGAACTCTATAAGCGGTCATTAGGCCCGACAAAAAGTTCCTAATATCGCCTATGTGATCGACTAGTCATCTCACATGACTCTATGGCACTTGAACTTGCCATCAATCGCATCACACTCTAGTCACTTCGAGACGTCACCTCATACAAGTGACTATGGGCGAATACAATGTTAATCCGTGTTCACTTTAACGGGGTTCAATTTGTCACTACAACCCGTTTGGATGTAACAAAGTATAGAAGGAGTTTTTAAAGAAAAACTCGAACGATAAATGCGATTATCACATATGAATAGTCAATGCTTGATTACTATTTCATAATCTATAATCTAATTTGATCTTGTATGTAGTTTTTCATTTCAATTCAGTTGAAATGGCATGACTCATCATGTTTAGCCTTTGAGAAGGCTTTGGTTAGTAGGTTTTATCAACTTCTTGTACCTTACTCAACCTCACTACATACTCGTTTTCCTTTGTAATGTACACATTTGCATTACAAAACTTTCTGAGTACGTGTCGAGATCCAATCAAGACATAGGCCCTCTTAGCCTAAGAGTAGCTCCCACTGGTTTCACAGTGTGCGGGACTCATCCTCTTGCACATCTCATGATTGCAAGTGTACTCAATTTCCGTTATAAATATCTCTCATTGTTCTTTATTGCCTAGAACGATTCTAGAAAATCTACTTCTTAATTATCATATCCACAATGGTATCTTAACCATCCAAATGTGTTTTGATTATGGTTTTGTCGGAAACCATGCGCAACCTCAATTGTCAATTGTCACTTGTGTAACACACTTACACAAAATTGCATCATAAACACTTTGCTTTACTTCCTTAATGCTTCTGCATGCACTTAAGGGTAATCTTTATGGCTTACTTGGCAAAGATTACTTAAATTCGATTTTGAAACAATTCATCATATTCAAAGTATATGAAGTGTTATACATCATTACTCATTTAATTGATCCGGCAGCAGAAGCAAATGGAATCAATCAAATACGTTCAATTTAATTGAACTAGTCATGAATCTTATCAACATAAGACTTCTTACTGACGCTAATATCATATGGATTTATCTTCATAAATCCGGATATTCAAGATGTATTATAATACTCCAAAAGTCTTAAATCATTCTCAATGATCAATATGTCATCCACATATCGGACTATTTAAAATTTTCGTAACTCCCACTAAACTCCATGTATAAACACAACTTCTTGACTTATCGAGAAATGTTTTATCACATGATCCAAAATATTGATTCCAACTCATTGATGTCCTACTTAAGACCCTCTCTTAAGTTTCACATTATCTTAGGATTGCAAGAATCTTCAACACTCAAGATATGTATTGAATACATTCCTTCTAATTGAAGAAGTGGGTTTTAGATTCACTCGCTATGTATTTCATAACCTCATAATGAAACACAATCTTTAAGAAGATCCAAATAGACTTAAGCATTTCAATTAGTGCAAAACCCTTTGCAACCAATCTTGCTTTGAAATATCTCTTTATTAGTGCAAAAACTCTTTGTCACTAATCAAGCCTTTTTGTTTCGGATTTTCATGGCTCTAAGCCTTGTATTGAGTTGTGACTTTAAACACTCTTATGTAAGTCATATGTTCATTACTTTCTAGAAGTAATCAACTTGAATCAAACAATTTCTTTTGTAAGTTATAAGCTCTTGACTTTCTTAAAAGTAACATGAATTCATCATTTTTAACAAGTGACGAATTTTAACCTCCTAGGTTTTGAAGAAACAATGTCTTACACAAAACGTCTCATGTAGCCAAGAAAGACCAGTTTCTTGCGACATAACATCTTTGTGGCTCTTTGAATAATTTCTCCCACTCTGTCTTCTAAAAATAAACTTGTATTTTAGAAAGACAGCTTCATGAGCCGCAAACCCGTCGTACTCGTGAAAATTGAAAGGGAAAAATGAGCATTTGTTTCTTGTGAAAACTTACAACCATGGTATCCTTACCATTTCATATCTCATATGATTCGATTTAGTGGAAAAATTAATTTAGACAAAAATGATAAAATCCCCAAAAGGATCAAGTAACTCAAAGTAACTTGATTGAAATCCAAACCATATCGAATAGCGTTTGATTTCTTATCTAATCACACATTATTTCATAATGCGTGCTAAGAGAGATTAACTTGTGATACTATATCACATTTCTTTTTGGCTTATATCAAAGTCTTCACTTTGATAATCCCATCACGACTAAATCGTGATTCCTTGAACTCTTTGAAATTCTTCAAAGATTTCTCTATTTACCTTATTAAGTGAACATATTAGCATCAACTTAAATCGTTGGTAAAAGAAAATGATTAACCTATTATGGATCAATGATTTACAACCTCGATCTCCTTTTCAACCAAAAGGCATGAGACATCTTGCTTTGAATACAAGATACGCATATACCATTAACAATCTAATGGTTTCAAGAGTACTCGATAACTCTTTGCGTTAATCATTCCAAAATTTTAAGGTTTAATCTTGGGTTACCAATTTTGAGTCTTGCATCATCTTCATGATATATTATTCTAGTTTGGTTTAGAATATATTCACCTTGATAATGGGCTAGCCATTCATCAAATCGTGGTGTATAGGGTCACAAAAGTGAAACCTCTTTTGTATCGTAACAAGTTTGTATTCTAATTTAGAGTTTTTGTACTTAATAGTCACAATTAAGCATAACTCCAAACCCAAAACTAGATTTAGTACACAATGACTCTATCTCTCGACTTCATTGTTGCTAGTCGTCATATTCTATTCATCCTATGTATCCAACACAATGATGAAAACCTCCACTGGTTTCTAATATTGACGAAGTAGTATTAGCAAAATTTTATGTTTAATCAAATAAACATTTAAAGAAGAAGGTCTCATTAGATGTCCCACAACTAACTTGTTGATTCTTCAATAATTTGGGGTAGTTTCCTTTCTAGTGTCCAACATTTAAGACAATGGAAACTTTATCGGTCGGGATTGATAGGTTTAGTATCGTTATTCTCAACAACTTTACCTTTAACATTACCTTGTATCAATTCCATTATAATCTTTACTTCTTGAACCTCGTCCTCATCTTAACGGTTTAAGAGAATGCTCCCACTCATTTCAATGAGTCTTTGCTTTGAGAAGCAAAATTGAATTCATGAAGAACACTCTTCATTTGTTCGTTTTAGTCTTAAAAACTTTTATTGAAGTGGTTGCGTTATTTTGGTCAATTACGAATTCTGACAAAACTAATTACCAAAATAATTTATCGCTTCAAGGTACTTAATTCACTTAAGTATATGAAAAACAATCCATTGTAAGTAGAAGTGTTAGTCAAGAATCAAAAACCTGTTTGATAATGAATAACTTTTATCTATACCCTTTACAAGAGATCCTTCCAATGGATAATGTGAGGTTTTTAGAAGAAAATTCAAATTTGTCTTTAATTACGATGTTTTAATGGAGATTTGAATCAAAAACGAAATGATATCGTATATGAATAGTGGTAAAGAAATAGAACAATATGATAACGGAATAGTGGAAAACTCAACATTTATCGTTTTTAATAATAATTCTTGTAAATAACAAGTAAAGCATTTACATAGTGACCTCTACCCAACTATGATAAATGATTCCAAGACCCAAATTCATATCGACTTAGGCACGGTATGGCCGATGAAACCCTTATCAATATAACTCGGTGGATTAACGCTTTAATCGATTCTACTTTTAGAACTCTTGGTCGATAAAATTACTCTAATATTTATCTATAGCCCGGAACACATGCAACTACGGTCGCGAATACTTCCGTTGAGCTCAATCCAAATTTCGAATAAATGTGTCCATGATCCAAATCCACATCAACTTGGGCACGGTATGGCCGATGAAACCCTCATCAACATGAATTCGGTGGATTGACATTTATCACCCACTTCCCCTACGTAACAAGGTTTGTACCCCGGTAGGGCCGAGTGCACTCCCTCGCGAAATAGGTTTTCATGGTTTCTACTATTTGGTAAGGCTATGTCTCAATTGTTTGTTTTAGCGAGAGGTCATGTCAATTTATTATCTATCACGTTTTAAGTGAACTAAAGCGGTGAACTACGATAATTCTAATTGACACGGTCGATAAACTCGATAAAAAGACAATGCATGTTTAGTTATGGCGATTTAGCGATGCATGTGACATAAAATAAAATGCAAGCATAAAAATAAATAAATCCTAGTATGGCCTTTCCTAAAATAGAAAAACTATTAATCTATTACAAATTCGGAAACCAACTCCATTGGTCCCTTGAACTTGATTTGTGGCACGCATCTCGAGGTAACACCGTCTTTATGTATCGCCATTCTTGAAGAAATCCGTCTTTTGGAACTCCGGAATGAATAAAATTACATAATAAATTACATAATTTCCTATTATACATTTGTAACTAAAATAAAATAAATCTATTAAATTACAAAACGGTGATACGAGATCACAATAAAAATTACAACCGAATCGATATTCCCATACATTTCGGGAAATACCAATTAAAATCTAAGGCCATACTAAGTAAAATTACATAATTCAAAATTACATAAATTAAAAATTATGACAATCATAAAGAAAATGCAGCATTATAATATGTATGAACATGCTCAATTTTTTATGCTAAATCGCCTTTAATTAGCCAATATCGTATATTACTCGGTTTTTACGGATTTGCGTGATTTCAACATTTTATAATCACAAAAATGCATAAACTCATATTTATGCATAAGTTAATTACCCTAATCTTCTTAGGACTCAAAATATAGTCTTCACTAGTAATTTGACCATAATTAACTTTTATTTACAAAATTGTTCATAAATGGACAAAAATTACAAAAATAAGCTATTAAACTTCAAATAAATCCAAAAATTTCAAATAAATTCAAAATTTGAAATTTAAATACATGAACATTCTGGAAAAATTCCATGACACTCATAATGTTCAAAATCTTAGGTTAAAAATTTCGAAATTTTTCCGGAAAAACAATGTTGCGGTTTATCGATATTTAATAAAATAATCATAAAAACATGGAAAAATTATTTTCATTAACTTTTCAATTTTAGATCTGAAAAATATAATAAAATGCAACATTAAACGTTTTTCCTAAGTCATAGAATATGTTTTATTAATTTTCAACTAATAATGTCACTATTTATGCCATTTTTCTTCAAAAATTCATAAATCATGCTAAAAGACTTCTTTATAGCCAATTATTTTACACACATCTTGTAAAATTGCATGTGACAACATATAAATTTTCTATGACCAGATTCGAAATTTAACTCATATTAACCTATTTTTCTCTTAAATCCGAATTTAATAGTAAAAAATTCATTTTTCGAGCATAACACGTGCAAAAATTATGAAAATTTACAGGTTATCTCAAAATAATATATGTAACAACATATCCAAAAACCAACTTAAAATTCGAAGTATAGCTAATTTTCGACCAAAAATGACATTTTTACTCATAAAATCACATTTAAATGTCATTATTATTAAATATGAACAATAAAAATCCGAAAAATTAACCAAAAAATCCTAAAACACTTTAGGACCAGAAATATTAACATGCATGTAATTATTTCGTGATATATCATAATAACACAAATTTTACAAGTTTTATTTTGTTATTCATATAACTCGGAAAAACTTTTAACCAATTTGCATGCAAACAACCGTGGCTCTGATACCAATTGAAGGAAATGTAAATTCATATACATACTAACATACTCAAATATGTTAAAATTAATTTGTCATAAAATTAAATACGGATTTTATGCATGCAAACAATAATATAAAAGAAGAGAAATAATGTCCTTACATTCAATATTTCGGATTAAAGGGCACAAGAGAGATCACCTTTCTCTCTTGTTCTTGAGCTTATCCTTATGGAAGAACAAAGATCTAAGTATAAGATCTCTCCCTAAGCTTTATACCCAAGGCTTTCTCTTAATCTAATTAATATTATTTGATCTAGTATAATATTAATCTAGTGAAAAATTGAACCAAAAAGGGTTTGGTTTTTGAGTTCTCAAAACCGGTTGAGAGAGGGAATTTAGGAGGTTTTTTTTTTTATCTTTCTAAAACTTAATCTTTTAGAAGTTGGAATAATGAATGAATCTTACACTATCATGCATGTAGTGTATACAAAAATATAAGACAAAACACTTTGCCTTTTTATTTTTGTCAAACCGTGTAAGTGGGAAGAGGAGGAAGAAAAAGGCCCAATGCATGCTCTTGTTTGCCTTCACAAGGTAAACTAGGGTTGCATGGCTACTAAAGTAAGTCATCATGATGTTTACCACTAATTTAAACAAACACAATATTTGCTTAAATCTCCCCTTAATTTCGGCACTTTTGATAATATGGATTCCATATTATTTTTGTCAATTGTCAATATGTCACATGTCATATGTAACATAAATTTGTTATGTATTCTTAACATATTAAAAATCAACGTATTAATAAAAAATACGTCATATACAAAAATCGACTTAGTAATTTCATAATTACTTGTACCAAAATTTTTACCAATTATAAATCGTATTTATAATCATTCATTCAAATTTAATTGTTTCTGTAAACAATAATTTCATCCGAGTAATGATACAATTCAATTACTCAGACCGCATCTCATTTAATCACATTTCAATTTGATACGTAAATTTTACTTCCAAAATCGTCCGTCAATTTTTCAAGTAATTTAATTAACTCGTAACATTATACGATTAATTAAATGATCAATTAAGAGTATTGCCCTATAGGTATGACCTAGGGGGTCAACTGATCACCACCGTCACACGACAGTAATGTCAAACTCTAGTCAGCCAATCATTACCGATATATGTTGACCAGTTGACAGTAACAATATTACTTCCCAATTGTATTCTTAGAATGAGATTTAATAATGATATTTAAATCATGTGATCGCACTATTGTTGAGGACACATTTCCCAACATGATTTAGCTCTTGCCTTAGGTAAGGTAATATTGTCCCTTCTCTCATTTGATCTTGCTTGCCTAAAATCTTGAATCAAGGTGTTTACATTGCTTATACATTCGTTTAGGGCTTGTCATCATCAAAGGGGGAATTTGTTGGGTTCCTTATGTTGATGATAACATGCCCATTTGATTTGTGCTATCTTAGTTTACCTTTTCAGGATTAATGATTTAATCAAGCATGGATTAAGAAGTGTTAAAGTTGTTAATCATCTCATTGTATTGAGTCTTAGTGTCATCTAATGTACAAGTGAGAAAGTAGAGTATCTTAGAGTAATAGAAACAGTCCAGATGACTGTTGCTTTCATTAGTAAACAGCTGCTTGGATTGTTGCCACAATTCGTAAAACTTGAAGTCCCTTTTTATCTTTCAAAAGCTTTCACGTGACTCTTATTTTTCAAAGATAAAATTCAGATTTTTATTAAGGAGATGGTATTGAATAAAGAGTGGTTTGAATTATTATTATTTTCAAAAAATTTCCTCTTTATGCAAATTCAACCCTTTGGTTCTTTAAGAAAACAAAGAATGCTTTTTGCCATTTTAGTGTTAACTTGTCATCATGTGACTTGTCTTTTCTC
The DNA here is from genome assembly GCF_048544455.1 of Silene latifolia. Taxonomy (NCBI): domain Eukaryota; kingdom Viridiplantae; phylum Streptophyta; class Magnoliopsida; order Caryophyllales; family Caryophyllaceae; genus Silene; species Silene latifolia. The sequence continues at coordinate 13,067,896 of NC_133526.1, read as the reverse complement.
TCTTTGTTTTCTGAATTTGCAAGAGCTTTTAAGGTTATCTTTCAAACACTCTTTCTCTATTCTTACCTTTGCAAAAGAGCCCTCTTTGGTGCAAGTTTTGGGTGGTTGCAAATGCTCTTCACATGTGTGGTCTTTGACCCTTCAAAACCCTAGCAACCCCTTCACTCACCTTCTCTATATAAACCGTGCCTCTCCTTCATAAAATCTCAAGACTTCTTTCTGAAATTATTTTCAAGTTTGCAAGTTTGTTTTTCAAAGCTTTAAACCGTGTCACATTTGCAAAACCTTTAAAGAGTCTTCAAGTTGTTACAGTCGTGGCTACTGTTACTTTATAATACTAAACTCTCTTGCTTAAGAATTGTTGATCTTGTAAAAGTTGTCCATCTCTATTCTTTGCTAAGAATATGTTAGTGGAAACTTGATCCTATAACATTCTAAGTGTGTTAGTAGAGTTTAGGACGAAGTAGTCTTTAACTCTTGGCAACCGGAGTAGGTTGCAAGTTAGCTTGTCATAAGAACGGAGTAGTTCTTGTACTAGCTTTACAACCGGAGTAGGTTGGTGTCTTTTATTGCAAGGGTCTTTTAGTTGTCGGAGTAGATCACTAAAAGAAAGCAATAAAAAGGTAGATTGGACGTAGGCACTTGAGTTTCTTGCCGAACCAATTCAAAAATCTCGTGTTCAATTGTTTTACTTTATTTCCGCTGCTTTTTATATTGTTTGTTTTGCTTTGCTTAAACCTTCGAAGTAACAGTTCATCATACTGTCATATTTGGCCTGCAGTCGTATTCCACAAACTTAGACAAATAGCTACAGTCAGAACAATTGTTACTTTCATACTTCAGCAAACATTCATCGTGATACTTGTTTAGTCTTTCAATATTATTCAAAGTATCTCCTCATCTCTTTTGTCCTCATAACTCACTTTAATTCAATAAAGTTGAAGTTATAAAATTTTAAAATAGTACCTAATTCACCCCCTCCCCCTCTTAGGTACTTGAATCCATAAACTCAACAGTATTCCTCGGCAGAAGCTAAACAGAATATACACTTAGCACTATTCGGCCGAGTAGGCTCTACTCGGTCGAGTACTTAGCTTAATAGAATCCGTAGTATTACACCCTATCCTATTAAAATCCCATCGGTCCAGTTTGAGTTTGCAGCGGTCAAGAAGCATTCATTTGCCAGAGAAGGACCTTTTGTGCATCGATACTACACTAATGACTTCAGGGATTGCGCTTCAGCCAAGTCAAAGAAAAGATCTATGTTTTTAGCTTCAATTTACAAGTACACCCACACTTCTGTTGTTGTTATGAGGAGGAAACGGAATTATGTCGACCTTATCGAGTTTGACGATCATTACCATCAACCTTTCAAGAAAATTCGCCTAGTTTCTTCGCTTAAGACTACTTGTACTGTTTTTTCTGTTACTTGGGTGTCAAGTAGTTTTGGGGCTGCTTATGCCCCTTCATTTGTACTTTGAGTTAACCTATGTACTCTCTAGTAGTTTTATTTATAAAAGTTTATTGTTGTTAAAAAAAAAAATCTAATGTATATACACATACCTAACATTTGTTAATGTGAAATTATCGGTGTAAATTTGTGGTTTTATAATGGGTTTTTTGTCAAAAACTACCTTATGTTTAGGGATATTTGTAAAATTACTACCTTACATTAATTTTTTTATTTTTAACTATCTTTATTTCTTTATTTTTGGTTAATAACTATGAAGAAACTCAATTTGATTAAGCTAGTGTTGATGATGCCTTAAGACAAATTAATCTCATTGTTATTTAATCGTGTGCCTCTTAAGTTTAACCATGTAGCATGAAGCTCCAATTGTCAATTCAAGGTTATCAAGAATGTCATCGTGAAGATCAAAGATGAAGATTGTCATTAGTGCTAAAGTCATGTGTTGTAAGGTGATCGCTTAACACGAATTTACGTTTAGGTGCAAAAACAACAGTTCAACCAACAATCGATTAAGGCTCGTCTTTGAAAGAATATTTCGAAAATATTTGAATCTTTGTTAAAATGCTTTGAATGTTCACAAATGTTTTCTGAAAATATTTTGAAGTCTTTTAAAGAATATAGAGCTTTCAATGACTTGCTAAGGAGTTTGCTTGCACAATAAGACACTTACTATAAATGGGTTTTTTGCTTTTACATTTATGGAAATGTTTATGGTTCCCATAAACACAACCATTTATGCTTGTTTCTTGTTGAAAAACCCAGCCTATTTTTGTTTGTGTGCACAATCTGATTTCTTGCAATCTTAGGCACCGATTTCTTGAGGAAGAATACTCGGTTGCTTGGTGAAGATTTCGGTTGGCTTGTGCATGTTGCCCAAGCAAACTACTTACATTATTTTATTCACTTGTGCTTATGAGTGTAAGAATGTGTAAAGTATACTACTTGGACATTATAAATAGCTTACTTAATTCATTTTTACAAGTGTGCAATAACGAGTTTAAAACTGAAAAAGACTTAAGCTTTCAATCGAGTAAATTAACTTTGCAAAACCGTTTATCATTCCAAATCTTTGAATCATTTTGCAAGTTTGTTTATTTATCTTTTGAGTATTTTATTGAGTTATTGTATTACACCTAGTCGTTTTAGTCGTGTTCAAGGATCCCGTGTTTTGTACTTAAACTTTATCTCCTCCGTTCAATTGAGTGAACAACATGAGATAAGTGGTCTTGTAACAAACGGGTAGAACCAAACAAGTCTTAGGATAGAGTTATCCTTAAGCATGAAGTCTTCGAAGTGGAGTAGCTTTTGAGCATGAAGTCTTTCGGCGGAGTAGCCCAAAGCAAAAATCTTATTGTGGAGTAGCTTTAAGCAAAGAGTCTTTCGGCGGAGTAGCCCAAAGCAAAACTCTTGGAAGCGGAGTAGCTTTTAAGCATTAACAACTGGAGTAGGTTGGGGAGTTGTTTTATTATTCGAGGTGGTCTTAGTTTGTATGAGTTTACTTCTGAGACGTTTAATAAAATAGCGTTGGACGTAGGTCGCAGAGTAGTGACCGAACCAGTTTTTAAAAAACATCGTTTGTCGTGTATATTTCGTTTTATTTCCACTGCACACTCTACTCACGTTTTTATCTACAGAATCAACTGTTGAGTACGCTGTAACTTCTGCATGCTGAATCGTTGTTGAATACTTCTAACTCTCTAGTTTTAAGTATCGACTTCTCCTTTCATCTAAGCATTGTTAAAAGTGTTTAAAAGTTTTTAAAGAAGCTTTCATTAAGCTTAAATTTTTAAATAGACACCTAATTCACCTTCTCCCCCTCTTAGGTGCCCTCGTCCGTGACTCTTCAATTGGTATCAGAGCCTTGTGCTCTTGATAACTGGTTAACTACCAGTGACTTGATCCTATAGTCATGGACGGGAAACATACTAAGTACCCTATCTTCAAAGGGGATAAATACTCCTGGTGGAAGCACCGTATGGAACACTACGTCAAAAGTACGGATTATGAGTGTTGGGTCATTATTCAAAAGGGTCCCCTTGCTATAATTTCATCGACTACGATGGGAACAGTGTCGTAAAATGTGAGGAAAGTTATGTCGAGGCTGACTATCGTAAAGTCGAGAAAAATTCTAAAGCCATGTCCATTCTTCAATATGGCATCGGTGAACAAGATATCAATCGCATCTCCGGATGTACCTCGTCTAAAGAGATTTGGGACACGTTAAATCTTGCTTATGGAGGAACGTCCAAAGTCAAGAAGCATCGTATTGACCTTCTCATGCAACAATATGAGATGTTCAATATGATGAAAGATGAGTCAATCAATAGTCTTTCTTCTCGCTTTTCTAGTATTGTTAATGAACTTAAAGGTCTAGGTAGAGAGTTCGAATCCGAGGATATAGTCCGAAAGATCCTTCGTAGCCTAAGTGATAAATGGCAACCGAAAGTGACGGCTATTGAGGAGGCTAAAGATCTGTCCAAATTGTCCCTCAATGAGCTAATGGGTTCACTCATGGCACACGAGTTAAGTCTCGTAAAGCACTCGGGTGAAAGTTCCAAGGCTAGAGGTTTCGCTCTCAAATCAACCTCAAGTGATGAGGAAGATTATGGAGATGATGAACAAGCCATGTACTCACGTAATATGGCGGATATGATCAATAGTCACAATCCTAAGAAGTTCAACAATGCTAATAGAAAACGTTTTCAAAAGAAGAGATCTAATTCCACGGTGGCTTGTTTCAAATGTGGTGAGAAAGGTCACCTTATCAAAGATTGCCCCAAGTGGAATGAGTTCAAATCTAGAGAAAAACGAGATTTTGCAAAGAAATATTTTAAGCATAAAGTCATGTCTGCAATATGGGGTGTATCTGATTCCGATGAGGATGAAGTCCTTGAGGAAGAATTAGATGCAAAAGTTTGCAAGACAACTCGTCTTGATCTTGACGGACCCAAGTCTTCAAAGAAAGAATCCGCACTCTGTCTAATGGCTCATTCTGACGACTCTAGCGATGACTCCGACACCGAGGTAATGAATCTCAAGAACAAGGTGAGAACTCTTTCTAAACAAAAGCTTTGTTTGATGTTTGATGATGTACTTGATAAGAGTCTTGCTAAAAATGATAAACTCTATGACTTGCAAACTCAAATTAAGGAAATTGCTGAAGAAAATGTTGGTCTTAGAGAGTGTCTAGACGAGATAAAAGAAAGTAACATCATTCCATCACTCAGGAAAGAAATTAAGAAATTGAGAAAAGAAAACCTTGTTCTCACGAATATTACTAGCTCGTCAAAAGCAACAGTTGCCTCAACTGTTGTTTCTGATGTTGAAAAAGAAAACGAGTCTTTAATTATTCAAGTTGATATTTTGATTAAAGAACGAGACTCACTGTTAGCTGACCTTACCTCGTGTCGACATGATAATAAGCAACTTGAACAAATTGCTATGTTGCTTAGTGATGAATGTAGTCATGCTAAATCCGCTTTCGACAAAGTAGGCAAACTAAATCTTGACCATCTTGCTAAAATTGAAACATTGACCAAAGAGTTGCATGATGCAAAAGTGTTTTACAGGAAATAGGAAGGTAGCCAAAACATTTTAGACTCGCTCATAAATCAGTCCCAAAAATCTGAAGAGAAAGCTGGACTTGGTTTCAAAAGTAACAGTTCAGTGAACTGTAACTTCCGAAACCAGGAACCAAGTAAGACTGATTTTCGAAGGAGAAAATATGCAAGCCTTCCTGAGTATATTGTTTGTAACTTTTGTGGTAAGACCGGTCATGTATTTAATGGTTGTCCTAACAGACTAAATGACTTCAATAGGAACATCAAGGTTACTAAAAAGGAGTGTGTTCGCAAAGATTTGATTAACAATGCAACTCACAAAAAGGGATCCAAATTCGTTTGGATTCCTAAACTAACCTCTTAATTTCTTATAGGCATTAGTGAGAGGCAGCAGCAATTGATACTTGGACAGTGGATGTTCACGTCATATGACGGGAAGTAGAAACCAATTTCTCTCACTAGAAGCCTACAATGGTGGCACCGTGACGTTTGGTGACAATAAGAAAGGTGAAATTATTGCAATCGGAAAGGTTGGTAAGTCATCGTCACAATGTGTCGACAAAGTGTTGCTTGTCAAAGGTTTGAAGCATAATATCCTTGCATATCTAAATTATGTGATAATGGTAATATTGTTGAATTTTGTGCTAGTGAATGTCGTGTCTTAGATGGTAATACAAGGGAAGTTGTTCTAGAAGGAAAACGTGTTAAAGATGTTTACTTGACTAATCTTTTTGCATTGTCTAGTCGTACCATGTCTTGTATGAGTGCTTTGAAAAAGAACGACCCATGACTTTGGCATAAGAGATTAGGTCACGTAAATGCTAGAACATTGAACACCCTTAAGCGACTTGACTTAGTCGACGGCATTCCTAATATGAAATTTGACTTTAATAGCTTGTGTGATGATTGTGCTAAGGTAAAGCAAGTAAGAAGGTCCTTTAAATCCAAAAGGTTCGTTAATACATCTAAACCTCTTGAGTTACTTCATATTGATCTATGTGGCCCAATGCGTGTTAGAAGTAAAGGAGGTAGTCGTTTCTTATGTGTGATTGTTGACGATTTTTCACGATTTGTTTGGCTTCTCTATTTAAGTTCTAAAGATGAAGTATTTGCTGAACTTCTAATTTGGTTGAAAAAGGTCCAAAAACAAGTTTGATAAAAAGCTCATATCTTTGAGATCCGACCATGGAACCGAATTTGAAAATTCCTCATTTATTACTTATTGTGATGAGCACGGTATTAGCCATAACTTTTCCGCGCGTGCTACACCTCAATAAAACGGGGTTGTAGAGCGTATGAATCGAACACTTGAAAACATGGCTAGGACTATGCTCATTAGTAGTAAGTTGCCAAAGAATTTTTGGGCCGAAGCCGTCAACACATCATGTCACATTTATAACCGTGTTATGATCTGAAAAATGCTTAACAAAACACCCTATGAATTGCTTAAAGGAAGAAAGCCTAATTTATCCTATTTGAAATGTTTTGGAAGCAAATGTTTTGTTCACAACAATGGAAAGGATAATTTGGGTAAATTCGATGCTCGTAGTGATGAGGCCGTATTTGTCGGTTATTCGGATCGTAGCAAGGCTTATAAAGTGTATAATAAATGAACCATGAAAATGGAAGAAAGTGTGCATGTCATATTTGATGAGTCTAGTCTTTTTCATTCTAATACACAGGAAGAGGATGATGAAGATGATGAGGACTGTGAGCTTGGAATGATCCGACATGACATGGATGATGTACACGAGGAGCCGAATCAACAGTTGGATCAACTGTTGATTGAAGGAACTGGCCAAGAAACAGGGGGAACAGAACCACTTGAACCACAAAATGAGGCTACGACATCCATGGGGAATGAGGGTACATTTGAACAAAATGAACAAACAGAAATAAACCCTCAAACACAAAATGAACTAGAACCAACAGTTGAGCGAACTGTTTAGTCAGAACCCCAAGAAGCCTCACCATCCTTAATCGTACCAAAAAAGTGGAAACACCAAAAATCTCACCCCCTTTCTAACCTGACCAGTGACTTGAATTCGGGAAGGAAAACAAGATCATCCCTCAATGATTTCTTTGCATCTCATGCGTTTCTCTCACAAATTGAACCGACGAACATCACCATGGCACTTGAAGATCCGAGTTGGGTGATGGAAATGCAAGAGGAACTAAATCAATTCAAAAGAAATGAGGTATGACATCTTGTCCCTAGACCTACTGGTTGTACCGTGACTGGTACCAAATGGGTATTTCGCAATAAGCTAGATGATTCGGGCAATATCGTAAGGAATAAAGCTAGAGTAGTGGTTCAAAGATTTAAACAACAAGAAGGTATTGATTACAATGAAACCTTCGCACCAGTAGCTAGGCTTGAAGCCATAAGTATGCTCATAGCTTTTGCAGCTCACAAAGGCATCAAACTTTTTCAAATGGATGTCAAAACGGTTTTTCTAAATGGTTATTTAGAAGAAGAGGTCTTTGTGGAGCAACCACCGGGTTTTATGAACAATGAATTTCCAAACCCTGTTTTTAAATTGGACAAGGCGCTTTATGGTTTAAAACAGGCTCCAAGAGCTTGGTATGATCGTTTGTCAAAATTTATTTTGGAAAATGGTTTTGTGCGTGGATCGGTTGATAAGACATTGTTCATAAAGTCACAGTGTGGTGAACTGTTGATTGTACAGATTTATGTCGATGACATAATATTTGGTGCAACGAATGAACTCCTTTATTTGTACTTTTCGGAACTAATGAAATCTGAGTTTGAGATGAGTATGATGGGAGAACTAGGTTTCTTCCTTGGGCTTCAAATCAAGAAAACTCAAGATGGTGTGATGATTCATCAACAAAAGTACATAAAGGATATGCTATGTAAGTTCGGTATGACTAATTCTAAACCTTTCTCTACACCTATGGTTTCGTCCACAAAGTTTGACAAAGATGAGAATGGTAAGAAAGTTGATGAAACGATGTATCGAGGTATGATCGGTTCATTATTTTATTTGACCGCTAGTCGACCGGATATTTTATATACTGTATATCTATGTGCTCGTTTCCAAGCTAGTCCTAGAGAATCGCATTTCATTGCCGTAAAACGTATTCTTAGGTATTTAGTTGGAACGTCTAATTTGTATCTTTGGTATCCCTCACATTGTCCTTTTGAGCTTTTAGGATACTCGGATGCAGATTATGCCGGAAGCGTTGTTGATCGAAAGAGCACATCCGGGATGGATACTTTCTTAGGTCCGTGTTTGATCTCATGGGCGTCTAAGAAACAAAACACCATTGCTCTTTCCACCGCTGAAAGCGAGTACGTAAGTGCCGCATTGTGTTGCGCGCAAGTTCTTTGGGTTCGACAACAACTAAGGGACTATGGTATTATCTTTGATTCAACTCCTATCTTTTGTGATAATACTAGTGCCATTAACATTTCAAAGAACCCAATACAACACTCAAGGACTAAGCATATTGACATAAGACATCATTTTTTACGTGATTGATGCGTGTCTAAAATATGATGTTTCACACTTTATTCTACACGCATTTCAGAGCTCAAATGTGCAATATGTGCCAATATTTCTCTATTTTCCTCTACTTTCGTGTTTTTGTACATTATTGCAGAAATGTGAAGAATTTAACGGGAAATCAAGCCAAATCCGTCCCCGAGTAATCTGCATTGCGAAGGACGTAAAGGAATTGCTTAAAGAACGAGCTTGGTGCGCAATCCAAGGCCCAAAAGACAAGTCCACGTGTTTTAAGAAGTCAAGTAGCAGCTCATCCAGTCGATCGACCATCACCCTCAGTCGATCGACCAATGCTCGGGTTCGAAGCTCTTGTTTCTTTGAGGAGCGATCGATCGACCACCTTATCGATCGATCGACCGATTTCTATTCAGGCGTGAATTGAAAGACCGTGAATCTTGAAGCCCGTGAAGTTTAGGTTTAGGAAATAAGATGTTGCGTTGATTGCTATATAACGTAACATAAAACCATCGATTTAGATATCAAGTTTTTATCCAAGTTTTTATCACAATACTGATACTTTTGGTTTTAGTTTATTTTGAGTAACTAGGGTTTGGGTTATCGATTTTAGCATTGGAATTCTACCCTTGTTCTTAATCTTTCCTCTTGAATCTCGGTATTCCTTCTGCCCTAGTTTCAATTTATTGCTTTACTTTCATTATTAGTATAGATTTGCTAAGTTAGTGTCCCGAAAGCCAATTATCGTTTTGTCATTGTTGTTATTTACTTTGAGCATGAATTCGGTAATTGTTATTAGTTTTATTGTTGTTATTACCTTCATCATGAGTAGCTAATTCTTTAGTGCTAGGATGTAGGCGATTTATGGCATAGGCGGCATTAGATTAGGAAGACTGTCTCGCGTGTTGGTCGATCGACTGACATTGCCAGTCGATCGACTGACCTCGTAGGGTTTTATATTCGTTTTGATTGTTTTAATCTTGTATTTAACGAATCGAATGCATGCGACCAGTTAGATACCTATTTCATGACTGACCCATTAGATCGAAAGATAGGGAAGGTTATTTGACCATCAATTAAATCGACTAGACTGTGCTAAGATCGAAAGATAGGTATAGTTTAGACCGTTAGTCACTTTTCAGGACGAGAGTCAGCATTAGTGACATTAGGGACCTATAGCGAGATCGACAGATGCTATTTGTTAAGAGTGGACCGAGAGGACCTCTTTGTTTCCCGCCTTACCCGTGTTTGATTCAGACCGACTTAGTTTTTGCCGCTTGAAGCTATAATGACCCGACCATCCTAGTATCCTTCTTTTATCTGTTTAAATCGTTTATTTAGTTTATTATCTTTGTTCACTTTTAGCTGTCGACCAATTCAATTCAACCCCCACAATAAGTTACCTCAGACTGATCATAAATCAACTAAAGTTTACAACTGCCTCCTTGTGGTTCGACCCTGTTACCACTAGCCTAGGTTAGTCTTAATAGGAGATTATAAATTTTATCTTTGGTACTCACAACGACGGGTATCAAATTTTGGGGCCGTTGCCGGGGAGGCTATAGTCCTAATTTTAGTTGTTTTTATTTTTAGTCTTTCTTAGTTTAAGGGACATCCGTTCCTTAAACTTTTCTTATATTCTTTTTGTAGTTTCTTCTTATGCGCAGGTCACAGGGTGGAGAATTAGTACCGTTGAACCCTGAGCTTGAAAGATCCTTGCGCGAGTTGAGACGAACACAAAGAGTATTGCAAGCGAGAGGAAGAGTGAGTACTCTGTCAAGCTATTACGAGAACGAACTGTTCGAAGATAATCCACCATCTTCGCCCATTTCCACTTCTTGGTAACCGAGACGATTTACTTCTCCAGGAAATTCCAGTCATGGCCGAGGAAGCAAGTATAGCTAGTTATTCGAGCCTACACCGATAACTTATATAAGGGGTTCGAGTTACCAGGAGATGCCGGGAAATTCGAACCAAAGCCTGCCTACATCACTATGGTTGAGAGAAACCAGTTTGGGGAGCTGCAAATGAAGATGCAGCTAAGCACATGGAGACCTTTATTGACTCTTTTGCTCCATTCCCCCACCAGTGGCGTGACCCGAGATCAAATCAAGGAGACCACGTTCATCTTCTCCTTCGTGATCTTGCAAGGGAGTGGTATAGAGATTTGGACCGGACCGCTCAGGAGATCACCGATTGGAATACATTGGCATTGGCGTTCTACAAGAAGTACTTTTTACGCTTCAAGGACGATCGCTATTAGAGCTCAAATCATGGGCTTTAAACAAGGGCCAGATGAGAATTTCCACGAGGCATGGGTCCGATTCAAGAAGTTGGTGCGAACCATACCGCACCATGGGTTTGAAAAGTGGAGTTTGTGCAATCATTTCTACAATGGGTTATACGACGATCAGAGGGCCATTTTGGATCTGACCCAATGGAAGATATTTGAAAATTTGGGAGCAACCAAGGGGTGGAAGATCATTGACGATCTAGCTACCCACAAGGCCAAGTATGGGAATTCTAGAGGGAACCAGAGGAGAGCTGTTGAATCCTCTTTCGTAGCCGCACTTGAGGCTCTTCTTTGCGAGGTTTGACAAGTATGAGCTAGGAGGAGCTTCTAAAGGTGGGATGTACCAAGTCAATCTTTGTGTCGACGGTCCCTTCGTCTGTGAAAGGTGTGGAGTTGAGGGCCATGTCTCGAAAAACTGCCCTAGTCCCTTTGAATCTTGTCTTTGCCTTTCAACACTATAGGCGGACAAACACCTACTACGAGCCACCACATCCAAACTTGAGTTGGAGAAGCGAATGTTGAATCCAACTCAACCTCCGCCACAAAGAAGCAACCATATGTGCCTCCTCATCAAAAGCAACAAAGAATATCAAAAGCCTCCTTATGTGCCGCAAGAAAGCAACAATCACTGAATTCAATTTTCCGAGCTCAAGAATATGTTCTTTGAAGGAGTCCCAAGCAAGAGAGGTAGGGATGAAGCTACTAGAGAGCCAAATTGCTCAATTGGCTAGTAAAAATAACACTCGAGCTCCCGGACACTTACCCACTCAACCCGAACAAAAGGAGACCCTAAATGCCATCACTTTGAGGATCGGGTCCACCCTTGATGGTCCTGCCATGGTTGAAGATGTTGTTGAAAAAGATGAGCCGGAAACAAGTCAAGAGAAAGCTTCAACGAACAAATCAAAGAAAAAGACGTATGCCAGGTATTTGATCGATCGTGACATACCTAGTCGATCGATCGAAACACGAGTTCAGGAGCTTCGAATCGTACATCTCGATCGATCGGCGAGGAGAGGGTCGATCGGCGAGATCGCTGCGATCTTGAAGAATTTCGTCCTTTGATGCCAACTAATCTAAGAGACCACTTGTTTCGGGGTACCACGGTCCGAAAATTTTGAAGCGGGAGTCTTGATGGGTCGATCCGGCTCAAGTTCGATCCAATGACGGTCAATGGTTCTCATTTGAGACGATCTGAGGAGGGGTCTAGCTTCAACAAAGAGAAGGTGACGGACTTTCAGCCTAAGTCCAAGGATGCCGGTGCGCGTGAATTGGAGGAGAGAGCTAAGGTACTCCTTACAGCCCCATATCCGGAGAGGCTCGTGCCGACCAAAGAACAGTATCTTTCGGTAAGTTTGAGAAAGTTATCCGTAGTCCGAATGTGCAAGTCCCCTTCCTTGAGTTAGTTAACCAAGTACCCGCTTACACTAAATTTATGAAACAACTGTTATCCAAAAAGCGATCACTTGAAACAGTGCACACTGTCGCACTCACCAAGGAGTCTTGTTCCTATCTGTCTCATACTGCACCCCATAAGTTAGAGGATCCGGGTAGCTTTTCCGTTCCTTGCAAAATAGGTACCTTCTCAATTGAGAAGGCATTGTGTGACTTAGGGGCCAGTATAAGTGTCATGCCCTTGAGTTTAGCTAGGAAACTCAAGTTGACCCGGTTTGCTATCACAGACATGAGTTCGGATGGTGACCGATCTGCGATCGAGCCTATAGGAGTCCTAGAGGACATACCCGTCCAAATAGGGAAGTTTTTCTTCCTGTTGACTTTGTTGTCCTTGACATGCCTGAGGATGCCCATATACCGATCATCTTAGGTAGGCCGTTTTCGCACACTTTGGTGCGATTATTGACGCGTCGGTTTAGGAACCTTGACTTTCAAAGTTGGGAAACATTCTATCATTTTTGCCCAACTGCTAAAAAAGAAGGACGCCATGTGGCTGTTACTTATAATACGGTCTCGAAAAGAGATCGTACTTTGTGCTTCCGAATCGACCGTCCCTATTACTCTGTGTGTTAACCCCTCCGCCCCGGATTGGGAGCAAGAAGGAGGAAGAATTTGTTGTCTTAGATAATGCAGAGCTGGTTTGGGAAGGAAGTGCTACAAGTTGTGCCGGTTGTAAAGAAGCCTATCATTCAAAGAGGAGGTCTTGGATGCCTAAGCTATGGGACCGATGAGGAAGTGGAAGATGAGCCGACCCAAGGTGAGATGGTCGATTTGGAGTCGACGATCCCAAGGAAGTCCTTGATTGGGGAGGTGACGAAGGCGATCGGTGAGCTCTCCCATTGTTGAAGCTAAGAAGGGTGCGGTGATGAGATGAGCACCATTGAGGCTACCTCTAGTAGCCAGGAAGCGACGAAGTGGGTCATCAAGTGGTCCTTCTTGATCAACTATTAGTTGATCAATCTCGTTACAAACTTCTCTTTATTTGCTTTGTTAAGACAATTTTATTGCTTTTGTGTGCGCGAAAACTTCGCTTTTATTTTATTTTGCTTAGGATTTTTAGACTTCGTTCTGGGTTTTGCGCAATTTTGGCGCGTACTATTGTGCATTTGCAGGTATTTAGAGCTTGTTAGCTCAAATCATTGACCAATTACGAAGAAATAAGACACTGCAGCAGTGTTTTCAGTCGATCGACTGGCACCATTGGTCGATCGACTGAATTGCAGGTTTACAAGAGCTACTATTCACGCCCACCTGGTCGATCAACTGATCTTCTTAGTCGATCGACCACTGCTGCTGCTATATTCGTTTACGACCTCTCCCCTGCTGTGTTTGGTCGATATGCGGACCTAAGGGAGTCTTCTACTCCACTTTATTTTCCGTCGAATTATCTATTTCTTCTATTGTCTCATTTGTGCACAATTTTTACGCTTCAGAATTGTTTTCTCAGTCTTATGCGTGGTATTTTCTGTCTTTCAGGCACTCTTATTGGTAGCATTTGCGCTCACGAAACCTCTAGCTCCTTTGTTTGGTTTGGGAGGTTTCCTTTCTGCGCTTAAAGTCTTGTGAGTTCCATATCTTTCCTTTGTGTCTTGCTTATTTATTTTCTCGCAAATTCCCGTTTCTCTTTTCTTTCATTATATGATTTTGCACAATGGGGACATTGTGCGATTTGGTTTGGGGAAGGGTTTTGCGTCGCATATCATTTGCTTGCATTCACGTTTAATTTTGTTTTGCATTGTTTATTTCAATTCTTTTATATATACTGAAAAATTTCAAAAATTCCCATAAAATGCACGTTTATTTTAGCATATAGATTGAGTCGGAACGGTAGTATTTCCATGATGATTTTGCATTTGCAACTGTTTTGCCTGAGCCTTGCTAGATTAACATGTTATTAGTAGAATCGTATAAGTGCATACCTACGAGTTTTCGTTGAATTACTTGCTGGACTTGAGACTTGACTTTGAAAATTGGCAAGCTACATCATATTTCTGAGATTTAGAGCCTATAACTGGTGACATTCATGACCGGTTTATCTAGGAATGTGAGTAGTACTCCTTATGAGATATGTCTCCTTAATTTGCATGAATATGAATTTGATCTACTTAATACCTGTATGCATTCGGTTTGTGGTTTGTTGACACATGTGGTAGAGGTTTCCCTTTATTCATTTTGCCCATAAGCTTCACACTGCCAAAAATACCACTTTTTGTCCCATTACTACATCCTACATTTAGCCTGTCCCTTGTCAAGCTAGTAGTCTGTGTTTTCGGATTTGTTACTCAATTTTGGTGGCATATGCTCTTTTGAGACGATGGTTGGGAAATGAAATGAAAAAAAGGAAAGAAAGAAACAAAAGAAAAAAAATGAATGAAAAAAAATGATTCGAAAAAGAAAAGAAAAAAAAAGAGGTTCTGTACTGTTCAAATGGGTCGATCGACTGCCAATCATGGTCGATCGACTGAGATTCGAGAAAAGAGATCAATTCGCATAATTTAATCCTTATCTTTTGGCGATTTTTGCTCCCATGTTTCATTTATATCCTATGGGGAGTTTTATTGATTTAATAGTTTGGAGATTGTGAGTTTTGTGCTTGCTATAGCACCGTTTCATTTGTTTATGAGAAAGAAGTTGGATGTTGCCACTTGGTTCCGTTTTGGTACTAGCTTGATCATCTGTACCTCCACTTTACCATAAAATGTTTTGCCTCTTCTTACCCATACCTCACATATCCCATATATACCTCGGCATGTGTCATTGGTCATCTGTTCGGTTGGAATGCATATGTACGGTTGTAGAGGTCGTTTTCATATTTTATTCTTTGGCATGTCCTCATAGGTCGTAGTTAGGTGAGAGTCACTACAAAATTACTTCTTTCTATCTTACAAATATATCACCTGTGCTTAATTGAGTGATTTGAGCGACCCGCGAGAGTCCAATTTGATAAGTCTCTATAGTCAATGGTGCAGCAGTTTTTGACGACTTTATAATTCGTTTGCATGATTCACATTACTAATTAATTGTTGGTTGTGCATTAAATCGGTTTAGGCTTAACAATTTGCATTTCGCTCTGAGATTGAACTCGTTCCATTAGGTCATTAGATCGAGTCTAGTTCTTGCTTGGGGACAAGCAAGGTTTGGTTTGGGGAGATTTGATGCGTGTCTAAAATATGATGTTTCACACTTTATTCTACACGCATTTCAGAGCTCAAATGTGCAATATGTGCCAATATTTCTCTATTTTCCTCTACTTTCGTGTTTTTGTACATTATTGCAGAAATGTGAAGAATTTAACGGGAAATCAAGCCAAATCCGTCCCCGAGTAATCTGCATTGCGAAGGACGTAAAGGAATTGCTTAAAGAACGAGCTTGGTGCGCAATCCAAGGCCCAAAAGACAAGTCCACGTGTTTTAAGAAGTCAAGTAGCAGCTCATCCAGTCGATCGACCATCACCCTCAGTCGATCGACCAATGCTCAGTTCGAAGCTCTTGTTTGTTTGCTGAGGAGCAGTCGATCGACCAGCCTTATCAGTCGATCGGCCTGATTTCTATTCCAGACGTGAATTGAAAGACCGTGAATCTTGAAGCCCGTGAAGTTTAGGTTTAGGAAATAAGATGTTGCGTTGATTGCTATATAACGTAACATAAAACCATCAGTTTAGATATCAAGTTTTTATCCAAGTTTTTATCACAATACAGTACTTTCAGTTTTAGTTTATTTCGAGTAACTAGGGTTTGGGTTATCGATTTTAGCATTGGAATTCTACCCTTGTTCTTAATCTTTCCTCTTGAATCTCGGTATTCCTTCTGCCCTAGTTTCAATTTATTGCTTTACTTTCATTATTAGTATAGATTTGCTAAGTTAGTGTCCCGAAAGCCAATTATCGTTTTGTTATTGTTGTTATTTACTTTGAGCATGAATTCGGTAATTGTTATTAGTTTTATTGTTGTTATTACCTTCATCATGAGTAGCTAATTCTTTAGTGCTAGGATGTAGGCGATTTATGGCATAGGCGGCATTAGATTAGGAAGACTGTCTCGCATGTTGGTCGATCGACTGACATTGCCAGTCGATCGACTGACCTCGTAGGGTTTTATATTCGTTTTGATTGTTTTAATCTTGTATTTAACGAATCGAATGCATGCGACCAGTTAGATACCTATTTCGTGACTGACCCATTAGATCGAAAGATAGGGAAGGTTATTTGACCATCAATTAAATCGACTAGACTGTGCTAAGATCGAAAGATAGGTATAGTTTAGACCGTTAGTCACTTTTCAGGACGAGAGTCAGCATTAGTGACATTAGGGACCTATAGCGAGATCGACAGATGCTATTTGTTAAGAGTGGACCGAGAGGACCTCTTTGTTTCCGCCTTACCGTGTTTGATTGATCGACTTAGTTTTTTGCCGAAGCTATAATGACCCGACCATCCTAGTATCCTTCTTTTATCTGTTTAAATCGTTTATTTAGTTTATTATCTTTGTTCACTTTTAGCTGTCGACCAATTCAATTCAACCCCCACAATAAGTTACCTCAGACTGATCATAAATCAACTAAAGTTTACAACTGCCTCCTTGTGGTTCGACCCTGTTACCACTAGCCTAGGTTAGTCTGTTGGGAAATGTGTCCTCGACAATAGTGCGATTACATGATTTAAATATCATTATTAAATCTCATTTTAAAGAATACAATTGGGAAGTAATATTGTTACTGTCAACTGGTCAACATATATCGGTAATGATTGGTGACTAGAGTTTGACATTCTTGTCGTGTGACGGTGGTGATCGATTGACCCCTAGGTCATACCTAAAGGGCAATACACTTAATTGATTATTTAATTAATCGTATAATGTTACGAGTTAATTAAATTACTTGAAAATTGACGGACGATTTTGGAAGTAAAATTTACGTATCAAATTGAAATGTGATTAAATGAGATACGGTCTGAGTAATTAAATTGTATAATTACTCGGATGAAATAATTGTTTAATGTAACAATTAAATTGAATGAATTGTTATAAATACAATCAGTTGTAATTTATAATTGGTAAAATATTTTGGTACGAGTAATTGTGAAATTACTAAGTCAATTTTTGTATGTGACGTATTTTTGATAATACGTTGATTTTTAATATGTTAAAAATTACATAACAAATATATGTGACATGTGACATGTAACATATAGACAATTGACAAAAATAATATGGACACCATGTTATGTAAAGTGCCGAAAATAAGAGGGGAATGGACTTAATATTGTGTTTATATTTTAAATAAGAAAACACAATGATTATAAAGTAATCTAGCCATGCAAGCCTATGAACATTGTTAAGAGCAACAATTTCATGCATTGGCTCTTTCCTTCCTCCACTCCCACCGGTTTTGGGAAGTAAAAACACTTGAGTTTGTTTTTCTTATTTTGCCTAATATTCACTAAGAGGTAGTGAATGCTTATTCATTCAACTCATCCAAAAATATAAGTTCTAGAGAAATAAAATCCTCTCTTTATCTCTCATCAAAACCGAAAATACTTAAGTGTTTATAAATATTTTTGGTTCAATTTTCTACTATAATTAATATTATACTAGTTTTGTAATATTAATTAAATTAAGAGAAAGCCTTGGGTATAAAGCTTAGGGAGAGATCTTATTCTTAGATCTTTGTTCTTCCATTTGGAATAGCTCAAGAACAAGAAGAGAAAGGTGATCTCTCTTGTGCCCAATATAGCCGAAATATTGAATGTAAGGACATTATTTCTCTTCTCTTTTATTAATGTTTGCATGCATAAAATCCGTTTTAATTTTATGACAAATTAATTAGACATATATGAGTATGTTAAATATGTATATGAATCTACATTTCTTTCAATCGGTATCAGAGCCACGGTTGTTTGCATGCAAATTGGTTAAAAGTTTTTCCGAGTTATATGAATAACAAAATAAAACTTGTAAAATTTGTGTTATTATGATATATCACGAAATAATTACATGCATGTTAATATTTCTGGTCCTAAAGTGTTTTAGGATATTTTGGTTAATTTTTCGGATTTTTATTGTTCATATTTAATAATAATGGCATTTAAATGTGATTTTATGAGTAAAAATGTCATTTTTGGTCGAAAATTAGCTATACTTCGAATTTTCACTTGGTTTTTGGATATGTTGTTACATATATTATTTTGAGATAACCTGCAAATTTTCATAATTTTTGGACTTGTTATGCTCGAAAAATGATTTTTTCATTATTAAATACGGATTTAAGAGAAAAATAGGTTAATATGAGTTAAATTTCGAATCTGGTCATAGAAAATTAATATGTTGTCACATGCCATTTTACAAGATGTGTGTAAAATAATTGGCTATAAAGAAGTCTTTTAGCATGATTTATGAATTTTTGAAGAAAAATAGCATAAATAGTGACATTATTAGTGAAAAATTAATAAAACATAATCTATGACTTAGGAAAAACGTCTAATGTTGCATTTTATTATATTTTTCAGATATAAAATTGAAATGTTAATGAAAATAATTTTTCCATGTTTTTATGATTATTTTATTAAATATCGATAAACCGCAACATTGTTTTTCCGGAAAAATTTCGAAATTTTTAACCTAAGATTTTGAACATTATGAGTGTCATGGAATTTTTCCAGAATGTTCATGAATTTAAATTTCAAATTTTGAATTTATTTGAAATTTTTGGATTTATTTGAAGTTTAATAGCTTATTTTTGTAATTTTTGGTCCATTTATGAACAATTTTTGTAAATAAAAGTTAATTATGGTCAAATTACTAGTGGAGACTATATTTTGAGTCCTAAGAGGTTAGGGTAATTAACTTATGCATAAATATGAGTTTATGTATTTTTGTGATTATAAAATGTTGAAATCACGCAAATCGAAAAAAACCGAGTAATATACGATATTGGCTAATTAAAAGGCGATTTAGCATAAAAATTGAGCATGTTTATACATATTATAATGCTGCATTTTCTTATGATTGTCATAATTTTAATTTATGTAATTTTGAATTATGTAATTTTACTTAGTATGGCCTTAGATTTTAATTGGTATTTCCGAAATGTATGGGAATATCGATTCGGTTGTAATTTTTATTGTGATCTCGTATCACCGTTTTGTAATTTAATAGATTATTTTATTTTAGTTACAAATGTATAATAGGAAATTATGTAATTTATTATGTAATTTTATTCATTCCGGAGTTCCAAAAGACGGATTACTTCAAGAATGGCGATACATAAAGACGGTGTTACCTCGAGATGCGTGCCACAACCGAAGTTCAAGGGACCAATGGAGTTGGTTTCCGAATTTGTAATAGATTAATAGTTTTTCTATTTTAGGAAAGGCCATACTAGGATTTATTTATCTTTATGCTTGCATTTTATTTTATGTCACATGCATTGCTAAATCGCCATAACTAAACATGCATTGTCTTTTTATCGAGTTTATCGACCGTGTCAATTAGAATTATCGTAGTTCACCGCTTTAGTTCACTTAAAACGTGATAGATAATAAATTGGCATGACCTCTCGCTAAAACAATTAATTGAGACATAGCCTTACCAAATAGTAGAAACCATGAAAACCTATTTCGCGAGGGAGTGCACTCGGCCACCCCGGGGTACAAACCTTGTTACGTAGGGGAAGTGGGTGATGAATGTTAATCCACCGAATTCATGTTGATAAGGGATGTATCGGCTACCCCGTGCCCAAGTTGATGTGAGTTTGGATAATGGACACATTTATTCGAAATTTGGATTGAACTCAACAAAAGTAATTGATAAGGGTTGCATCGGCTACCCCGTGCCCTTGTTGATGTGTTTTGGGCTATAGATAAACATTAGAGTAATTTTATCGACCAAGAGTTCTAAAAGTAGAATCGATTAAAAGGTTAATCCACCGAGTTATATTGATGAAGGTTGCATCGGCTACCCCGTGCCTAAGTTAATATGAATTTGGATCTTGGAATCATTTATCATAGTTGGGTAGAGGTCACTATGTAAATGCTTTACTTGTTATTTACAAGTATTAATAAAACGATAAATGTGAAAGTTTTCCACTATTCCGTTGTTATTTTGTTCTATTTCTTTACCACATTCATATACGATATTATTTCGTTTTTGATTCAAATCTCCATTAAAACATCGTAACTAAAGACAAATTTGAAATTGCTTCTAAAAACCTCAAATGAACCATTGCTAAGGATCTCTTGTAAAGAGTATAGATTAAAGTTATTCATTATCAAACAGGTTTTTGATTTTTGACTAACACATCTACTTGCAATGGATTGTTTTTTTTTTGGTGAAATGTAAGTTCTCATTAGAAACAAAGTAGTCTATTACAAACTACTCACACCCATTAACTTAAACACAACTACATTACATCATTGACAAAGCAAATTGTTGTACTCTAAGCTGAACTAGACTCATGATTTGCTCAATGACAACACGAGGATTACATAGAGTCGCATTCAGTCTAGCATTATTCCTTTGCTGCCATATGTGATAGTAAACCGCCATGACAGCACACAAACTAGTCTTCTTCTGAATATCAGACCATCTCCTCCTGCCAATCCATATGAGAGCATTACCAACCGGCACAGGAATCTGGAGTCTCAGACAGACACCCGTGAGTATAAGCTGTCCATACTGACAGTGTTGCATTAAATGAACCACGGTCTCCTGAGTAGTATTACAAATGCAGCAAATAGCATCAGTTGAAACCCCATGGCGAAACAGTTTATCTTTGACATTGAGTGCATTCTTGAAGATTAACCAGCAATGAAAGCTATGCTTTGCTAAGCTCCATTTATGCCAAAGCGATTTTGCCCAACCAACCTTCGCTCCCCGTGTCTCAAACCACTCATAGCCTGAGCTGACATTATATCCACCTCCATTAGCAAGCCAATTACCAGACAAATAACCAGGTTGAAAGATATCACGAACCTTACAAATGGCTTTCCAATTGCCACTCATATGGCTCTTAGGAGAATAAGAGTCCCAATCACACCCTTTCATATAAACTTGGTGGATCCATTTAACCCAAAGATTATCAGGCTTGCTATACACCCACCAAACAAGCTTACCCACTGTGGCAATGTTCCAGGTCTGACTATACCGAATGCCCAGCCCACCTTCAGTCTTTGGTAGACATACCTGTTGCCAAGCTACCAGAGGGGACCTCATCTACTCACTGGTCCCATCCCACATATAATTGCGACAAATGTTATCAATTTTCCTCAACACACATTTGGGTATAAGAAAGATATTAGACCAATAAGTATAGAGAGAAACTAACACAGACTTCACGATCACCAACCTACCAGCATATGACAACTTCCTAGCACCCAATGCTCTGATCTTTTCAACAATCTTTTCAACCAGAACATTACAATCTTTGCTAGTAAGCCTGCCAGCAGTTATAGGAACCCCTAAGTATTTAAAGGGGAGCGTCCCTTCCACACACCCAGATAGAGCAATTATGTGATCCCTTGTAGCTCTTTGCACGCCATTAAAATACACATTGGACTTCTGCTTATTCATTTGTAGGCCAGAGGAGCCTTGCAATGGATTGTTATTCGTATACTTAATTGAATTAAGTACCTTGAAGCGATAAATTGTTTTGGTGATTAGATTTTCAGAATTCGTAATTGACCAAAATAACGCAACCACTTCAATGAAAGTTTTAAGACTAAAACGAACAAATGAAGAGTGATCTTCGTGAATTCAATTTTGCTTCTCAAAGCAAAAACTCATTGAAATAAGTGGGAGCATTCTCTTAAACTGTTAAGATGAGGACGAGGTTCAAGAAGTAAAAGGAATTGATACAAGGTAATGTTAAAGGTAAAGTTGTTGAGAATGACGATGCTAAACCTATCAATCCCGACCGATATAGTTTCCATTGTCTTAAATGTTGGACACGAGAAAGGAAACTACCCCAAATTATTGAAGAATCAACAAGTTAGTTGTGGGACATCTAATGGGTCATTCTTCTTTTTTAAAAAAAAAAAAATGTTTATTTAATTAAACATAATTTTTGCTAGTATTACTTCGTCAATATTAGAAACCGGTGGTGGTTTTCATCATTATGTTTGATACATAGGATGATTAGAATATGACGACTAGCAACAATAAAGTCGAGAGATAGAGTAATTGTGTACTCAATCTAGTTTTTGGATTTAAAGTGGTACTTAATTGTGACTATTAAGTGCATAAACTCTAAATAAGAATATAAACTTGTTAAGATACAAAAGAGGTTTTCACCTTTGTGACCCTTTACACCATGATTTGATGTATGGCTAGCCCATCATCAAGGTGATTATATTCTAAACCAAACTAGAATGATATATCATGAAGATGATGTAAGACTCAAATTGGTAACCCAAGATTAAACCTTAAATTTTGGAATGATGAACGCAAAGAGTTATCGAGTACTCTTGAAACCATTAGATTGTTAATGGTATATGCGTATCTTGTATTCAAAGCAAGATGCCTCGTGCCTTTTGGTTGAAAAGGAGATCGAGGTTGTAAATCATCGATCCAAAATAGGTTGATCATTATCTTTTACCAACGATTTAAGTTGACACTAATATGTTCACTTAATAAGGTAAATAGAGAAATCTTTGAAGAATTTCAAAGAGTTCAAGGAATCACGATTTAGTCGTGATGGGATTATCAAAGTGAAGACTTTGATATAAGCCAAAGCAAATGTGATATAGTATCACAAGTTAATCTCTCGTAGCACGCATTATGGAATAATGTGTGATTAGATAAGAAATCAAACGCTATTCGATATGGTTTGGATTTCAATCAAGTTATCCTTTTGGGGATTTTATCATTTTGTCTAAATTATTTTCCACTAAATCGAATCATATGAGATATGAAATGGTAAGGGTACCATGTTTGTAAGTTTTCACAAGAAACAAAGGCTCATTTTTCCCTTTTCAAATTATCACGAGTACGACGGGTTTGCGGCTCGTGAAGCTGTCTTTCTAAAAATACAAGTTTATTTCTAGAAGACAGAGTGGGAGAATTTATTCAAGAGCCACAAAGAATGCTATGTCGCATTCAAGCCACAAAGAATGTTATGTCGCAAGAAACTGGTCTTTCTTGGCTACATGAGACGTTTTGTGTAAGATGTTGTTTCTTTGAAACCTAGGAGGTTAAATTCGTCACTTGTTGAAAATGATGAATTCATGCTACTTTTAAGAAAGTAAAGAGCTTATAACTTACAAAAGAAATTGTTTGATTCAAGTTGATTACTTCTAGAAAGTAATGAACATATGACTTACATAAGAGTGTTTAAGTCACAACTCAATACAAGGCTTAGAGCCATAAAAATCCGAATCAAAAGGGCTTGATTAGTGACAAAGGGTTTTGCACTAATAAAGAGATATTTCAAAGCAAGATTGGTTGCAAAGGGTTTTGCACCAATTGAAATGCTTAAGTCTATTTGGATCTTCTTAAGGATTGTATTTCATTATGAGGTTATGAAATACGTAGCAAGTAAATCTAAAACCCGCTTCTTCAAAAGAAGGAATGTATTCAATACATGTCATGAGTTTTGTAGATTCTTGCAATCCTAAGATAATGTGAAACTTAAGAGAGGGTCTTAAGTAGGACATCAATGAGTTAGAATCAACATTTTTGGATCATGTGATAAAACATTTCTCGATAAGTCGAGAAGTTGTGTTTATACATGGAGTTTAGTGGGAGTTACGGAAATTTTAATTAGTCCGATATGTGGATGACATATTGATCATCAAGAATGATTTAAGACTTTTGGAGTAATATAATACATCTTTAATATCCATATTTATGAAGATAAATCCACATGATATTAGCGTCAAGAAGAAGTCTTATGTTGATAAGATTCATGACTAGTTCAATTAAATTGAACATATTTGATTGATTCCTTTTTTATTGCCGGATCAATTAAATGAGTAATGATGTATAACACTTCATATACTTTGAGTATGATGAATTGTTTTCAAAATCAAATTTAAGTAATCTTTACCTAGTATATAAAGATCACCCTTAAGTGCATGCAGAAGCATTAAGGAAGTAAAGCAAAGTGTTTACGATGCAATTTTGTGTAAGGGTGTTACACAAGTGACAATTGACAATTGAGGTTGCGCATGGTTTCCGACAAAACCATAATCAAAACACATTAGGATGGTTAAGATACCATTGTGGTTATGATGGTTAAGATACCATTGTGGTTATGATAATTAAGAAGTAGATTTTCTAGAATCGTTCTAGGCAATAAAGAACAATGAGAGATATTTATAACGGAAATTGAGTACACTTGCGATCATGAGATGTGCAAGAAGAATGAGTCCCGCACACTGTGAAAACAGTGGGAGCTATTCTTAGGCTAGAGGGCCTATGTCTTGATTGGATCTCGACACGTACTCAGAAAGTTTTGTGATGCAAATGTATACATTACAAAGGAAAACGAGTATGTAGTAAGGTTGAGTAAGGTACAAGAAGTTGATAAAACCTACTAACCAAAGCCTTCTCAAAGGCTAAAACATGACGAGTCATGTTATTTCAATTGAATTGAAATGAACAACTATGTACAAGATCAAATTAGATTATAGATTATGAAATAGTAATCAAGCATTGACTATTCATATGTGATAATCGCATTTGTCGTTCGAGTTTTACTTTAAAACTCTTTTATTATACTTTGTTACATCCAAACGGGTTGTGGAGACAATTGAACCCCGTTAAAGTGAACACAGATTAACATTGTATTTGCCCATAGTTACTTGTATGAGGTGACGTCTCGAAGTGACTAGAGTGTGAGGCGATTGATGGCAAGTTCAAGTGCCATAGAGTCATGTGAGATGACTAGTCGATCACATAGCAGATCTGTTAGGAACATTTTGTCGGGCCTTATGACCGCTTATAGAGTTCGGGCAATTTATATAGCCTGGTCGTGGCGAGAGCTACTATAGTATTCTAATGAGTCGATTCTTTTGACTAAAGACTATTCACCTAAGATGGCACAGATTTGATTAACTTTGATTTGTGTTACTACGACCTTCGTAAATGGGGTCAAATGGGCATATTTTGGGTTATGATGGTCGTGGCTAGTCGAAGGGAATGAGTGCGATAGGAATTGTCCATCCCCTTGTCGGGGGTTAAAACAATATCTCAGGGCCACTCGAGGAGTAATGAACCGGAAATGCGTGGCCACGCTCGGAAGGTATCCATGGTGGATAAATCCGGTCAATCAGTTATTCTCCGGATCGAGGAAACCACTCTCGATATGATCACTTGCAAGTACGACCGAAAGACACCTTGCATTGAGTGGGAGATAGTAATAGGACAAGAGAATTGGTAACGCACACTTGTCGAGGACAAGTGGGAGATTGTTGGGAAATGTGTCCTCAACAATAGTGCGATTACATGATTTAAATATCATTATTAAATCTCATTTTAAAGAATACAATTGGGAAGTAATATTGTTACTGTCAACTGGTCAACATATATCGGTAATGATTGGCTGACTAGAGTTTGACATTACTGTCGTGTGACGGTGGTGATCAGTTGACCCCCTAGGTCATACCTAAAGGGCAATACACTTAATTGATTATTTAATTAATCGTATAATGTTACGAGTTAATTAAATTACTTGAAAATTGACGGACGATTTTGGAAGTAAAATTTACGTATCAAATTGAAATGTGATTAAATGAGATACGGTCTGAGTAATTAAATTGTATAATTACTCGGATGAAATAATTGTTTAATGTAACAATTAAATTAAATGAATTGTTATAAATACAATCAGTTGTAATTTATAATTGGTAAAATATTTTGGTACGAGTAATTGTGAAATTACTAAGTCAATTTTTGTATGTGACGTATTTTTGATAATACGTTGATTTTTAATATGTTAAAAATTACATAACAAATATATGTGACATGTGACATGTAACATATAGACAATTGACAAAAATAATATGGACACCATGTTATGTAAAGTGCCGAAAATAAGAGGGGAATGGACTTAATATTGTGTTTATATTTTAAATAAGAAAACACAATGATTATAAAGTAATCTAGCCATGCAAGCCTATGAACATTGTTAAGAGCAACAATTTCATGCATTGGCTCTTTCCTTCCTCCACTCCCACCGGTTTTGGGAAGTAAAAACACTTGAGTTTGTTTTTCTTATTTTGCCTAATATTCACTAAGAGGTAGTGAATGCTTATTCATTCAACTCATCCAAAAATATAAGTTCTAGAGAAATAAAATCCTCTCTTTATCTCTCATCAAAACCGAAAATACTTAAGTGTTTATAAATATTTTTGGTTCAATTTTCTACTATAATTAATATTATACTAGTTTTGTAATATTAATTAAATTAAGAGAAAACCTTGGGTATAAAGCTTAGGGAGAGATCTTATTCTTAGATCTTTGTTCTTCCATTTGGAATAGCTCAAGAACAAGAAGAGAAAGGTGATCTCTCTTGTGCCCAATATAGCCGAAATATTGAATGTAAGGACATTATTTCTCTTCTCTTTTATTAATGTTTGCATGCATAAAATCCGTTTTAATTTTATGACAAATTAATTAGACATATATGAGTATGTTAAATATGTATATAGATCTACATTTCTTTCAAAGTCTTAATAGGAGATTATAAATTTTATCTTTGGTACTCACAACGACGGGTATCAGTGATCATGTAGAAAAAGGTCAAATTCGTCTTAAATTTTGTAGAACGGAAGATCAAATAGCCGACATTTTTACAAAACCGCTTGAAAGAGAACAATTCGTAAAACTTCGGATAGAAATTGGTTTGTTGGATTCCGCGTAAAATTTTATGACGACTTGCCCTCGATGATTGACTAGGGTAGATGTTTACATGTTTTTATAAGTGATCAATTGATTATGTGTTAGTGTTACTCAATGAATTAAATGATTAATTTGCATGTAAATCCAATGGGTAAAGTAATTATTTACATGGAGCCACTCAATTACCATCTAACCATCAAATCTCACTTTCCCCATTATCCATGTCCTTAGCCGCCTAAACTCACACCTAGCCGGCTACACCCACCTTCCTCTCAACCAATCAAATTAAAAAGCCTAAACACTATTCACCCACCTCATTTACTACCTATATGATTTTTCAACTCTTAAATGATAACCTCCCTTCTCACTTTCAAATATTTCAAAAAATTGCATCTTCCCCAAATATTCTCCGAAACCGTCCTACACATCCCTCTACCAACTTTCACTTTTACTTTCACTATAAGAATCATGCCTCCAAAATCAACTAAACCGAAAACATTGAAGGAAATCCGAGACTCCTACAAGCTGAAAACTACCTCGGTTGAACCACAAATCGAAAGTCTTGGATCAAAAACTGTCCAAAATTAAAAACCACCAAAGAAACATAGAGTCTTTGTGTCTAACACCCCAATGACAAGAAAGAAATCAGTTGCTAATCGTCCTAAAACAGCTGCCGAGGCTAGAAGATTCTCAAGTCGGGTGTTCAATCAAAAATTCGATTTGAATATGCCGCATGCAACCGAAACCGAGGGTGAAGAAGGAAGCACACGGGTTGTTGGTGATGTTGATGATGATGGAAATCCAATCATTCAAGAAGTTGAAGAAGTTGATGTTGGTGTTGGTAAGGAAAGTGAAAAAGATGAGGAGATTGTTGATGAGGATGCCGAGAAGGAAGGAGAGAAAAACAGTGAGGAAAAGAAAGATGTTGAAAGTGAAGATGAGAATGATGAAAACAATGAGAATGAAAAATAAAAGAGTGTGGAAAAATCAATTGAAAAAAATGAGGAAAAAGAAAAGAGTGTTGAGAAAGTTGTGGAGGAATCGGTTGAGAAAAGCAATGGGAAATCGAAATCGAAATCGAAGGGAAGTGTTGGTAGTGATGAAATGTTGAAGGATATGGTTGGAAATAAAAGGAGAAAAAGGAAAGCCAAAACCGTGAGTGAGGCAACGGTTGTGGAAACGGAAATTGACACGGAGAAATTGAATGCCGTCTTCAATGATGACGAGTTGTTCAAGGAAGAAACCGTTCCCAAACCGAAAGGCAAAGCTCAGAGAGTGTCCACCCGGTTGATCTCAAAGAAAAGTAAAGTGGAGGAAATGGCAAAGGGAATCGATGAATCGAATAGTGCTATGATTGCTATTGAGCAACCTCTTGATGAGAACAAGTCCAAGGCACTTGAGATTCTTCATGGGTATCGCTTTCCAAAGGAAATCTTTGATTGTTGCAAGCATGTCATCCAAGGGAACTTTAAATCGGTCCGTCGCTATGAACTCGAATGGTATGATTCGTCCCCCGCTTTTAAATTCTTTAAAGATGCAATTCATGCACAAAGTGGTAGAGTCTTCTTAATCTCTATAACCGAGTTTATTTAGCGGAGATTGTTCAATTTATACTACGATCAAAGTCGATGTCCAATCGGGTAGTCTTACCACCATTATCAATAACAAACCCTTGTGTCTCAATGTCGAAATTGTCGGGAAGTTACTCGGTATTCCTACAACCGGGTTGTCCTCATTTCCTAAGGGTGGTTGGCCGACTATTTATGGTATAAGTTCTTTGACCGTCACAAAGTTTTTATGTCCTAAAGCTACGTCCCCTATCACACTAAAACCGAGAGAAATCAAAATAAACCACCGGTTCTTTTTCAATTTCATTTATCGAACCTTGATTCCATGTAATGAGAGCCGTGGTGTGTGTGGTGTGCTAGACATGTGGTTGATCTTTTATCTTGCTAAACACTTACAAATTAACCTACCCGCTTTGATGCTCTTTCACATTGATTATCTTGCTAAGATTGTTGAAAAGCGTAAGGTTGATAGTTCCACCGTGTTAGCATATGGGATGTGGTTATCAGCCATTTTCGAGAAAATGGATATTGTGGACTCGACTAGTTTCGGTGTGGATCACATGTGTGACACTATGACCTCGGGAGTTTTATCACAAATGTACTTGAAAATTGATGGTGATAAACTTGCTCGTATTTGGTCGGGTATGAAGGCTACGGATGTCGCCTCCTCCTCTATGCAATCGTCTTCCTTGACACGTCTCACTAAGGATGTTAAAGCCTTGTTGGATCTCCAACATGCTCAAATGAGTGAGGTTGCGGGTCTTCGTTTGGAAGTGTCGGGTTTGCGTAAGGAACTCAAGGAGGTTAAGGGTCAAAATGAAGAGCTTATGAAGATGGTTCACGGGTTGGTTGGAGAAGATGAAACCGAAGAAGCCGATGATTGATCTCTTGCTCTATGTCGTGCCTAGCCTATGTCGTATGTCGTACCAAGCCTTTTGCCATAACCATGCCTAATGCCTAATCAAAACAAAAGCCTTTCTAATCCCTTTTTACCTTGGCTTTATGTTTGTGATATATCTTGCTAATATTGGTTATGTTGTTAGTTGTTGAACAATTTGTTTTGTATAACTCTAATCCTTATTTAGACTTGTGTTCTTCCTACTTGATGATGTCAAGAGGGGGAAGTTGTTTAAAATTGCAGGTCGTGATTCAATGACTCTTAGGCTTGAGTACACCGTAACTATGTTAACTTGGCGATTAAATGTTCTACTTAGGCTAACGAAAAATTTGACTAATTTTCAATGACCATGTATTTATGCATCTTATTTTGATCATGTTTTGACTTGTTAACCTTGACCATGAATTAAGGGGGAATTGCACACTGAATTTTATTTGTCTTGCCATCATCAAAGGAGGAAATTGAAGAAACCCAATTTGATTAAGCTAGTGTTGATGATGCCTTAAGACAAATTAATCTCATTGTTATTTAATCGTGTGCCTCTTAAGTTTATCCATGTAGAATGAAGCTCCAATTGTCAATTCAAGGCTATCAAGAATGTCATCATGAAGATCAAAGATGAAGATTGTCATTAGTGCTAAAGTCATGTGTTGTAAGGTGATCACTTAACACGAATTTACGTTTAGGTGCAAAAACAACAGTTCAGCCAACAGTTGATTAAGGCTCGTCTTTGAAAGAAATATTTCGAAAATATTTGAATCTTTGTTAAAATGCTTTGAATGTTCACAAATGTTTTCTGAAAATATTTTGAAGTCTTTTAAAGAATATAGAGCTTTCAATGACTTGCTAAGGAGTTTGCTTGCACAATAAGACACTTACTATAAATGGGTTGTTTGCTTTTACATTTATGGAAATGTTTATGGTTCCCATAAACACAACCATTTATGCTTGTTTCTTGTTGAAAAACCCAGCCTATTTTTGTGTGTGTGCACAATCTGATTTCTTGCAATCTTAGGCACCGATTTCTTGAGGAAGAATACTCGGTTGCTTGGTGAAGATTTCGGTTGGCTTGTGCATGTTGCCCAAGCAAACTACTTATATTATTTTATTCACTTGTGCTTAGGAGTGTAAGAATGTGTAAAGTATACTACTTGGACATTATAAATAGCTTACTTAATTCATTTTTACAAGTGTGCAATAACGAGTTTAAAACTGAAAAAGACTTAAGCTTTCAATCGAGTAAATTAACTTTGCAAAACCGTTTATCATTTCAAATCTTTGAATCATTTTGCAAGTTTGTTTATTTATCTTTTGAGTCTTTTATTGAGTTATTGTATTACACCTAGTCGTTTTAGTCGTGTTCAAGGATCCCGTGTTTTGTACTTAAACTTTATCTCCTCCGTTCAATTGAGTGAACAACATTGAGATAAGTGGTCTTGTAACAAACGGGTAGAACCAAACAAGTCGATCTTAGGATAGAATTATCCTTAAGCATGAAGTTTTCGAAGCGGAGTAGCTTTTGAGCATGAAGTCTTTCGGCGGAGTAGCCCAAAGCAAAAAACTTATTGCGGAGTAGCTTTAAGCAAGGAGTCTTTCGGCGGAGTAGCCCAAAGCAAAAGTCTTGGAAGCGGAGTAGCTTTTAAGCATTAGCAACTGGAGTAGGTTGGGGAGTTGTTTTATTATTCAGGGTGGTCTTAGTTTGTAAGAGTTTACTTCTGAGACGTTTAATAAAATAGCGTTGGACGTAGGTCACGGAGTAGTGACCGAACCAGTTTTTAAAAACATCGTTTGTCGTGTCTATTTCGTTTTATTTCCGCTGCACACTCTACTCACGTTTTTATCTACAGAATCAATTGTTGAGTACACTGTAACTTCTGCTTGCTGAATCGTTGTTGAATACTTCTAACTCTCTAGTTTTAAGTATCGACTTCTCCTTTCATCTAAGCATTGTTAAAAGTGTTTAAGAGTTTTTAAAGAAGCTTTCATTAAGCTTAAATTTTTAAATAGACACCTAATTCACCCCCTCCCCCTCTTAGATGCCCTTGTCCGTGGTTCTAGACATATTTGGTCAATTTTACCGCATTAACTTATCTCACAAGAGTCTTTTTTTACTTTAATCTTGCGTAGGTCCAATTTCAGGAAGTCAAGATGTACTTACATTTAACTTTAGTGAATATTTGTAGGTGTTATTGACTTATGTAAACTTAATTTTTGCTTGTCTGAAGT
Source organism: Silene latifolia (assembly GCF_048544455.1). Classification (NCBI taxonomy): domain Eukaryota; kingdom Viridiplantae; phylum Streptophyta; class Magnoliopsida; order Caryophyllales; family Caryophyllaceae; genus Silene; species Silene latifolia. The sequence continues at coordinate 13,036,109 of NC_133526.1, read as the reverse complement.
TAAATTACAGTTTGGTCGTAGTTGGTAATTGTTGTCTGATGTTAACAAAGCCATGTGAGATACATAATGACACTGAACTGATCAAATCTCGTCATATTTTCTGCACAAGTAGTTAATCACCAAAAATAAAGAAAACAAAGGTAGTTCAAAGCAACAAAAATAATATAAAGTAGTCTTTTTACAAATACCCCTAAATATAAGGGAGTTTTTGACAAAAAAAAACCTTTTATAATCCAACAAAGAGTTTTGCTTGTCACGGTCTCTTCAAAAAGACATCTCACGTCTCCTTCTCACTTGTCCTTTTGTGTCAGGTCTCTTCAAAATGCCGGATTTTATCCGTTCCAAATAAGAATTTGTGATAATCCAAATTTCATATATGACTTGTCTTGCTTTTAACCTGATCCATAACCGACTAAGGGACTAATGATATGGCGAGGATCTATTATACCTCCCGATCAATATCCGTCTATAGCAAGACTTGCTGAAATAAATAAACCCACTCCGCATTCAAATCGTCATTAACGGTATTATTGGAAACCCTAACCAGCGAACAATGAGCTACAATTCTGGCGACGTAGAAAAACTTGGTCTTTCTAGGGCTAAAATCCATTATTTAGAGGATGAATTGGGGAACCTGAAAACTGAACATCTGGCTTGCGATGTTAAACGTCGTCGATTGGAGAGAGAGTTGGGGTGAAAAATAGCGAATTGGAAAATTTAACTAGGAAATTAGGGTTTAGTAAGGACACTGAAGCGAAGGTGATTGCCAGGTATGATCAATCCTTGGAGTATAATAGAGACTGTAGATTACCTTGTTTCTGCACCTCCCGCAAACCACCCGGTGATGATTGGGCCGCATGTTTGATACTGATGAGTAGCATTTTGGTCGCATTTTACCCTTCATTTATACCTTATTCCGACTCGATTTTGCGTACTTAATTGATTAAATAGCTCACTTATGAATTTAATAATTACTAATTAGAATTTTTAATATAGTTATCATAAATAATGTTATATTGTGTGGATTTGGTACTGCTATTTGTCATATATTTTTGTAGATACCAAATTGAAAGGGGATTTAAAAAGTCGGATGAAATGAAGATCGAGATGGATAATTAACCCGGATAGCAAATAAACTAGACGATGTGAAAATTGGGTCAAGCAGAGAACGCATTACCGTACTACACTTTCAATTGCTAATGCATTTTTGGTGATATGGGCTGATTTGTTTGGTGCACATGGTTCCACATTCCATGTAACACTAGTTGGCATCATTTGGACAAGAATAGGCCCAAAAATAGTGGACTAACATTGCCTTTGAATATTTGGTGCAATTCTCGTAAAAAAAGAAGGTAGTCCACGAAGCAAAGGTAGAGCGAAATCAGTAGCATTCATTCGAGGAAGAAAAGGCAGAAGACTCGAGACCTTATTTTGGAGACAGACCACATTTAGACAGCTGATAGTTTTAGACGCAGCATTTTCTTAGAAAGCAAAAGAGTAGCATATTTATTAGTAGTTTTAGATCTAGAAAAACTCATCTTATTTTTCCTCTCAATTTCTCCCTAATTAAATTTGTAATCTTTCTTTTGTTCTTAGTATACAAATTCCTCTCTTTTCAATAGTTTACAATTAGTATTTTGGGTTGTATTTGGGAGACTTGAAGAAAATTCCTTCCATTATTATCAAGCTTGCTACTTTCTCTTTGTTGGTACAATTCTCATCTTTTATTTACATTTTATTTTCATTTGTTTACATTTATGTTCTTTACTTAATGTTTTCATTCAAAGTTTCTATCTTTATTATGTTTAGCATGTTTGTGTGTGTATTGTTCCATGTTATTGTTAGTTTTTCATCCTTAAACATGTGTGAGTAGTTCTCCTCTAGGGCTTAGGGGGATCTCGGGTCTATAATGGGTACGATTTTGGGTTAGAATTATAAGGAATTGGGTGTTTTATTGGTTGTCACTTTCTTGCACATGAAGTGTTTGTAGAATTGCTCCTATGAAAGTTTGAGTATTTTCTCACATGTTTAGTTGTCTTGGTGTCTATACTAGTGGATGAACAATCTTGGTGTGTAGACTATTGGATGATCTTTGTGTATGTGTGTGACGGGTTTTAGTTAATCACATGAAAGTGGGTTAACGAATTCTAGGTGCCCTAAGACATTAGGCATAATTTCTTGACTAATTGAATCACCTATTCCCCATATTTGCCTTGTTTCATGCCCAATAACCCGAGTGAACCCGAAAGCTCTAGTCTTTCTCATATTGATTAATTACATTTTCATTTAGTTTAATTTGATATCTTATTCGCATCTTAGTTTACAATTTAATCAACCTTTTTCATTTGTTTGACTAAACTAAAGACTAAAACGGACTAAGTATACACCCCCGCCATCTTTGTGTTCGACACCCGAATAAATACTACTTTTATTGGGTTCTTTATAAATTGTTTTTTGGTACCGGAAGTGACGGCAAAACCCGGTCATCAAAATGGCGCCGTTGCCGGGGATGGCGTTAGGTTATGCTTAGTTAGTTAGAGTCTTAGACTTAGTCTTTACTTGTTGTTTGCTTGTTTGAGTAGTTACTTGTTTCTTGTAGAGTGAGTATTTTATTGCTTACCCCCTAGTGCCTAAAAACACTAGGAGACTAACGGTTTGTTGAAGTATATGCCTAGAGGAAACGGTAATCTTTTGCTTAGTGACCCGGAATCGGAGTGGCTCTTTAGAGCTTTAAGAAGAAGGACCTTAGCAAGGATTGAGAATTTCGACTTGGCAACTTTAAACCAAGGTAGCTCATCCACCCAATCGCACTAAGAAACCTTTACCAAAGAACAACCAAACAACACAATTTATCCCTTCTTAAAAAATGAAAAAACACCAAAAACATGTATTTCATTTCCGAATTTCCTCCACACATTTATTTCCATTGGAAATATGTAAATAAATAAGTGTGGGGAGGAAATTCCATCATTTTAAAAATACAAAAACATGTTATTTATTTTCAAATATTCAAAAAATCCAAAAATATGTTCTTTAATTTCGAAAAATTCAAAAACCACCAAAAATATGTTGTTTATTTTTCCTATTCTCTCCCTATGCTTTTGTCCATTGAGGACAATGTACATTTCAAGTGTGGGGAGGGAAATATCCACCCTTGTGAATATTTGTTTATAATTGTAAATGTTTATAAATTAGAGAAAATGCCTAAAAATTGAAAAAATTGAAAAAATTTCTGAAAAATTCAAAAAAATTTGCATTGTATATATATGTTTTGTCTAACCTTTGGCATGGCACATTGACCACTTGAGGCAAAAAGGAGCTAGAAGAACGCTTGGTATAATCCTTCCTATCCCTTACTCCTTTTACTATTCTTTCTTTTTGGTATCTTGGATATTTTGAAGGAGAATGGGAATTTTGTTGCCTTGGGTGTCTCCTTGGGAGACCGTTTGGATTGTTGGTGTTGATGTGCTGCTAGGATTAGCCAACTTGTTGCACGTTTCATTTCATGTTTGTTTAAATTTCCGCATGCATTTGTTCACATGTATATATATGTTGTGTTCCCTTCTTGTTGCATTGAGTTTGTATATAAATTTTTGAACAAAATTTGGTCTAGGAAGGGAGTATGATACCCTCTATGATGATATTGTCTAGGTCGTGTCTTTCCCCTCTTAGTGGCTTGCACCTTGTGACCTCCTTGTTAGGGTGTTTGCTTGCAAATACCCGGAAATGAGGCTAGACCAGGAAAGTTTTGACCACCTTGTGAGACCATAGACGTAGTAGACTAGGCCTAGATTTCGACCTAGCTACTCAAATGTGAGGATTAGAGCCTCCTAGGGTCGGTGCATTCATACCCGACCCCCACTTAGGATTGTGAGTAGGTCTCCTCGCGAGACGTGTTATGTCTAGACGCATAAGTGTGTCATTCCGTCCTTAGACCGTGAGTTGCTTTCCTTTTTTGCACATCTTATGAAACGAATTTGTTTACATATACTTGAGCCTCACATACCCTTAATAAGCCTTGTTTCGACCCTTGCATTGGTTCCTCTTTTGATTCACCCCTTTTGAGCCTTAGCCTATTTCACTTGGCATAACCACAAAATGAACTACATCCTATAAACGACCTTCCTTGATCAAGAATGAGTCATGTTTATAGTAGTGAGCTAGGTGGTGTCTTGGGTCCTATTGGGTCGGAGTATTGGTTTCTTTTGGCATTTGTGCATAAATGAATAAGAGGTATTAATGTTGAAATGAAAAAAAAAAAACAAAATAGAAAAGTGAAAAAAAATTGTGAAAAATCCAAAAAGAGTTAGTTGTGTTGTATATATATGTGTTAAGAAAAGAAAAAGGCAAGCAACACCCCTACTCATCATTTAAAGGGGTAGAAAAAGTCGTTGCTAAATAAATAGGTCTTATGATGTTTTTCCAAGTGAGTCGGGTTTACACAATTTTTGCATGAATTTGGGATACAAATTCTTTGTTAGGGTGTAGACGTTATTCATTGTGTTCAAATAAGGGCCGAGTTGAAAGGTTTGTATAAGGGTTCTAACATTTTTCCAATTTGAGTCGGGTTTATGCAATTTTTGCATAGTCTTGGGTAATCAATTCTATGTTACGGTATAGACGTGTCTCATGTGTTGCAATAAGAGATGGAAAAAGCGGTATTTTGGCTATTCTTGATTTGAACCTCACGTGACCAAATGTTGCTTGCAACAATCCCGTTTCGTCCTTCTCCCTAGCCCCGATACAACCCTTGTTTCATATTATGTGCATTTTCCCTTTTTGTTTGCATCTCACTTGGTCATAGGATTGTCTAACACTCTAGATTGCGGACACGTTCTCACGAGTCGTAGTAGTTGAGTGCTTTGAGTACTTTTTGTACACATAAAAACACCCGTTCTTTAAATGAGAGACTAGTGACAACCGTGAGGAAGTCGGTAATCTTGGTCCCCTTAGTCATGGGTCAATTTGGTCGAATCTTGTGTGTGTCATGTAAATCTCGAAGGTTTGGCTTTGCCTCCCTCTTTCCCGCCTTTGAATTTGTTTCCTAGGCATTTGGTTGTCATATTGAGGTTGCTTGAGCCACCATTAGGGCATTGACACCCCGCCAAGACTATGAGACGGTATCTCCCGACCAAAACCTTTAATTGTTCAAAGCAAAACGGCCGCTTAGATGAGGAAAGCGGTTTGACTTTTTGTGATGCATCTTATGATTGATTACGTGCTTAAATGTTGGATGTGTCAAAAGTTTTCCGCAAGCCCCCACTTGCCTTGCATCGGAATGCATACCTCATTGTGTCTCGGTGTGAGTTGAAGGGACGGAGAAGGCCCGTTAATTGCCTTTCATCGGATATTATTATTTTTAGCTAGTCTTTTATATTACGGGTCTTAAGTTTATTAAATGAGCTTACTCGAGGACGAGTAAGGTTTAAGTGTGGGGAGATTTGATGAGTAGCATTTTGGTCGCATTTTACCCTTCATTTATACCTTATTCCGACTCGATTTTGCGTACTTAATTGATTAAATAGCTCACTTATGAATTTAATAATTACTAATTAGAATTTTTAATATAGTTATCATAAATAATGTTATATTGTGTGGATTTGGTACTGCTATTTGTCATATATTTTTGTAGATACCAAATTGAAAGGGGATTTAAAAAGTCGGATGAAATGAAGATCGAGATGGATAATTAACCCGGATAGCAAATAAACTAGACGATGTGAAAATTGGGTCAAGCAGAGAACGCATTACCGTACTACACTTTCAATTGCTAATGCATTTTTGGTGATATGGGCTGATTTGTTTGGTGCACATGGTTCCACATTCCATGTAACACTAGTTGGCATCATTTGGACAAGAATAGGCCCAAAAATAGTGGACTAACATTGCCTTTGAATATTTGGTGCAATTCTCGTAAAAAAAGAAGGTAGTCCACGAAGCAAAGGTAGAGCGAAATCAGTAGCATTCATTCGAGGAAGAAAAGGCAGAAGACTCGAGACCTTATTTTGGAGACAGACCACATTTAGACAGCTGATAGTTTTAGACGCAGCATTTTCTTAGAAAGCAAAAGAGTAGCATATTTATTAGGAGTAGTTTTAGATCTAGAAAAACTCATCTTATTTTTCCTCTCAATTTCTCCCTAATTAAATTTGTAATCTTTCTTTTGTTCTTAGTATACAAATTCCTCTCTTTTCAATAGTTTACAATTAGTATTTTGGGTTGTATTTGGGAGACTTGAAGAAATTCCTTCTTCCATTATTGTCCAAGCTTGCTACTTTCCTCTTTGTTGGTACAATTCTCATCTTTTATTTACATTTTATTTTCATTTGTTTACATTTATGTTCTTTACTTAATGTTTTCATTCAAAGTTTCTATCTTTATTATGTTTAGCATGTTTGTGTGTGTATTGTTCCATGTTATTGTTAGTTTTTCATCCTTAAACATGTGTGAGTAGTTCTCCTCTAGGGCTTAGGGGGATCTCGGGTCTATAATGGGTACGATTTTGGGTTAGAATTATAAGGAATTGGGTGTTTTATTGGTTGTCACTTTCTTGCACATGAAGTGTTTGTAGAATTGCTCCTATGAAAGTTTGAGTATTTTCTCACATGTTTAGTTGTCTTGGTGTCTATACTAGTGGATGAACAATCTTGGTGTGTAGACTATTGGATGATCTTTGTGTATGTGTGTGACGGGTTTTAGTTAATCACATGAAAGTGGGTTAACGAATTCTAGGTGCCCTAAGACATTAGGCATAATTTCTTGACTAATTGAATCACCTATTCCCCATATTTGCCTTGTTTCATGCCCAATAACCCGAGTGAACCCGAAAGCTCTAGTCTTTCTCATATTGATTAATTACATTTTCATTTAGTTTAATTTGATATCTTATTCGCATCTTAGTTTACAATTTAATAAACCTCTTTCATTTGTTTGACTAAACTAAAGACTAAAACGGACTAAGTATACACCCCCGCCATCTTTGTGTTCGACACCCGAATAAATACTACTTTTATTGGGTTCTTTATAAATTGTTTTTTGGTACCGGAAGTGACGGCAAAACCCGGTCATCAGATACGCGGAACGATTTGTGACAGTTCGTAAGATTATCGTCAAGTGATTGCTCAAATATTAAATGTCTACCTCTTAGTTGTCATCTACGTCCCGATACGGTCGTTTTGGCAGTAATTAGAGTACATTTGAGTCCGGTCAAAAACCGTCTCCATCTTTCGATAACCGTTAAATCCCGAGTCGAATGTTGGAATGTTAGGATATTTCTATTCCATATTTCACAAATTCTATCTTTTGGCAAATAATATCCCGTAATATTCATAAGATATTCGAATTATTTCCGTCCTACCATAACTCAAACGCGGAAATCTTTCTTTCTTGAGAGGAAACCTCCGGGAATAGACGCTTGTGCGCTGCGCCTCTTCCCGTGCCCTTTTCTCGCATGATTTACGTATCTTTTTCATATCTTTCCGAGATTCACTTCCAAAGAGTCTCCGAAACCCTAATTCCGTCGTGTGATTAGTATAAATAGGAGCCTTCGCTCCTCATATTTCTGACGCGAGTGTCCACCCTTCTCTTCTCCCTTTGCATTATAGACTTTGTTCTTACTTACTGGCGCCTACGTGCTTGAACTTTCGACCACGTAATCTCGGATCTTTCCGGGTACCAGCCTCTCCGTTGCATGACCGACCAATTTGACCAACTACACAATAATCAATCTAATTAATCAATTTGTTTCAATCGTTTTCCTCTTACGAGGGCACTTTCCTTGCATTCGTGTCGAGCATTCACTAATCGATATCTTAGTCCTTCTCGTTTCGTCAACATGTAAGTCTGAGGGTGTATAATCCTTATTTATTTATTGTATTTTACTTTTCGTATCATCAATTGTAAGGTTTACGTCGAAAATACCGTTAAAATCGATTTCTAAAACCCTTCGTTAAAACCTGTTTTTGCGGATTTCCAGTAGATAACCATCGAGAAAGGACGCAAAGAATCGCTGCGCCTCTTGAAGGAGCGCAGTCCCGCTGCGCCTCTTCGTGAGGGCCGCGCATGATTCTCGCTTCCTTTCTTCCTCGTTTGTCCTCTGTAATTCGTATTCAAATCTTTCTTTTGCTTGTTTCGTCTTCGTCGTAATAGCATATAATCCACATGTATTATAGTCATTCATCATTAGCATGTTTTAATTGTCTTAAATCCGACTTAAATCCTAAATAATCCAATATTTGCGGGTTTTCGTCATTATAATTCAATTCCGGGTTGTAGAGATTCAATTTAATCATGTTGAGTTTCTGGAATTCATCATTGATATAGTTTAATCCGTCTTTTGTCATATTCGTCACATATTCGTTGTATATCCATCGTATCTAATGTTAGTTAATTGATTTCAATAGAGGACTCATTAATATGTTTTCACTTCTATCATTATTTCATGTAAATAATCCGTTTCCGATTCGTCTCATCCATGTTTATCGCTTTTATGACCATCATTCACATGTAACTAACCTATTAATCACTTCCATCCGAGTAAATATTTTAATCCATCATTAAATTCATCAATCCAGATTAACGATTTGCGATTCGGCCATGACCAGAACTCATTCCCTTTGAACGACGCAAAGAATCGCCGCGCCTCTTCCAGAGGGCGATCTCTGCGCTGTTCCAGGATGATTTCTGTCCCTGAACTCCGTTTCTGCCTTGACCTAGTTTAATTAGCTCGTATTAATCTACTATTAATCGTATTATCACCTTCTGTTTTGTTCGTAATTCCTTCTTTTATTCCTTTTTCTCAAATTATCCGTTTTAAAGGTATTTTCGACATAAATCGCCTATTCCAATGTAATTATTGTAATTTTCATTATTGTAATTCATAATTATTATATTTCTTTTATCATTTGTATGTTTTCACATGTAAATCATCATTAAATCCTACTTCGACCCAATTGTATGCTAATTACGTGTCAACCGACTTAGTCTAATTCTCACATGCTAGGATTAAAACTTGGATGTTGCATTGCATGCATATAGCCGACGATATATCAAGTATAGACAACTTCCCTAATCATTAGTAGAGGCCGCTATCGAGGCGGGCGGGATTAGGTGTTCGATCAAAAGAGCTTCCTAATACGTACCCTCACCCCTTACTCCAGATATCTGTGAGCACCCGTGTTCATTGGCATCCACGAGAGTCATTCTAAACATAGAATGCTAAGGGTAACGATTGCTTAGTGTTCATGTCACTACTTTGTGTCTTGACATGACACGAGGTACTCGAACGGTTCCAATTTCCCATAAAAATTGGTGGCGACTCCATACAAAATGCAAACGCTTGTTTTTCGACCTTCACCAAGCGCCCCCGTGGGCGGCCCGCTGTCCACAGAGACTTGGAGGCAGAAGTCGGGAAGTTGATGGCGGAACAGTTGGCTTGGGACTTTGAGCGTCGTAAAATGGAGAGAAAATTGGAAGTTAAAAATGATGAATTGGAAGATTTAACTAGGAAATTAGGGTTTAGCACGGAAGCCGAGGCGGATGCAATTAAGAGGTATGAGCAGGCCTTGGAGTATAATCGGGTGGTGGAGGCGAAAGTGGAGGAATTGAAGACGGGATTTGATAAGGAAATGGGAGAATTACTGGGCAAGTTGAGTGATTTGAAGGATGAATTGATGCAAAGGGAGGTGGAATTGGAACCAGGTGTTTGAACTTTTGAAAGATTGATTGTTTTTATTATTATGGAATTGGAACCAGGTGTTTGAACTTTTGAAAGATTCATTCCATTTTTATTGCCCTTTTCCGCTTTTCTTCCTTAATTTATCCCAAATTAATTGTCCCTTACGAATACTAACCTTTACATTTAACTAATTAACTACAACTACTTCATTAAGTAGAATGGAGGGAGTATTATGAACATTGTTTGATGTTTTGTTTACATTTTATAAGCTGTGATTTTGATTTGCTGTCTGAGTGGAGTGTTTTGATGTATCTCAAACGAGTAATGTTTCCTGAAACAATTGATTTGTATTCTGGTTTGTACTTCAGAAAGATACTCCTTCCGACTCTGTTGTTTGCTTATAATCTGTGTGAGAGGAATTTTAATCAACGGTAAACAATAATTAGAACGGATGGAGCAATATATAGGTGTTTGGATACTTGTAGAGGATTTTCATTTACCCTTTCCCTTTTTCTCTCTTCTCTTCCCCAGATTCAGCTTCTGAAAGCCAGGTCAGTGATGTGAAATGCTCTTTGAAGTCAAGAAAAAGTGAAGAGTTTGCTAAGCCGACATTGCGGCTTTCTGAGGAAAAGGTTGTAGGACAGAATAGGACCGCTTCTAGTGTTGCGAGCGACCACAAACAAGACGTAGAAGTAACAGGAATGCAAATCTTCTTGAAAACCCTTAGCGGAAAGACAACAGTCATCAGAGTCAAACCTTCTGAGACAATAGACAGCCTCAAATCCAAGATCCAAGTCAAAGAGGGCATCCCATCACGCCGACAACTTCTATTCTTCTCGGGAAAATCGCTTGAAGACAGCCGCACCCTCGCCCACTATAACATCACAAAGGAATCCACCATCCACATTATGGTCCGTCTTTGTGCTCAAAAAATCTAACAAGCTGAAATATGTTTTTATAAAAGTCGTATGTGACTATAGTTACATTTAGTAGGATTTTCGTTATGAGATATCGGCCTTTGTAATTGGGATCATCTGTCATTGGTTCACTTTCATGGGCCTCATCAATGGTACAACAGGAAGTCTTTGTGCTTATATTTCTGTTAAAAAAACTTCCTTAATTAGACCCGTTTTTTAGTCATTGTTTCCCCTTTCTCTTTGGTGGGTTGTACTTGTAGTCTTGTACCTGGCTCAGTTATTAAAGGCTTAAAGATTGCCAAGAATTAGACCAGTTGGGCAGGTGGGGTCTATGGACTTGCATCTCGTTTTTTAAATCAAATAGTATTTGACATGTCTACGTGCAATTACATACGTTTGTTTCTTTAGCAATTCTGATTCTAGAAGTTTTTATTTTTAGGCACTTTTACCAACTTGAAGTTTTACTTAGGGTTTTTTGTCAAACACAACCTTTAAAAAACTTTTTTTTCCAAACACCACCTTTTAAAAAAAAGTTTGTAAAACACAACTTTTAATAAATTTATTTTTGTAAAACACGACATTTTGGCAAGAGTTTAACCACTTGCAATAGAGTGACTTTAAGTCGATATTTGAGGTAGCAAACGAGGTCGATTTGAGGTGTTCTTAGACTTTTTGGAAAGGTGGTAGTACAACCTTTTCAGGGGTTACCAATACGGTGGTGATAGGTGACTTTATGTGGGATTTCTTGATGTGTAAAGTAAGGCTGGTCAAGGAGTGAATTGGAGGTAAAAACAAATAAGAAAAACACCAATTCACTCCTTGACCAACCTTACTTTACACACCAATAGACCCCACATAAGACCACCTATCACCGCCGTATTGATAACGCCTAGAAAGCTTATACTCCCACATTTCCAACGAGTCTAAAAACACCTCAAACTGACCTCGTTTGCTATCCCAAACATCGACTGAAAGTCACCTCATTGCAAGTGTTCAAGCTCTAGCCAAAATGTCGTGTTTAACAAAAAAAAATTATTAAAGGTTGTGTTTCACAAACGTTTTTTTTAAAGGTGGTGTTTGGAAAAAAAAAGTTTTTTAAAGGTAGTGTTTGACAAAAAATCCTTTTACTTATTACTTTTACCCATAACTAAAAATAAACCGACTCGAAGTAAACTTGAAATGACTTACAACTTGATATTTAAAACTGAAATTTCAAAATAGCATGGCCCGAGTCACGCCAAAACGAAATGTCTGACAGGCCCGAAATAACCCATCCAAATTGCCGTCACCCAATAAAAGCAACATGGAAAAATCTGGCAAACTGGGGTTGGGCCGGATCAAGCTCCACTATTGTGCTAAGATTGTGCTGATAGGGGGTGTTTATTGGTTCGGGACCGGATCGGACCGGACCAAACTCTCTGAATCGGAAATTAAATACCTGCCTGCTAAAGATCGTCGACACATTACTAATTATCGTCGACAATTTGTAATGACTTTCCTAATCTACCCCTCACTCTAAAGCTCCCATATATTAACATTTTTTTTCAAGTACGACATTTCCGTCACCACCGCTTCAATTCCGTTAGCAAATTCAAGAAATGGACGACAAGTAATCTAAACTAGTTTAATTTTTAAAAAAATTGTAATTAGTTAGTAAATTTAGGTAGTTTAGAATAGAATCGTTATTGTTAGAACGGATTAGCGATTATCGATTACCGCACTAAAAATTAATCTAAGTCACAAAAGGATTTTTTTTTTTCAAAAAAAAAAATATATATATATATATATTTTTTCCGGACGAAAATGTAACATTTTCGTCCGGACAAAGAAATTTTTCGTCCAGACAAAAATATTTTTCGTCCAGACCCAGGTCCAGACGGAAAATATTTTCGTCCGGAAATTTTTTTTTTTTTTTTTTAAAAAAAAAAAAAAAAAATTCGGACGAAAATATTTTTCGTTTGGACCTGGGTCTGGACGAAAATATTTTCCGTCTGGACCTGGGTCTGGACGAAAAATATTTTTGTCTGGACCATGGTCTGGACGAAAAAGTTCTTTGTCCGGACCTTGGTTTGGACGAAAAATTTCTTCATCCAGACCATTTGTCAACAATTTTTTTTTTAAATAAAAAAATTATTAATTTCCGTCTTAAATTAGTTTTGGGTGCGTGGATCGATAATCGCTAATCCGTTCGTCAAATCATAAACTTGAAACGTAAACATATATCTTGAACATCGTTACTATCTTGATCGTTGTTACCGTCATTAGTCGATATGTTTAAAATCGTTTTAATCGAAAAGTTCGTAAATTAAATTACGATTTTTTTTCCAAAAAACCATCTTTTTTGTTTTAGAAAGATTAGAGAGGGGTTAATGAGGAGCAATATTGGAAAGATGTGTTAATTGTCGACGATAATTAGTAAAATGTCGACGATCTTTAGCACGACCCTAAATAAGGGTTAAAAGTTGTCCAGCCCCAAAGACCGAACTATATTAATATTAATCCGGTCTAATTTGGTCCCAAAAAATGCGTTGATCAAATCGAAACAGAGACCAAATGGACTAAAGTGGACCAAATAGAATTATAATCAACATAGTTAACATAGAAAATTAAAACTCAAAGGAGTTCGTAACCATCAGAATAAACATTTTCCTACTACTAGATTTACATACATAATAACATATCTTACAATACGTGTAAACAAAGCAAGAAATGAAATCAATAATATTATAATTATAGAGATTATATTTCTTATATAAGTTCGGTTCATGGTGTTTTGCGATCCATTCAGTTTAGTTTAAGACCGGACCAAAGAACAAACTAGTTTTCGGTGAGGTCTTTGGTTCAGACCACCGAAGGTGCGGCATTTGGTTAGCTCTAGTCTCAACTCACTAGACTTGAAAATTGACCCGTTTTGATTGCTTCCATCCGAATATACGTCTTGCACTTCTCCTGACACCACTTGGTATCCATCCACTTGAAAATTTAAAGGGAAATTCTACGTGGTGACCCTGAACTTTTTCAGATTTCACGTGGTAACCCTGCAAATCAGAAAAGAGAAATGGTAACCCTGTGGTGCATTATTGTGTATCACCGTAACCCTTAACTTAAATTCCGTCAATTTGCACCGTTAAGTGTTGATGTGGCGTGTGATGTGGCTATTTGGTCTTGATGTGGCGCGTGACATGAAATCCTACCTTTAACTAAAACCCTTAACCCTTCTTTTCACCACCCATCACCACCAACCCCTCCTCGAACCACCTCCTCACCTACTCACTACTACCACCCCCACTACGACCACCACCTCATCAATCACCAATTTAATTCATCACCCTCACATCACCATTGCTGAACCGCAATTGAAGCACCGCACCAACAACCCACCATCAAGGCTCCATTTCCGTCACATGCGTTGCTCCACCTTGTCTCAGCCGCATAAACCAAAACCAACCCTGAGCCCACATCACTTTCATTGGTGGCAAGTCCACAGCCCGACCTCACCTTAACCACTCCCTCCCCACCCATATCTCCACCCATAACTCCACGGTCCCAGATCTACTGTTTTTAGGGGAGACGGATGAGATTACAAGAGCGGGGGAGAATATTACCATCGGTGGTCTACGGCGAGGTGGTGCGTGGAGGAAGTAGGCGGCAGTGACTAGAGGAGGATGAGGAAGAAAGCAAGGAGAAGATGAAGAAGGAGAGAGGAAGAAGATATAATTACGTGTGGGATTGGAACCGGTGTGACATGCCGTTGTCTTGGTGGGTCGCGGTGGTGGCGAGCAATAGAATGGGAGTGGGTGGTGGCAGTGGCGGGGTGGGTGGTGGTAGTGGTAATGGGAAGAGAGGAAAGAGAGGAGAAAGGGGAAGACACATCAAGACCAAATAGCCACATCAGCACTTAACGGTGCAAAGTGACGGAATTTAAGTTAAGGGTTACGGTGATACATAATAATGTACCACAGGGTTACCATTTCTCTTTTCTGATTTGCAAGGTTACCATGTGGAATCTGAAAAAGTTCAGGGTCACCATGTAGAATTTCCCAAATTTAAATGATGAACAATGAGTTTCAGGGCTGAGAATGAATAATTGTGGGAAATTGAAGGCGGAACATCATCTGTCTTGTGATGTTGAACGTCGTCGATTGGAGAGAAAATTGGAGGTTAAAAATGAGGAATTGGAAGATTTAAAAAGGGAATTAGGGTTTAGCAAAGACGCCGAGTCGAAGGCGATAAAGAGGTATAAGCGTGCATTGGAGTATAATATTGAGGTGGAGGCGGAAGTGGCGGAATTGAAGACTAGATTTGAGCAAGAAAGGGGTCAATTACTCGAACAATTGGGGAATTTGAAGGATAAATTGACGGCCAAATGTGGGAATTCGAAACCAGGTATTCGGAATTTAGAATGCTTGTTCCTTTTGTTATTAGGGTTTGCTAATTGTCTCGAAATACTCCCTCCGCCCCAATTATTTGTTTCTTTATTTATCGTTTGTGAGGCGTATACTTTAATTAAAGATAAACAAATGATTAGGGCCGAGGGAGTATTACTAACATTGTTTGATGTTCTGTACACGTCGTGCTCTGCACTTTTTTAATTTTGTTTATGCGCTGTGATTTTGTTGTGCTTTCTGAGTAGAGTGCAATGATATTGTTTCAAACATATTGGTGGTGATTCTATGACACCAGTTTGATGTGTCGCGAACGAGTAATGTCTACTGGAACAGTTAATATCACAATTGAAGAGGATTTTTCATCAACCAGGAAGCGTCTTTATTTGGCTCAAAGGAGCCATGATGGTGGTTTTGGCTTTTGAGATTGATGATTTTCCGACTTAGGTTACGAGTAACACTATCTAATGTCTTTACTAGATAAACTAGCTCTTAGCGGATATTTGCCATGAGTACCGTGTATAGTCGTGTGCTTTTGGTAATGTAAGAGACCTTTCTCTTCCATTTGGTTGCTGCATTATGATGGATGTGATAAATTTCTCTGTAGGGATAATATTTTTGTCTATTGAGTATTGACAGAAACTTGTCGTCGATAAAGTGGTATTCCTATGCTTGTGAAGTTTGGGACGTGATCAAAGTGAAACTGTTGGGTTCCTTATGTTGATGATAACATGCCCATTTGATTTGTGTCATCTTAGTTTACCTTTTCAGGATTAATGATGTAATCAAGCATTGATTAAGAAGTGTTGAAGTTGTTAATCATCCCATTGTATTAAGTCATGTGTCATCTAATGTACAAGTAAGAAAGTAGAGTATATTAGAGTAATAGAAACAGTCCAGACGACTGTTGCTTTTACAAGTAAACAGCTGCTTGGATTATTGCCACAACTCGTAAAACTTGAAGTTCCTTTTTATCTTTCAAAATGCTCTCACGTGACTCTTATCTTTCAAAGATAAAAATCAGATTTTTATTAAGGAGATGGTCTTCAATAAAGAGTGGTTTGAATTATTATTTTCAAAATGTTTCCTCTTTATGCAAATTCAACCCTTTGGTTCTTTAAGAAAACAAAGAATGCTTTTTGCCATTTTAGTGTTAACTTGTCATCATGTGACTTGTCTTTTCTCTCTTTGTTTTCTGAATTTGCATGAGCTTTTAAGGATATCTTTCAAACTATCTTTCCCTATTCTTGCCTTTGCAAAAGAGTCCTCTTTGGTGCAAGTTTTGGGTGGTTGCAAATACCCTTCACATGTGAGGTCTTTGACCCTTCAAAACCCTAGCAACCTCCTCACCCATTTCCTCTATAAAAGGCGAGCCCCTCCTTCATAAATCCTTAAGACTTTTCTGAATTAATTTTTCAACTTTGCAAATTGTTTTTAAAGCATAAAAATCGTGTTTATTTGCAAAACCTTTAAAAGTCGTCAAGTTGTTACAGTCGTGGCTACTGTTACTTTTATACTAAACTCTCTTGCTTAAGAATTGTTGATCTTGTAAAAGTTGTCCATCTCTATTCTTTGCTAAGAATATGTTAGTGGAAACTTGATCCTATAACATTCTAAGTGTGTTAGTAGAGTTTAGGACGGAGTAGTCTTTAACTCTTGGCAACCGGAGTAGGTTGTGAGTTGGCAACCGGATTAGGTTGCGAGTTAGCTTGTCATAAGAACGGAGTAGTTCTTGTACTAGTTTTACAACCGGAGTAGGTTGGTGTCTTTTATTGTAAGGGTATTTTAGTTGTCGGAGTAGATCACTAAAAGAAAGCAATAAAAAGGTAGATTGGACGTAGGCACTTGAGTATTTGCCGAACCAATTCAAAAATCTCGTGTTCATTGTTTTACTTTATTTCCACGCAATTTACTTTGTTTGTTTGTTTTGCTTTGCTTAACCTTAGAAATAATGATTCATCATACATTGTCGCATTTGGTCTGTAAAAGTCATATCCCACAAACCGAGACAAATAGATACAAATAACGATTGTTACTTTCATACTTCAAAGAAACATTCATCGTGATACTTGTTCAATCTTTCAATATTATTCAAAGTATCTTCTCATCTCTTTTGTCCTCGTAACTCACTTTAATTCAATAAAG